>NC_087437.1:80165302-80497802 GCF_036321535.1 Camelus dromedarius | reverse complement strand
ACTGTAGTTTGGTGCTTCACCAAGGAATTCCCTCAAGTGTCAGAGACCCTATCTTTCAGCTCTATTTGTTAATCAAATCAGTAGCATTTATTATCCTTTCTATTTTTGACTTAATCAGGAATGGAGAATTTCCTCAAACTCCTCTAACCTTTAATAAATGTCAACTTCTTAAACTCAGTACTGCTCACTTCCATTTTCTGATACTATCAGTTCTGTATTGAATGTGACTCCAGGAAGAAAGCAACTTCAGCCACTGGCTAAGTTCTTGTTGGTCTCTCTGAGACCAGGCCTGGGTACAAACTTTTAGATTACTACTGGGTCTTTGGTTTTCCTGCTAGTGCCCTGAATTTGTCCTTGAGAGGTGGGGAGTGACTGTCTTTTTCTTTATCAGAGGCTCCACATCTCTCCCAGTATCTGACACATAGTAGATGTTCAATGAATACATCTTACATTGAATTTAATTCTATGGTTTCCTTTTTAATTTATATTTTCTCAGTGTATATTATACTTCAATTTATTAACATTGTATCATTCACATGGAATTTACAGTTTCATCCAGAAAGACTTTTTTTAGAGACTTGTGATTTTATTTAATTTTACTTTATTTTGTTTTATTTTTATTGAAGTACAGTCAGTTACAAAGTTTCACTTTCTGGTGTGCAGCACAATGTCCCAGTCGTGCATATACATACATTTATTTGTTTTCATATTTCATCCAGAAAGACTTTTATCTTCAGCTATACACCAAGTCTGGGTTCACTTAATTTTCTCAGCGCCCTCACTCCACCTTTGGAGTGGGCTATGATTTAATCCCTGCATATACCAGAAACATTGCACAGGTGGCCCATTTCCAGGAGGACTATGTGGAGATTGCTCTCAAAGTGTGTCTAACTTCCTTATGGGTGTTTTTTGTCCTCCAACCCCATGTTCCCTGCTCTTCTGTGACACTATTCCCTTTTTTATCAGTGCAAGAGGATTTGGGGTGAGAGCAGCCAGACAGCTGGTCTAACTGCTAAGTGCCTTAGGTTCAAACTCTCAGGCTTTCATGGACATCAGCATCTTTTGTGAAGCTTGTTAATCATGCCAATGCCTTTGCCCCACTCCTAACATTCTAAATCATTATCTTTGGGGTTTTTAGGGCTTCCGGCAGGTACCTGTGAAGATGATTCTAGTGCACAGTGTAGTCTACTTTAATTAAGGAATGCAGATTTCAGAGAGTAGCTGTGGCTGGTCGGTAGTAATGGAATGGGTTGCTGGAACCCACGGAGATGAGGCAGCAAACTGATGAGTGCCTGCTGTGTGCTAGACATGTTAGATCTCGTGTTACAGAAACTAGCTTTGAAGGAGAGATCAGGAGTCACCTAAACTGTTTTTGTTGTTGTTGTTGTTGTTGTTGTTGTTGTTTTCTTTTTCTTTTAGAAAATACTTTGAGGTTATCTGATTCTTAATCCTCAGGTATATTAGTTTCCTAGGACGATGTAACAAATTACCACAAACTTGGTGGCTAAAAACAGAGAAATTTATCCTCTTACAGTTCTGGAGGCCGAGAGTTCTGAAATCGAGGTATGGCAGGACCACACTCCCTCCCAAGGCTGTAGGGAGAATCTTTCCTCATCCCTTCCAGTTTCTAGTAGCTCCATGTGTCCCCCTGGTGTGGCAGGGTAACTCCAATCTCTGCCTCCATCTTCCCATGGCCTTCTCCCCTCCCTTTTTTCTCCTCTGTGTGTCTCTTATGGGTCACTTGTCATTGGATTTAGAGCCCACCCGGATAATACAGGATGACCTTATCTTGAGATTCTTAGTTACACGTGCAAAGACCCATTTTTTTAATTGAGATCACATTCCCAAATTCTGAGGTTTAGCACTTGGATGTATCTTTTTCGGGGGGGCTATGATTTAACCCCTAGGGAAGACAAGAAATGTGTATCCCTCATAACTTTCTAATTATTCTTTCTCTAATCTCATTTTTCTTACCAATCCAAAAATTTCCAACCATTTGGCATATCCTTACAGAAACCTAACAAGGTTTTCAAAGGCCCAGTATCGGTTATGGACTCAGATGCAAACACTGGTTCTGTTTCACAAAGCCGTCTTATTTAGCTTCCCCCATCTGTTTAATCTCGTCTTCCATGATACCCCAACAAGCGGTCAGGCGAGTCTCCTCACCGCTCAGCAGATGCCCTGTTTATTCCTGTCTCTAGCTGTGCTCTTGCCTATCCAAATTCTGGGTATCTGCTTGGGTGCCACTTCCTTTATGAGTCTTTTCCCAATTCATACTGACTTCTCTTTTGCCGGAACTCTTGGAATTTAAACTCAGTTCCTATAACATTAAATCTGATATTTTTATGGTATCCCAGTCTTAATTATTATAATCTGGAAAGTTGGCTCTGAATCACTGACTAGCAGCATTTGTTTTTAAAGACAACTTTAAATTTTTTGGGTGACTGATATCTCTAGGGATACAAGAAGGTCGCTGGTGATGGACAGATAAATCATCACTGTGGTAGGAAGAACTCTAGATGGACTGTGATCTCTGCCCCTGGTACTACTCCTATAATTGTGTTATGTTACATGGCAAAAGTCATTTTTCATTTGTAATTAAGGTTGGTAATCAGGTGTCCTTAAACTAGGGAGCCTATCCAGGTGCACCTGGTCTAATCACCCGAGCCCTTTTAAAGCACAGCGTTTTCTTTGGCTGGTCATCGAAGAGGAAGTTAGATTCTAAGTCTGAGAAGGATTCAGTCCACAATTATTGGCTTTGAAGATGGAGGAAAGTGCTCATCAGCCAAGAAATCCAGGTACTTTCTAGTCACAAAGAAAACGGGATCTCAGTTCTACGTGGCTGAAGAAGGGAGTTCTGCCAACAAGCTGAATGAGCTCGGAAGTGGATTCTTCCCCGTAGCCTTCAGGTAAAAGCTCAGCCCAGCTGACACTTGAGTTTATCCTTGCATGATACTCCATGCAGCGAATATAGCCAAGCCTAGCCACACTTCTGACATGCGGAACTGTGAGGTAATAAATGGGTGGTAGTTTAAGCGTTTCAGTTTGTGGTAATTTGTTTTGCAGCCATAGAAAATTAATACAATCGGTAACAAAGGATTTGAGCTTGTAGTGAAAATTTACACATTTCCTGCTATTTTTTTTTTGGCTTCAGTTTTATTGAGGTATAATTGGCACACAGCACTATATAAGTTTAAGGTGTACAGCATAATGACTTGACATACATAAATTGCAAAATGATGATTACAGTAAATTTAGATAACATCCATCACCTTATATAGTTACAAAATTTTTTTGTTTTTCCGTAAGGTAAGGACTTTTGGATCTACTCTCAGCAAATTTCAAATATATCATACAGCAGTGTTAACTATAGTCGTCACATTGTCCATTACACCTTCAGGACTTACTTATCTCATAACTGGAAGTTTGTAACTTTTGACCACCTTCACCCAGTTCCCCCATCTCCCACTCCTCATCTCTGGTAACCACAAATCTGCTCTATTTTTCTATGAGTTTGGTTTTTTAGATTCCACATATAAAAATACGGAGTGTGTGTGTTCATCCTTGTGCAGGGGCCATGAGAATCTTCTCTGTATTGTTCTGACTTTAGTATACGTGCTGCTGAAATGAGCATCCTATTCTTAAGTCTCCAAATCAGGAAGGGATGTTTTCCAGTAAACTGAGGTACTCAGTACACGTGGTCACTGCACAGGCTAGCAGCTCCCTTAGTTTAAGATACCTCTCTCTTGTCCATCAATTTCTCACTACAAATTGGAAAATTTCAGTGAAAAGAAAGTCTAGCTTCCTTATTGCCTATGTTTAAAAAAAAAAATCTACAAGAGGGCCCTTGAGCAGGAGAGGGTGATTAAAATGGCCTATTTGACCAGCAATACCATTGGTTCACCATATAGACTCTGACCGTTGACCTCTGCTATGAGACTGGGGCAGATCACTCTGCAGCAGCCAAGACTTCAGATGGAAGGACTTGTTTATAAAAGAAATATGTATGTACTCACTCACTTCAGGAACTGGTCAACAAATAGTTGCTGAGGGTGCTTAGAAGGATGAGAACTGAATTTAGGGTTTCTTCCGCAGCCTAGAATTAGAGATGATGGGCAGGAGCTTTATTAGCTTAACAGGCTTCTGTTTCTCCAGTCACGCTCACATAACAAAAACGAATGGTTAGACATTCATTTGGGGTGCCTGTGTGTGATTCAAAAAGAACTTGTTCCCTATAAAATTTATTACTGAATGACTCATTACAGCATGATGATGAAAGTTAGTCTTCTAATTTACAGAGTTATGTATGTATTCTTTTAAAAGTCAACATTGTGAGGTATGATTTACGTACAATAAAATGTATAAATTTTAAGTGTATAGTTCAGTAAGTGTATACACCCACATAACCATCATCATAATCAAGATATAGCACATTTCCTCACACGAGAAAGTTTCCTCATACACACCCACTGCTGTCAGCCCCTCCTTCCACCTGCTGCTCCAGGCAACCATTGATCTGACTTCTATCAGTATAGATTGATTTTGCCTCTTTTTGCATTCCCTGCAAATGGAATCAGATAGTGTATGTATGTGTATATATATGTGTGTGTATATATATATAGTGTGTGTGTGTTGAGTTCCTTTCACTTAGCATGTTTTTGTGATTCATCCGTATTATTGCATTTATTAGAAATTCATATTTTTATTGTTCAGTAGTATTTTATTGTAATAGTAACAATATTTATTAGCCTATTGGTAGATATTTGGGTTGTTCTAGTTTCTGGCTGTTATCAGTAAAGTGCTGTGAACAGCCTTTGTGTAGATATATGTTCTTATTTCATTTTGGTAAATGTCTAGGAGTGGAGTAGTTGGTTCATATGATAAGTGTATGTTTAATTTAAAAGAAATTGTCAAACTGTTTTCCAAAGTGGTTGTACCATTTTTCACTCTCAATAGCAAGAGAACCAACTATTCTCCATCTTCCTCAGTACTTGGTGTTGTCAGTCTTTTAAAAAGGTTGTGCAGTGGTACCTTATTGTAGCTTTAATTTATAACTCCCTGATACCTAATGAAGTTTAAGGTCTCTCCTCGTGCTTATTAGCCATGCATATACCTTCTTTGGTAAAGTGTCTATTCAAGTCTTCTGCCCGTTAAAAATAATTAGAGTGTTGGTATTCTTATTATTGAGTTATAAAAATTTTAAACTACATTATGAATATAAGCTCACAGTCATATAAATATATATTACAAAAACCTCTCCTAGTCCATGGCTTGCCTTTTTGTCATTTCTTAAGAAAATCTATTTTGCCCTATTTCTCTTCTCCTTCAAGGTCTCTGATGACACACATTTTAGGCCATTTTCTACTGTCCTACAGGTCTCTAAGGATCTGTTTATCTTTCTTCAATCTATTTTCTCTCTATACATTAGCTTGGATAGTTGTTATAGATTTGCTTTCCTAGTTCAAGTTCATCCGTGACCTTTTTTCTCCCATCTCTGATCTACTGTGATTTTTTTGGTCATTGTACTTTTTCAGTTCTAAAATTTCCATTTAGCTCTTTTTTTTTTTTTAATGGAAGTATAGTCGGTTTACAATGTTGTGTTAATTTCTGGTGTACAGCATAGGGATTCAGTTTTATATGTATACATATACATATACATATGTTCCTTTTCATATTCTTTTCCATTATAGGCTATTATAAGGTATTGAATATAGTTCCTTGTGCCACACAGTAGGACGTTGTTGTTTATCCATTTTATGTATAGTAGTTAGTATCTGCAAATCCCCAACTCCCACCTTATTCCTCCACCAATACTCTCTTTCCCCCCAGTAACCATAAGTTTGTTTTCTATGTCTGTGAGTCTGTTTCTGTTTTGTAAATTAGTTCATTTGTGTCATTTTTTAAGATTCCTTATATAAGTGATATCATATGGTATTTTTCTTTCTCTTTCTGGCTTACTTCACTTAGTATGACAATCTCCAGGTCCATCTATGTTGCTGCAAGTAACATTATTTTGTTCTTTCTTATGGCTGAGTAGTATTCAGTATACTGAGGAGTGTATATATATATATGCAACTTCTTTATCTAGTCACTGTTGATAGACATTTAGGTTGCTTCCATGTCCATGCTATAGTAAATAGTGCTGCTATGAACATTGGGGTGCGTGTATCTTTTCAACTTAGAGTTTCCTCTGAACATAGGCTCAGGAGTGGGATTGCTGGATCACATGGTAAATCTATTTTTAGTTTTGTAAGGAATCTCCTTACTGTCTTCCGTAATGGCTGCACCAAACTACGTTCCTACCAACAGTGTAGGAGGGTTCCCTTTTCTCCACACCCTCTCCAGCATTTATTGCTTGTGGACTTTTTTTTCCTTTTTCAGTTTTATTAGCTAGAATTAGTACACTTTGACTCCACATATACATTGTATTGCATGTAAATACATATATATAACGTGCTGCACATATTTTTTTTTAGTTTACATGTATGTACTGATCATTGTTTCTAAGAACAGATTAGAGCTTTAGCTTTTAAAACTTACATAATTATCAGAGGAATAAAGCCAACCAAAAAATAATAATCAACAGAATGCAGTAATCCAATTATAAAGGACAATCAAATGTGCTTACACATAATCAAGAAAAATGCCATGTGACATCACTTATATGTGGAATCTAAAAAAATAAAAAAATAAGGACACAAATGAACTACATATTATTTATAACTTAGATGACTGATTTCTTGATTATGTTTGTGGCCTTTTAATGACACTCATTCTACCTGGTGTGAGGTGATACCTTATTGTAATTTTGACTTGTATTTCTCTGATAATTAGCAAGATCTAGCATTTTTCCATGTGCCTATTGGCCATTTGTATGTCTTTGTTGGAAACATGTTTGTTTAGATCTTCTGCCCATTTTTGCATTGGGTTGTTTTTTGTTGTTGTTGTTACTGAGTTGTATGAGCTATTTGTATATTTTGGAAATTAAGCCCTTGTCATTTGCATTGTTTGTAAATATTTTCTCCCATTCTGTAGGTAGTCTTTTTGTTTTGTTTATAGCTCCTTTGCTGTGCAAAAGCTTAAAAGTTTAATTAAATCCCGTTTGTATATTTTTGCTTTTATGTCTATTGCCTGTGTAGACTGCCCTAGGAGAACAGTGCTACAATTTATGTCAGATAATGTTTTGCTTATGTTTTCTTCTAGGAGGTTTATCATGTCTTTGAGCCATTTGAGTTTATTTTTGTGTATGTTGTGAGGGAGTGTTCTAATTTCACTGATTTGCGTGAGGCTGTCCAGCTTTCCTAACACCACTTGTTGAAGAGCCTGTCTTCTCTCCATTGTATACTTTTGCCTCCTTTGTTGAAGATTAATTGACCTTAGGTGTGTGGGTTTATTTCTGGGCTCTCTATTCTGTTCCATTGATCCATATGTCTGGTTTTGTGCCAATACCATACTGTTTTGATTATTGTAGCTCTGTAGTTTTGTCTGAAGTCTGGGAGGGTTATTTCTCCAATTTCATTCTTTTTTCTTCAGTATTGCTCTGGCAATTTTATGTCTTTTGTGATTCCATATAAATTTTAGGATTATTTGTCCTAGTTCTGTGAAAAATATCCTGGGTAATTTGATAAGGAACACATCAAATCTATAGATTGCTTTGGGTAGTACGTCCATTTTAACATTACTTCTAATCTAAGAGCATCAGATATCTTTCCCTTTCTTTAAATCACCTTTAACTTCCTTACTCAATGTTTTATAGTTCCCCACTTTAAAGTCTTTTACCTCCTTTGTTAGGTTTATTTCTATTTTTTTGATGCAATTTTAAAAGGGATTGTTTAAAAAAAACTCTTTTTCTGATATTTCATTGTTAGTGTAAAGAAATACAACTGATTTCTGTATGTTAATCACGTATCCTGCTACCTTGCTGAATTCAGTTATCAACTCTAGTAGTTTTTGTGTGGTGTATTTAGGGTTTTCTATATACAGTATCACATCATCCACATATAGTGACAATTTTACCTCTTCTCTTCCAATTTGGATCCCTTTTATTTATTTTTCTTGTCTAATTGCTATAGCTAGGACTTCCAATACTATGTTGAATAGAAGTGGTGAGAGTGAACATCCTTGTCTTATTTCAGGTTTTAGTAGGAAAACTTTCAACTTTTCACTGTTAAGTATTATGTTGGCTGTGGGTTTGTCTTAAGTAGCTTATATTATGTTGAGATGTTTCCTCTATATTCATTTTGGTAAGAGTTTTTTATATCATGAATTGTTGTTGAATTTTATTAAATGCTTTTTTCTGCATCTATTGAGATGATCATGTAATTTTTGTCCTTTCTTTTGTGTATGTGGTATATCACATTGATTTGCATATGTCGAACCATTCTTTTGTCCCTAGGATGAATCCAAATTGATAGTAGTGTATGATCTTTTTTATGTGTCCTTAATTCGGTTTGCTAATATTTTGTTGAGGAATTTTGCATCTATATTCATCAGAGATATTGGCCTATAATTTTCTTTTTTGTAGTGTCTTTTTCTGGTTTTGGTATCAGGGTGATGGTGGCTTCATAGAATGAGTTTGAGAGTGTTCCCTCCTCTTCAATCTTTTGGAAGAGTTTCAGAAGGATTGGTATAATTTCTTCTTTGTATGTTTGGTAGAATTCCCTAGTGAAGGCACCCAGTCCTGGACTTTTGTTGGTAGGGAGTTTATTTATTAATTAATTTATTTTTATTAATGATTCTATTTCACTTCTAGTGATTAGTCTCTTCAAATTATCTACTTCTCCTTGAGTCAGTTTGGTAACTATATGTCCATTTCTTCTCTGTTGTCCAATTGTTGACGTATAATTGTTCATAGTATTCTCTTGTGGTTCTTTGCATTTCTGTGGTATTTGTTGTAATTTCTCCTCTTTCATTTCTTATTTTGTTTATTTGAGTCCTCTCTCTTTTCTTCTTGGTGAGCCTGGCCAACTATTTGTCAATTTTGTTTACTCTTTCAAAAAACAGCTCTTGGTTTGATTGATTTTTTTCTATTTTTCAATCTCAATTTTATTTATTTCTCCTGATCTCTATTATTTCTGCTAACTTTATGTTTTGTTTGTTTAAAAAACTTTCTTGAGGTGACACATCTAGTAAGTGATAGATATGGAAGGTCTATAAAAAGCCTTTGTCAGTTTCTGTTACAGAAATCTTACATAGCATAAAGGATCTTAGCAAGAAACACAAAATATATTAATATGTAAGTGAGTAGGTGAGTTTCTGAGGATGTTTGTGAGCACATGTGAGCATGCAGCAGTGTGTATGGGTATGCGAGGTCTCCTAACTTAGGATCTTCCCAAACGTGGTTCTTTCCCTTGACTGCCCCTCTTCACCTTCAGTCAACTTACTCTTATCCTTTGGTGTTTAAATTCAATATCACTACTTCAGGGATGCTTGTTACATGCTTTCATACTAAGTTCTTTTTTATTTCTTCCTATCACAATTCTAATTGGATTTACAGAAATGTTTATTTAATGGATGTCTTTTCCACTGGACTGTAGGCTCCATGGGGCCTATTTCCCACCATGTATCCAACACACAGCACACTTGCTGGCATGGAGTATTGTTAAATTAATGAATAAATATCCAAGAGTAAGTAAGTTTCCCTTTTCACACTGCTATAAACTAATTTATTCCTGAGAATTGTCCAATTTTTTTTTGCTTTTCCCACCAATTAAAAAAAATACAATGAACTACTTACAATTTATAACTAAGATGATTGATTTCTTGGATATGTGTAAGCACATTTGACTCTTCTTTATGATTGGATTACCTCATCCTGTTGATTCTTATTTGTAGTTGGCTTTATTCCTTTGATAACTATGTAAGTTTAAAAAGCTAAGTTCTAGTCTGTTCTTAGAAACAATGATCAGTACATATAGGTAAACTAAAAAAATGTGCAGTATACTGTATACATGTATTTACATGCAATATAATGTGTATGTGCAGTCGAACTATAATAATTCTACCTACTAAAACTGAAAAAGAAAAAATACATATAGTAAAATTAAAAAAAATTATGTATAGTAAAATTCATTTTTTTGATATACACATCTATGAGTTTTTACAAAAGTTAAGTATTATGTTACTACCACAGTCAAGGTATAGAACAACATCATCAATTTCCACACGCAAAACTCCCTCTTGATTACCTTTTGTAGTCAAACTCTACTCCCAACTCTTAACCTTTGGCAACCACCAAGAATTACTTATTTTACATTATCCTAGGCTCTTCGTTTCTTTTCCATTCTGCCTTGTCTAATTTCAGCTATCTTGCTGCTCAGTGGTACTCCTAAAATCAGAGAAATGAAATTGCATTTAGACGGCTTTGCCTTACCCATTTATGCCCTGCATGGAATCATTTAAGCAAATAACTGACTACTTGGAAGAATAAGAAGAGGGACACTAGGCCAACATTTTTTTTTCTTTGTCAATGGCCTGTTATTTCTGCTTTCTAACATCTGCTTGCATCTCTATTTCACTACCCTTGCCTTAATTCAGGTTTCATGATCTTTTCCAGATCATTGCAATGGCCTCCATATTAGTTACCATGCCTCTAATACTTCTTTGCTTGTATTTAATCTCCACACATCCACCAGAGTGAACTTTTTAAGATTCTATGACTTAAGATTCTTCATTGGCGCCCTACTGAGCCTCAGCATCTTAGCATATCATTCATGGCTCTTCATGGGGTCCCCTGCTGATTTCTGCAGAATCATCCTTACTGGGTCTTGTTCTTTGTACTCTATGATGCTCCAATTGTTCCACATTATTTGACATTTTCCAAATGTTCCATAGGTTTTATGTCTTTATGCTTTTGTTCACATTGGCCTGAAAGCTGTTCCTCACTTCTTTTCAGTGAACACCTCCTCATTATTGAAGACCTGACACAGGCTATCTTCTGCCTTCTTCCCAAAGACCACTTGACTATTCCCTCTTTTGTCCATAGAGTTACCTGTCCATCCACTTGTCATAACACCCATGATGCCTATTGCAAACCTATGCTCACATATCTGTCTCCCACTTCCTAGAAACAAAGCTCTTTGCCTGCCAGATAATAGGTGCTCAATACATATTTGCTGAATGCATCAATGAATAAAGTTTGTACAGTATTATTATATTTGCACTTTAATAATTTTCATAAATCTATTTAAAATTTATCTAGTTTTTGATGTTTTGGAAAATTTTTGAACAAGTACTCTCCCACTTCATGAGAAGCAGGTGATCCTATTTGTGTGGCCACATGAAGTTCTCTCCAGCCTTCCATCAGTCACTATGCGTCTATCTCTGCATGACCTGGTCAGTTGGCATTATTTCAACTGGGCTTACCCATGGCTGTCTGCTTGCGTATAGAAACTCAAATTGCAACTGTGGATGTAAAAAAGGGAAAAACAGAGGATGTTGAAAGCGAACATGAATTTTCCATTAGTGGCTAACTGGCTTTGAACTTCCTCTCCATTGAGGCTCAGAGTAAAGTCAAAGCTATCACTGAGCTCGGTCTGAACTTGCTACAGGTCACACTGTTACTCAGTGTTGTGTTCAGTGTCATATTAATTTTATGAACTTCCACCCCAGGGATCTTAGTCCCAAGGTGCTTGGTTTTACTAGATTTGCCATGGAAGCGGAGATTTAGTCCTTCCTGGTGAAAGTGAACCCATTAAATCCTCTAAAAATATTCTGTCCAACTAATCATGTCATTTCATTGCGAAAAAACAAACACTGACACAGACATGTTTCTTATTAAATGAAGCACCCACATTCGTGACCAGCCAGCTCTTGGCCAGGCGTGAGGGCAGGTGAGAAAAGGGAGAACTATTCTTTATCTTCCTCTCCTTATGACCAGGGTTAGGATCTGGGTGGCATCTCTCTTCTTCAGTTGCATCCCTGCAAGTGTAAGCTTGGAGCTCTTTTGAAAGGAAATTGTCATTTCTTAGGACAAATGTATATTCTAGGAAAAATTAAAGTTGTAAAGAAGTTATTGAGTGCCATCGTTTCGTATTACCAACTTAGGCCCCAGCACTGTTTCTCACATTTGCATTTTCACTAGGATTAACAAGGCAGCTTGTTAGAACAGATATCCCTGGTTTCTAACCCTAGAGATTCTCATTCAATAGGCTTGGGATGGACCCTTGGAAGCTATATTTTTAATAATCTCTCTGGATGATTCTAACTCACGAAGGAAAACTGTCTTTTCTTGGATTGGTAGAGCTGAACAGGACAATGTTCTGAAAGGAGCCCTTGGCATTTCGAGTTTGTTGACAGACCAGTGTACCTTTATAAAAACAGGTTCCCCAAACTAGGACATTCAGTTCCAAATCTCATCTATTTTCAATGTCTGGAAATCCTTTTGATCCTGTGGAAAACACCCAGGAGCAGAAAGCCAAGGTGGCACCTGAGAAGGATGCAGGCTGAGGAGAAGCATGAGGAGTGAACTGGAAAGCCCACGCCTAAATCCTGCTGGGGCAAGCATCTTCTGAATGGAGTTTGTGGACTGCCAGTGACGCCACCACCGCACTGTGATGCATTGTGGAGTGAACTGCGTTTACGTCATTGCACCCTCCCGCTGTGACTTACCTCCTGGTTACAAGGATAGTGCCAACCTAAAGCTTGGACATGTTTGACATGGCGGTTGCACAAACGGAACTGGGGCAGAGCAGAGGTAAAAGATGAGGTGTAGACATGTTGTTCCTTAACCTGCTTTCAGTTATGAGTCGAATTCCAAAAGTTTGATGGAGTTCTCCAGGTTTGGCTCAGGTCTCCAAGATGCAGGTTTGGTAGCAACGTGTGTGGCATCTTTCTGCTGTACAAGCTCTGGTATTAGGGGTGTGTAGTGGAGAGGTGGGGTGCGGTAGTAGCTGAGGACTTCCACTTAAGTTTCGCTGAATGGGAAAGAACTTATGTAATATGCTTGGGAAGCATGAAATTTTCATAGAGACCTTTTAAGCAACCGCTTTCTAGCGTTATTTTGATCTTGGGAGACCCAGGGCTTGGGGACAGCATACCAGACTTTGTGGCAGACTGCAGAAATGCTTCAGCATGTCTCAGTAACCCGAATGGCACTTGTTAAAAGGACAGGGGACTGCTGCGGTTTCTTTTATTTTTATTTTTTGAACATTAAAAAAAATGGAAGTATAGTCAGTTACGATGTGTCAATTTCTGGTGTACAGCACAATGTTTCAGTCATACATATATACAAACATACTCGTTTTCATATTCTTTTTCATTATAGGTTACTACAAGATATTGAATATAGTTTCCTGTGTTATACAGAAGAAATTTGCTTTTTTAAATCTATTTTAGGTATAGTTGTTAGGTGTGGTTTCTTTTTGAAGAAAGGATTTCACAAAACTGCTGAGCAATTTTTAATTTATATTCTCATTTCTGGGACTGAATGAATTAGTAGATATTGAACTGTACTTAAAATAACGAGACATAATTATCTTTAAATTTGGAAAATTAGAAAAGGGCACTAAAATCAGGGACTTATGTAATTTAAGAAAGAATGAACCTTAGAGGTATTGGGTTCAACCCCCTGGAGTCAGATTTATCCCTCTTTTTCAAGTGGTTGTCTGGCTTCATTTTGATAGAACAGGATAACCCAGTGCTACTTTCCCTAGTAAGTCACTGAAGCTCAAATGTAGAGGGTGAGTGAGGACCTTTAACCCGCCCTGTCTCTCTAGAATGCGGTAACCACCACCTGCCATCACCGACCCCAGAAAGTTTACTCAGGTTTTGGCCAAGGAATCAGTTGGGTGGAAGAAAAAGTCCTGCACAGTCTCTCTCATCTGCCATACAGCAATGGCATTGGAGCCACTCACAGTAGAGTGAGAATTTCCTGGCTGTTTGACTGTGAGTATGTCATTCAATCTGTCAAGCCTTTGTGTTCTCCCTGTGAAATGTTATCACCTGTGACTTACATGGACTGAATGATAATCCCTGTGTAAAATAGATGGTATACAATAGAGACACTAAAGTCTACACTTTTGTTAGGGCAAGTAGCATTTAATGATAATATTAAAGTTACTTCCCAGTACTGACTGCACTCTTCCAAAGTAGGACAGACATGAGACTAGATTTAACAGGGGACACTGAGACAGAAAAACGAATCTAATTTGGAGGAATAGGTAAAGGTAAATCTGTTAAAAGCCAACAACTCGAGGCATGTCTCTTCATAGATAGCGTCCTGTCTGACTGTACTTTGGCAAAAGCATGTGTGGGCAAACAACTATCTTATTTCACATTGTCCTAAAAATGCCAAGCTCCAGTGACAATGCTTGGATCTCTGGCAAACACTTTCAAAAGAATATGTTCATTTAAAACATGCAGACAAAAATCTTCATGTTTTATGGAAACTAATTTTTAGGAAGTACATTTTACTTGTTTTGTTTCCTTCATACCCATCTGTGGTGGGTTAATATAACTGTGTTCCTGGCCCTCTTTCCCTGAATCTAACTTTCACACTTCCCTTTCTGGTACCAGTCTTTTCTACAACTTGGCCAGTGTCTCCCTTGCTCTCTCCAACCCCCAACCTCCTGCCCTGTGTACAGTTCATGGGAGGGTACAGTACCTAGACTTGGTAACTTCTTGTCATAATGATGACAGTAGCACTGATACAAACTTCTTTACTTCATAAGCCAATTTATTGGCATGGTTTGGTTTACCTAATAACCCTGTGGCAGGTCATCTCAGTCTGAGACTGAAGACATTGAGGTTGGGAGAGGTGGCAGAGCAAATAATTCCAGACCATGACGTGGTTCGTCTGATCTTCTATTAATCCTCTGCTTTATCTGTTGTACAACATGGCCTCCTTTGCAGAGAAAAAGCCTGTATTGACAGGTGATCTGCCCTCTAAAACTCTTGATTCTGGGCATTGTTTTAATTAGGACAGGACTTTATGGAGTCTCTTGTATTGTTATGTATGTCTATGTTAGGATGGTCAGAAAAGGGAAATTGTTTTAGTAGTTAATAAACTGCTGAGTATCCAAAAAAAAAAAAAAAAAAGGAGAAGGAAATATATTATTTAGTACAAAAAAGAGAACACTGGAGTTGCTAAAACAAAAGATGATTTGAATAATTATGAGTCTACAATCCAAATGAGTCTATAATCTTGCTAGTGAGATTCCCTGAAGGCTGTTCTATAATCTTGCTGAGCAACTAGTGAGCAAAAAAAAATGTTGAAAAAAACAAAGGCTCTTCTGCCAGTTCCCTGTTGTGGTTGTGGGACAGATCTGTGTAATAAAGTGCTATTTAAAGTATCAGCAATAGTTTTATGCAGCCGATGCAGCAGTTATTTAATGCTAAAAAGAGATCGTTGAATACTGTGGCTGAACCGTATGAAGACGGAGTTTTAGCTACATAAATGATTGAAATTCCACAACATTCCTGAAAGATTGATAAATATTTTTCTCTTTTTGTCACAGAAGAGGTCCAGGTAATAATAATAATAATAATAATAATAATAATAATAAAAACTATGGTATCTTATTTATAAAATTTTTACTTCTTCCCCATAGTATTTGTTACAATAGAAAATCATCCTTTATATTAATAGAATTGGACAGTAATGAGGGAAAAGCTTCATGAGCTTCACGTGCTTCATGATTATTTTGCAAGTTGACTCATTACTCTGGTTTTGGTTGGTGACTGAATGGCAGACACTTCTATCTGGTTGTCACCCGAGGGCTCTGAAAGCTCTAGCACTCAATCTGTTGCTTTTTCACTCTTTTATTCTCTTATTTCTATCTGACATATGTATTTCCACACAGATTCATACACACTTTATATATACCCATCATTGACACCAAAGCAATATGACTGTTTTTTCGGCAAACATACCTGGATAGTATTTATAATATCCAGATGCAGCCTGTTTCCTTCAAAATGAAAGCAGGTTTCTACATTATTGCCATGTTCAAGATTTTTGGGATTTCACTTTTTTGAACATTTTTTTTAAAAAATATCATCCAGGGTGTTAAGTTTTGCTCCGTAAAGTGGGTTGATTTTTGGTAAGGCTGAAAGCCATTTGGAAACAAGTGAGATAGATGATGAAACTGAGTAACATAAAATGTGGTAAAACATGGGCCAGGAATATGAGCAGTCCTGCCTGAGGAGATCCCACTTCTTGTTTCTTGTTACTTGTTTTATAAGAGCATTTAAAAAGGACAGTGATTTTCTGTTCCCATGCCTGCCTTCTGCGGAGTCAAAATGCCAAGACCCTGCCTGCCTGCCTGAGCGTCATCTAACTTTTCAGACTTACCAGCCCTGATCCTGCCGTGACCTCTGATGATGTGAACTACAGGACCCTCCCTCAGTGCTTAGCAGCTCTGCACTTTGGCCCATGTTACTCCTTGTGGAACAGCCTTTCATCCTTATTCTCACTGATTTGTATTTATTACCCTTTCATTCCAGAAAAGCTTGAATGTGGCCCTCTTTATCCCTACACATCCTTAAGGATCTATATAATTACAGTTGCCATGTCTTCCCAATTGGAAATTAATCTCCCCGAGCTTCCCTAGAATTCCACGTTGCCCTTGATTTTTTGGTATAGCTATTAGATTCCAAGCTTTTTGTTGAAGTGCCTTCAGTTTTTAGCATCTAATCCAGTTTCTTCTCCAATTAAATGGGAATAATAATAAGAGACCTATATTTTTCTTTCTTCTTCCCCATCCCCTGCAATTCATTTGCTTATTCACTTACTTAAGAATGATCTATAGATAAACAACAAAGCACTGTGCAAGCAATGAGCATGTAAAGATCAGTGTGGTTAGTTTCTTCTTATTCTGGGGTTCAGAGCTTGCTAGGGGAGCCCGTGACATAGTGGAGTTATTGTAAAACAGTGCAACAAGGGCTATTGCAGAAATAAGTACGGGGTTAAAAGTTGTGACCCAGAGGAGAGAGTAATAAATTCTACCTTTGGGCGGTGGGGGACGGCTCCATAGAACAGAAGACACTAGGTCTGTTTCTCAAAGGACAAGTAGGTGTCACCAAGTAGAGAAAGACCAAAATGGCACTCCAGAGAGGGAAAAAAATATATAAAGTCATCAATATATAAGAGGATATGCTACCTTTGGTCAACTGCAAAAATTTGAGATTTGGTAAAAAAATGGAGATTAGGAGGGAGGGGGACAGATTTTGGAGAGTGTTGTGTACTATGCTAAGGAGTTTGGACATTGTGTAGTTGAAGGGGAACCCCTAAAGTAATTAAATTACTGGGGTAATAGGATTGGGTTGAAATTTAGAAAGGCCTTGGAGCAGTGAAAAATGGACTTTGGAGGGGAGTGGTGGAGAAGAAGGAAAAAGAAAAATAGAATGTAAGCTGTCTATCTGGTTAGGATGCTAACATAAAAGTTCAGGTGAGAATTGACGCATTCCTGAACTAAGTCAGAGGCAGAATGGGGAGGGAGGGTAGGCCAGGTCTGAGAGATATTTAGGGGACAGAGTAGACAGGATTTGTGGCTATGCTTTTGGACTGATGCAAGGAGCAAATGTAATAATATACTTTCAAGAATCAAATTTGATGCGCTCCAGGAAGATAAAGAATCATCAGATAACTGGTGACGGGATTGGTATAGCTTATATATTACCTAAAAGAAAATGTATCAGAAATGTCTGCCAGATTAAGCCACATATTTCCTCCAGTATATTAAAAAATGTGACTTGAATGAAAATATTTGAAGAAATGAAAATTCAAGCTAACTTGATTATTTTCTGCCAAATCTTTAATCCAGGTCCAGTGACCATGAAACACTAAACTTGGCAGAAATGGTGGCGGTGAGATAAAGAGAAGTGGGGTGAAAGAATAAGAGGAGGGGCAATCTAGGCCTAGGACTCTCACAGGTCCACGCACCGTGCTCTGCAAGTGTGGGCCTTTGCTACCTAGAAGTTGGTCTTTACTTTCCCCTCAGGGGCTCTAAGGAAAAGCACTGCCTGTGTCTTCCTTCCTTCATCATCTTCTTTTGTGGCAAAAGAAGGCCAACCACAATGGTTTGGAAAGACGTGTAGCTTTGTTAATTCCCCACAAAAAGTGAGATCTGGGGGAGCCTAGGTGAGTTGTTTGCAAGACATCATCAAAATGAGCAAGAGCCTGCTTCATTCACGTTCTGCCCCCAGGGGAACTAGGGCATGGCTCTAACTCAGGAAAAACCCAGGACTGACCACGCCTTCAGATAGTAGGGGTTCATCAGGTGGTCAAACATTGGAAAGAGAGAAGGATACACACAAAAGGCAGAGATATAACACAGAATTCTGCATTGACCTATTTGTAAGAGCTTGAGACCTGGAATTGTGGGAAATGAGATTGGAGAATGAGGCAAAGGCTGGATCTTGGAGGGCCTTGAATTCTATTCAAAGGAGTTGGTATGGAGGAGAGAGAGCCCCACCCCACCCTGAAATAACTCAATCAAGGAAGAACTAGGATCAGATTGTAGTTTAGAAAGACCTGGAGGCTCTGTGGAGGATGGGTTGTGGCACACAGCCTACGTGAGGAGGGCAAGATTTCAACTTCCTGGTTGCCCAGCAAGAACACATGGGATTTGATAAGGGTGTTTGCATTGTGCCGCTCCTCAGGCCCAGGAGAACTGAACTTAGGGGATGCACTGTGAGCAAGGCGTCAGGTCTTTACTCCTCTGTCATCTTTCATCACTTATAAGCCTTCTTCACAGCAGCCTCTCTGCTCTAGCCTGAGAATCATTGGTTCTTGCCCCAGGTGGGAGGAGGAGCAGAGAACAGGAGGTTTCAGTGGAGCCCCATTAATCACCAAGGAGAGGCAGCTGGTTATAAAACCACATGTAATGTGAGCTGGGTTAGTTTAAAAATGTGGCTGAAACCCAACAAACACCTCACTCTTATTTTGCCCTCCCTACCCTTGGGTGAAATGAGTCAAACAAGGGAGTACCCAGGCAGAACGCTGGGACTGTCTGGTTCTTTACAGTTAAGGAGGCCCCATGGTCATTATTAGGAAGAAAGATTTCCGGGGGTTCTAGCACTTTCTGGTCTTTCTATTTTTTCCTGATTTGTTTTTCCTACTTTTACTCCTACTTAGATAACTCCATTCTTTAGCTCTCTCTCTAATCTAGTTTTTCTGCATAATCAATATTCTCTTTTCTTCAGAAAACCTATTACTGTGCTGACTACTTAACAGATCCTTAAAATTTGCCAGTGAACTTATTTTGTTTTAAAAGACTACATCAGAATGAGGAAGCAAGATTTAGATGTGGTAGATTTATTCATTACTTGGGGTAGAAACTTCAATGATCTGTGTTGCTGCCATCATTGACTCTCTGGTCCAAAGGCATCTTAAAGACCCAATACCTCTAACTTGATCCCCCCTACAACTCTAAGTGGCAGTTACCCTGAATCTGTAGAGCATGGGGATCTCATCACCTTCTCAGGATATCCTACTGACAGAACTGAAATCTGCTTCCCATGATGGTCGGTCACCTACTAATTGTAGTTCCACTGTCCTACGCAGCATAGCTTTTACCCTTTTCTCATAGGAGCAAAGGGGGACAGACATGGCTAAAATCACTAGCACAGCAACTTTCGCCTTGGGCAAACGCTGAGATCAGTGCCACATATTTCACAACAATCACTTCTTGATTGCATTTGCTGCCCTTTGCAAATAGTTGTTCAGTCCCCCTCTTTGCCCCTCTTTTCCTTTCATTTAGTTGACTCTTCCAGTATATGAAGTATGTAGACTCTGATCTTTACCAACAGTAGCATAACTTCTTGGTTCTTAAGCCATTCCCAATATGGAGTACCACACACAATCCTATCTTGAGATTTAGATTAAGGCCTGAGTTTCCATGAATTGAACTTTGGTGGATTTTTATTTTTATTTTTTCTGGTGAGACTCTAGTTTAGCTGAGAAGGCTCTGGTGGAGAGGAAATATCCAGACCTCCTTTACATCCTGGCAACATGAAATTCCCAGACTCTTCCACAATCACTGGTTCAGAACTTGCAGACTTAGTCCTCTTGCTACTAAGATGACTGTTGAAATTACCTGAAAATAATAGGTTGGTCATAGTACAAGATGCAGTTTTGAAATATGACCTCTCTTCCTCCCTCTCTGGAATAAGTGGGTGGGCGGGTGGATGTGTGTGCAGCAAACTATGGGAGGAAGGGGTGGGCTGGGTGGATGGAGTTGTTTCTCAGTGTGGTTGGGTCTCACAGCTTTTTATGTTTGTTTTGTTTCTACCCTTCTAGCCCCCTTTTGACCAACTCCTTCCCTACCTCTTCACCCTAAACCCCCTAAACCACAACTACAGTCAAATAATTAAACCCACAAAGCAAAAAAATAAAAACTGCCTCCGTGTGAATATGCCTCTCTGGTCACGCCATCTCTGTGGGAGATGCCTCCCTTGTCAACAGTAACAGGTAGAATTTCTTAAGTGAGCCAGGCTTGCAGGAGGCTCTGCACCTTGAGGCAGAAGGGAGAGGGAAGGTCAGAGCTTCTGGAAGGGTTTGGACCTGTTGGTTCTTGGAAACTAGGGGAAGGGTGGGGCGAAGGCACTCCCAAGAATCCTGGCAGATTCAGAAGGGAGAGGAAGAAAAAGAGTGGGGTAGATCTGAGTATATGTACATGTTCAAAGAAGGGGAATGTGTGACGATATTGGGAGATAAGGAATAATGGATGAAACACGGTTCCTGTGAATGCAGAAGGGGTGGGATCCAGAGCATGGGTCAAAGAGCAGAAAGAGAATAGAGACTCTGCTGCCATTGTAATGGTGGGGAGGATGGAATTACTGGTGTGGCTGCAGAGAAATGTTCCGGGCATGGACAGGGATGAGAATGTGAGATATCTGCCTGATGGTCTCTAATTTGCTGTGATGTAGAGGTGAGGTTTGAGGCAGGTTTCTTAGTAAGCTATTCCCTAAGGAGGCCTCTGGAACTATTGTGACAGAGTTACAGCCAGAGTTGAGCGCATCCTCATTTCTCACTGCCCTCACCCTCTCCTGACGCATGGACGCGTGTTTACGTGTGTGTGTGTGATGCACGCTATGTCTGGAGGGAGCTGAGTTGGGGGCAGTGTGGGAGACACTTTGTCCTCTCTGTGTGGCCCTCTCTGTGTCTCATCAGCCCTTACCTCCACCTCACCCATTTCCCCTGCCTCATGTGGAACCATCCTGTCTTCTGTCTCTTCCCTGTGCCTTCTTTCCTTCCACTGTGTCAGAATAGCTGTCTCTGATTGGCCACCACTGCCGCTTTGGTGAAGTATCCCTTTGTCTTTCTGTTATGAATGCTGAAAGTCTGATAGTTTATCAACATCACTAGTTCTTGTCCTTCTCTGAGGCTAGCTGGTTGATGCAGTGTGTTGGAAGACACTATACACTGTTAGGAATGTTTCTAGCCTTCTTAAAAACAGAGGACCAAATTATACGGCAAGCAGAGACAAAGCCATCGTATGAGGAGCCAGGTTTCTGGGCTATTGATATTTCATCTTCATTTTATTGTTTCTGTCTTCACTTCTCAAAGCTTAAGCCTGGGAAAGAGGTGAAGTCCCTGAAAGACGGGTGCAAAATAGAACATGCAACAACTTCCAAAGGGCAACTTGATATCAGCTTTCTTAATGAAACCACAGGTCTGGTTCAGTTGGTTAAACATCCCGCTTGAGTCAGGCAACCTTTGGATTCAGTTCTACAATTGGTTGTTGGCATGATGATTCACCTAACAAAGAAACTGATTAAGAGCATTAAACAAATTTTTAAATTGTGGTAAAATACACCTGACATAAAATTTATCATCGTAACCATTTTAATCATACTATTCAGTAGTTTTAAGTGTATGCGCGCTGTTGCGCAACCAATCTCCAGAACTTTTTCATCTTGCAAAAGTGAAACTCTAACCGTTAAAAATTCCTTTAAAAACATTCTCCTCTGCCCACGCCTAGCCCTCGACAACCACCATTCTACTTTCTCTCTATAAATTTGACTACTCTAGGTATCTCATTTCAGTGGAATCACAAAATTTGTCTTTTGTGACTGGCTTATTTCATTTAGCATAATGTACTCAAGGTTCATCCATGTTGTACCATGTGTCAGAATTCCTTTCCTGTTTAAGGCCAACTAATATTTCATCGTATGTGTCTACTACATTTTTTTTTACCCAGTCATCCATTGGCAGACACTTGGCTGCATCCACCTTTTGGCTACTGTGAATAATGCTACTCTGTACATGCGTGTACTTTCAGTTCTTCTGGGTACATCCCCACAAGTGGAATTGCTGGATCATATGGTAACTCTATTTTTAATTTTTTGAGGACCTGCCTTCCACAGAGACTGCATCCTTTTACATTCCCACCAATAGTGCACAAAGGTTTCAATTTGTCCACATCCACACAAACACTTGTTGTTTTGGTGTTTTGATAGCAGCCTACCTAGTGAGTGTGAGGTGGTATCTCACTGTGGTTTTGATTTGCATTTCCCTAATGATTAATCATGTTGACCATTTTTCCATGTGCTTATTGGCCACTTGTATGTCTTCTTTGGAGAAAATCTAGTCAAGTCCTGTGCCCTTTATTTAGGTTGTTTGTCTTTCTGTTGTTGTTGAGGTCAAGAACGTCTAAAGATTTTTGCAGTGTTGTAGCTAGAGTGACATTGCAGGGTTTATTTAGGTCCAAAGCTTTTAATTGTTCTCCAGTGACTCTGTCACAGTCCCTGTTGGGAAACACAGTGGGCTTCCTGAGGGAAATTCCAAGTTTAGGTAGCATTGATGTGGCTGTGCCCAGCTTTTAATTTTAATTTATGATAATTTAGGTCTGAGTTTTTAGAGAAAGCAGATGCTATGTATCTTGACAGCAAAGAGGAAGGGGTCCATTATTCTCTGTGCTGATGACATAGCCCTACACTGAATGGTTTATTTCCTCAGGAGGAACAGTTTTAGAATGTGTTCCTGTGCGGTAGAGCACAGCCCTATTGAAGGGATAAGTGTAGTTATGCCGCAGGGGCGCTAGGGTGGTGGTGTGTGTTTTGTTTTCCAAAGTAATGGTACAATTTTACATTTCTACCCACAGTGTATGGTGTATGAGGGTTCTGGTTTCTTCCTGTCCTCACCAACACTTGATATTGTATGCCTTTTGGATTATAGTCATTTTAGTGGATGTGAAGTGGTGTCCCACTGCAATTTTAATTTGGGTTTTCCTAGTGACAGGTGATGTGAGGTATCTTTTCACATGCTTAATGGCCATTCATATGTCTTCTTTAGTGAAATGCTTATTCACATCTTTTGCCTATTTTAAAATAGGGTTATGTATCTTCTTATCATTGAATTTCTAGAGTTCATTCTACATTCTGGATATAAGCCTTCTGTCAGATAAATGATTTGAAAATATTTTGTCTCAATTTGGCTTGTCTTTTTATTGTCTTAATGGTGTCTTTTTGAGTACAAAATTTTAAATTTTGGTGAAGTCCAATTTATCATTTTTTTCTTTTGTATATCATGCTTTTGATATGATAGCTAAGAAATCTTTGCCTAACCCCAAATGACAGATATGTTCTTCTATGTTTTCTTCTAAAAGTTGTATAGTTTAGTAAGAGATGTTAGGTCTATGATTCATTTTGAGTTAATTTTTGTGTATGTGAAGTAAGGGTCTAAATTCACCCTTTTCATTGTGGCTCTCTAATTGTCCCAGCACCATTTGTTGAAAAGATGGCCTGTGGAATTGTTGACTCTGCTTTTGTCATATTTATGCCTTTTTAGAGATGATGAAGAAGGTAGGGCGTAAAGCATTAATGTATGAAAGAAGATGAAAACTCTTTTGTGTTGAAATTTCAAGTGGTTACATGAGAGAATGAGCATCTGGCTGATGGTATAAAGAATAACTTGAACCACAATTTTATTTTGTTTCCTTCATCTCCCCTGTTCCCTCCCCAACCTTGCAATGAATATCTGCTTCTCTCCTGTGAGAGGAAGTGAAAGATTTTGGTCAGGAATAAATATAAACGATCTTTACTGCGCTGTTCCCTTTTAAGAAAAAAAAAAAAACAAAAAAACAAACCACCCTGCTGGTTCTGTGTAGCACTGAATTACCCTCTATCAACAGTTCTATGGTGATGTTGGAAGCTGGCTTTCCCCAGGAAGCAGAACTGTCACTGCTGGTTCTCCGTGTTATGTAATACGTCTAGCTGGTCACTTTCAAGGATGCTGACAGGAGTCAAGAGAGAACATCCCTCAGTATCATAGAACTTTTCTTTATATTTGACTTACTGATGAATTTCTCATAAGAAATATCCTAGGAGATATCTCCAGAGTTGGGAACCGTCCACATCCAGATCCTCCGTGTATCTACAGTCCTGGGGAGAGGTAACCCCAATGAAAAATAGGTTCAGTTGCCTTCTGGGGTTGACTAATGCAGGGTAGCAAAGCCAGCATCCTTGGGCAAAGTCTGTCCCTAGAAAAATACCATCCATCTGCTATCTTAAGTCTTTACAAAGAATAGGATGATTGCATCTTCTTTTATGGAAAATTACTGAGTTCCTCTGTTTTACAATGCTGACCTAGCAGTTATAACTTGGACACTTTTTTACTCTTCCTTTGCCAAAGAGCCCTCCCAATCAAGGCGGTGCATAATAATGATAGTAACAATAATAATGTGATATGTCCATAGCTATTATTATCTCCATGATACTCTTTCCCTGCCTTACATACATTAATGGATTTAACCGCATGTCCCTTGGATCATTCAATGAAACTGGCATTGCTGGAGGGAGCAGGGATCGAAGCAACTGAGGTAGGATTTGGAGTATGGTAATCTCCCTCTCACCAAATAGCTCTGACTAGAGGAAAGTCTTGAAATGATGTTTGAGGGATAAAGTTGAACAGCAGGGTCCTATTTTGAGCTCCATATTTTTTCAGCTCTAGCACTCATGGAAGGGGTTCACCACCAGTTTGGTTAGACATGTTCTTTTGACATCCTTCCACAAGGACCTCCGGAATCTCCCCCTGCCCCCATCTCCAGGTACCTACTTTAGTAGCTTGGCACTCAAGAGCTATCCAGGGCTTGTCTTTGGTAGGTTGGTCTCCCCTTGGTGCTTTCCTGCCCTGTGTTTCAGTGTGGAAACCATTTGCTGGGAGGGGGCAGCTTCAGCATCCTGAGGAAGCGCCCCTAAAATTCTGACCCACTGTTGGTCGGAACTAGGAATTCCACTTTGTTTAAGATTTAGGAAGTATACACACATTCTGGTTTCCTCTAAGATTTAGCCAGGAGTTTTGTTTTTGTTTCTGTTTGCATTTTAGTATAAGATTCAGGAGCAAGTTTTTTGGGGAGAAAAGAAAAGGAAAGGAGAGATTCTAAGGGCAGAGATTGTCTGAAATAGCAAGAGTTGGGGGCTGGGGAGAGAGTGTCAATTGAAAAAACACGTACAACCTAAAAGTTGAGAGTTATGTTTTATTTGACTTTCTGAAGACTCGAGCCCAGGAAGTGGCCTCTCAGATGCTCTGAGGGATTGCTCCAAAGAAGCAGGGGAGGAGCCAGGATATATAGGAGTTTTGCCACAAAGATCAGGTAGTTGGAACATCAAAAGATTACTGTTAATTAAATAAAACCAGATATCTCGTTAAGGAATTTAGCACTTTCCTATGTATGATAAGGTGCAAGAGTCTGGGCTCAGTGAAATCATTCCTTTGAGATGCACCTAGCTATCTAGGGCCAGTATCCTGTCCTTTCCCATCCTGAGTTCCCTCAGGGGGCACCATTGGGGGTGGCAGCAGAGGCTGGGCTGCCTGCTTGTCTCCATCCTGAGTCCTCTCTGCTGACTGTTGGAGTGGTGGCAGTGGCTGCGGTGGCCGCAGCATCCTTTGTTTACTGATATGGCAGGCGGTATTTTTCATCCCCAGGAGGAAGAGTTGGAGAGCCTTTGTTTACCTCCAAATTTTGCTGACTGCCTTGTCCTGACTGCAGGGCTGATAGGCATGGAGGTCCTGCATTCCTGTCCCCAAATCACACCAGTGTTGTTACAGTGGCCTTCTACAATCTGTGCCCCACCTTTGCTGTCTGACACAGGAGAATCACTCAAATAGTAGGACTGTTCAGCCAAGTAAGAAAGGAAACAAGTTCTTATACATGAGGGTTAAGAGCTAGTTTTAGACAGGTGGTACCTGGTGGCACCAGGGAAAATATGTCTTAGGTCACTCTCTCTTTCATCGATTCATTGAGACTGATCCTGCTAAACAGAGAATATGCCCAAATGTCCTTAATATTTCCCTCAGCTTGACTAAACTTTAGACAGGCTTCCTCCTGACTATAGGTCACCAACATCTCTTTTCTTAGAACATTTACTTTAGAAAACCTGCAATTGTAAATTCTTTGCCCACTTGAGATATAAATCTTTTCCTAGCCTCCTGCCTGTTTTCCAATCCAGGACCATCTTTGTCAAGGACCAGGGAGCCATCCTTTGAAATGAAATCATCAAGAAAGACGGCACCCAGGTCTCCCAGTCTCTGTGAGTGGCTAGGAGCCAACTAACTCTAAGCCTAAGTTTCAGTTAGCAATCACAGATGGCCTCATCATATTGACCAACTTCCCACCAATATCCTTCAGTACTTTTCCACTAGCTCACCCCAGCACTTAAAACCTCTCCTGCTTTCGGTTTCTAAGGAAGTTGAGTTCAGTCTCTCTCCCCTAATGCAATAGATGCAACCCCTATTGAGGTATTTTTTTTCAGATTTTAATTTTTTATTTTAATTAATTAATTAATTGACGTACCATCAGTTAAAATGTGTCAATTTCTGGTGTACAGCACAACGTCCCAGTCGTGCATACATACACATATATTTGTTTTCATATTCTTTTTCATTAAAGGTTATTATAAGATACTGAACATAGTTCCATGTGCTATACAGCAGAAACTTTTTTAAAATCTATTTTTATATATAGTGGCTAACATTTGTAAATCTCAAACTCCCAAATTTATCCCTTCCCACCCCCTTTCCTCAGTAACCATAAGATTGTTTACTATGTCTGTGAGTCTGTTTCTGTTTTGTAGATGAGTTCATAGTGTCCTTTTTCTTCTTGTTTTTTTTTTTTTTAGATTCCATATATAAGTGATATCATATGGTATTTGTCTTTCTCTTTCTGGTTTACTTCACTTAGAATGACAATCTCTAGGTCCATCCATGTTGCTGCAAATGGCATTATTTCATTCTTTTTTATGGCTGAGTAGTATACCATTATAGAAATATACCACAAGCTCTTTATCCAGTCATCTGTCGATGGACTTTAGGTTGCTTCCATATATTGGCTATTGTATATAATGCTGCTATGAACATTGGGGTTCATGTATCTTTTTGAATTAAGGTTCCCTCTGGATATATGCCCAGGAGTGGGATTGCTGAATCATATGGTTAGTTTATTTTTAGTTTTTTGAGGAATCTCCATACTGTTTTCCATACTGGCTGCACCAAACTACATTCCCACCAACAGTGTAGAAGGGTTCCCTTTCCTCCACACCCTCTCTAGCATTTTTTTATTTATAGATTTTTGAATGATGGCCATTCTGACTGGTGTGAGGTGATATCTAATTATAGTTTTGAATAAAGTCTTCTTCCTTGCCTGGTAGACTGTTCTCTGCAATTTTTATTTGACATGTAGAAACTGGAATAAATTTAATATCTAAACTGACTCTCAGTGAGTTTAGAAAGCCATTAATCAAGAGGACAGGACAACTCTATCTTGGTAGACTGTTATTTGGGCTCTTTATTGGGGGCCTGACACATAAAACATTTCATGTGCTATTAATCACCTTCAGTAAATTCAAAATCATAGCCAGAGTGCTTCTCATTTTTCTCTCCATATATATATATATGTTTGGGACACTTATACGTGTATATATGTATACAGACACAATTTTATACACAGACCCACACAATTAGTAGTAGCTGTAATTTTTATAGGCCTACTATGTGCCAGACATTGTGTACTTTGTATACACAGCATTTTACAAACATTCTTCATTTAATCCTTATAGCATTTCTATGAGTCAGGTACCATGATTTATTTCATGGATGAAATGCCAAGGCTGAGAGAGTTAAGGAACAACCTCAAATTACTCTCTAAAGTGGGATTTGAACCCAATCAATTGAATGATTGTCCTTCAAGGATTCATTGAGCTACCTTATTCGGATTTTGGCTCAGAGGGAAATATGTATTTCTAGAAAGGATAAAGGAAGAGCTTCTGTCAATTTGTACCTCCATCCCACATTCGAGAGGCATTTTAGATGATTTCACCATTCCTTAGAGAACCCCATCTCAAAGTGTGCCCTGGCCCCCATTTCCTCTGGATCTGTCACCTGAATTTCTGCTTTGTGGTCTGGTCCAATCACTTGCAGCAGCCATTCTGATCACTATTTCAGAGTTGTTCCAACAAGGACAGCTGGCATCTCCCCCGGTACATTCTGCACACAGGATGTATTCCCTCAGAGGACCGTGAGGATGGTAGCAATTTCTTCTCTGACTCATGCCTAGAAGGAGATGCCAATATTTTCTCTGTCATTCTCTCAATCCTCTGTCCTCTCAGCAGCACTTGGGTGATGAAGTCTAACAATGCACTTTGATGTCACCAGCTCACAAGTGTTGACACCAGAAGATCCAACAGTAACCAGAGCATCAGGAAACAGACAGCAATGGTTTCTGCCTATTTCAAAATACCAGCAATGCTGGAGAAATAAATCCCTGTTAAAAAAAAAAAAAAAGGCCAGGCCTTTCTAGTTTCCAAGTATTTTTCTGAGATGAAAGGAAAGAAGATCTTTCTAGACCTAACTAAATTCTGCACCTTTTATATCAGAGTCTGTGCTTAAAAGCATCATATAATTTTGGAAGCATCACACTGCCTAGAAAAAGCATCTCTGTGACTATGATGGCTCCACGCACTGAGGCAGGCGGTAAGTCATGTTTTTACTACACACCTACTTCCTATGTGGGATGCAGTGAGGTCTTATTCTGTGAACCTGTGGGTAGCACCCTGCAGTTTTGTGAACCTGGCCACTTGGATTCAGGGGAACAATGGCAAGGTCGCAAAAATGTTGTGTCTCTAAATTTCTCCTTCCTCCCTTTTGGAGCAGCTCCCTTGTCACTCGGCCTCTAGTACATACAGCTCTTACCTCAGATTTAACATAGGAATTTTATTTCTGTTTATTACTGGCATCATTTCTAGATATTTTTCAATATTGATGAGGTGTTTTGTAGGAACCAACATATGCTCTCCTAGACAAAGCAAGTTAAAAAGCCTGAAAATAATAATTTTCCCTAATCATAAACACTTTGTGGAAAATTTGGAAAATACAGGAAGGATGAAAATTACTCATAATCCTATTAACCCAAAAGCAACCATTGTCAACAGTGGTTTTTTTTTTTTTTCAGTCTTTTATTCTGAAGTTCTTTTGTTTTCAAAGGAAAAGACATAGTCCCTGCCCAGTTGAAACTTACAGCTTTAAGGGCAACACAAATGAGAAAAATTAAGACACAATAAGATAAAAAACCCAGAAAACCTATAGACTAACGATGATGATGATCAGAAGAAATAGCAGCTCCAATTTTCCTATGAACGTATCTGCTCAATTTTCATATTAAGAGGAGAAAATTATAAGAATGTACATACAAGGTCAATTTAGGAAAACTGATGCGTCTTTCTCTGAAGCTCCTGGTGGACAACGTACAGTTAACTAGTGGCTCTAAAACAATACGTGGATGAGCATCATGAAAACAGCTAATGAATAAACTGGGGATTAATTAGGAGCTTAGAAGTCAGAAAACAATCTAAGATCTTTAGTACATACTGTATCTTTGACAGGCTCATTGGTTTCTGCAGGGTGCCATCGAGACATGGCCTGGAATCAGCCACTTCCTGCCTTGTCTGCCTCTTACTGCACACGTGTAGGCAAGCTACTTCACCTCTTTTATGTTTCCTCATTTGTGACATAAGGAAAATAGGTTGTTGTGAGTGTTAAGTGAGATAATCCATATCAAATGTATTTAATACAGTCCCTGGTGCAAGTAAGTGCTCCAGAAGTGTTAAGCATTATTAGAGGCTGTGCGAGGCAATGGTTAAAAGAACAAGTTCTGGTCAGATTGCCTTGTCACTCTTGTGGCTTTTTTTCTACTTGCTTGTAGGACCAAATCATCAATAACAATCTCTATTTAATATCCTTTTTTTGTCCTGAGTTTGAAAATGAATCAGTTTTTATCTCTGAATTGTCTTAAGATGATCACAAATTTATCAAAGTAAGCATTTATGAAGTGCTTCTGGGAAGTCCAGAGTTATCTAAGGAAGAATTTTTCATCATAAATTCTCTTATAAAGTAGTAGTTATTTACTATTGATGAAGCCACATGCATTTTTATCATTAAGATGGCAAAACCCCCAAAAGGAATTCTTTATCTTAGAGAAAGTAATGTTGGATACATTTGAAGTCCATTACAACTTGACCTTTTTTCAGCCCTCAGAGCTGGTGGGGAGATGGACAAAAGAGGCAGAGAGAACTTGAGTATGTGTTATACTCCATAAATACATGCTATTTATGGAAAAGTCGAGAACTTTTATCCAGTAGTCAGAGTATTTAGCTTGAGATTAGAATAAATTTTAAAAACGTACATTTTAAAAAACTAACATTTATTGCCTTTATACTATAAAATTAAACAATATTTATTTTAGAAAATTTAGAAAGCGGGAACCAGAAAAAAAAGAAAACACAAATCTTAACATTGCAATGTACTTCCTTCAGGTTGCTGTAGAAATAGTTCTGTCCAAATATGTACATATAGTTATAATATGGATCTTTTAATTTCTAAATTCCTAAAGAACCAGTCAGTCAACTAACTTACTGTGGTTTGCTGGATTTTATCAGAAGACACTGTTGTGCATGTTGGAGGAGCTTAGTGATTCAAAATTACTGTTTGATTACTCTTGAGTTCCTGGAGGATAGGACCTTGCTACTGAAAGTGTGGTCTGGGAACCCATGGCGTCAACATCACCTGCCAGCATATTAGAAATGAAGAATTTTCAGCTCCACCCCAGACCTGGTGAATCTCAACTGTGTTTTAATATGACCGCTGAGTGATTTGCATGCATATTAAAGTTTGAGTAACATCACTCTAGGGACAACTTGACGAAGTATTTTTTTCTCTAATAAGACAGATGTTGAAGGCCTGATTAGTCCCTTTCCCCAGAACAACATGCTCTTCTACCAGAAGATCGGTTCCTTCCTGGGCTCTTACCTCCACAAAAGCTCTGTCAGAACAAGACTAATTAGAGATCCACCAAATAGCCTGCAGGAAAAAATTCCGCTAGCTCTCCCAGCCAGGAGGTGAAAGACACAGAATGAACCTGGGACATACCAACACACTAATGAAACCTTGCAAATTTAGAGTCTGTTTTGTGTAGCATTTCATTACTTTATCAAAGCACTCTTCCTGGGCTCACAGTCGAATGACCAGGAAGTGCTGTTGAACCAACTGAAAAACCAAGCAATAAAGTTCATCAATAACCTTTTTATCAACGGGGCTTTTAATGCAGGGGTCTACTGACCTGGAGAATTAAGGCCGACTTAAAGAACAGCAGAAAGAGAACACTCTAAAACGATACAGCCTGGAAATAAGGCAGCTTTTAAGAGGGAAGCAAATGGGTGCCTTCTCACCCTCATATTCCTTATTTGCTGGAATAGGAATGCAGCTACAAAGCAGGGTTGTGGCAATTTCCTGGTGAGAGTGACTAATAATAATAATAGCCTACATCTGACAGCATTTTATGATTCACAAAGTACTATAGCAGTGCTTCTCAAACTTTAATGTGCATATAAATTACTTGGAGATCTTGTTAAAATGAGGATACCGATTCTCAGAAAGTCTAGGGTGGGGTTTGAACTTGCTTTTCTAACAAGTTCATAGGTGGTGCTAATATTGCTTGCCCATAAACCATATTTTGAGTAGCAGGTTCTTACCATGAAATTCTGGAAGGTAGGCAGAGCAAACATTTTTTTTTCCTTCTCCATCAGAATATTGGCTTTATGTGGCTAAGGATATGGGTGTGTTTTCCTCATAACTATTTCCCAAGTGCCTATAATAGTTGGCACGCAGTACATTTTTGCTGGATGAATAACTGCATCTTAATTTTATAGAGGAATTTAAATAATGCTTTAACCAAAGTCACATTCTAATAAGGAGCAAAGCTGACATTTGAGTCTAAGAAACTACTTAAGTCATAGTGTAGTTTACCTACACTAAAGTAGATTCATTAACTAAAGACTTTCTTTGTTTTTGTTTTTGTTTTTGGTAACAGTAACTTTTTTTTGAAGGAACCCTTTAAATTGAAGTATAACGTAGAAAGGTGGCCAACTCATAAGTATACGACTGATAATTTATTCGAAGGGAACATACAGAACCACCCCTCAGGTCAAGGAATTGCCAGCTCCCCAGAAATGTGCCTCCTACTCCCCTCCAGTCAACTTCTCCTTCCAGGGAGGAGGCTGTTAACGAGTCTATCACCACAGGATAGTTCTGAACTTGACAGAAGGAGAATTTTACAATATTTATTCTTTCATGTATATTTTCAGTCAATATTATATTTGTATTCTTGAATGTAGCAGTAATAGGCTCATTTTCATTTTATATTATTCCAGTGTGCATATTGTGCATATTCCATGACTGTACCACACTTTGTCATACATTTCACTGATGATGGGCATCAGAGTTGATTCCAGCTTTAGGCTAATATGAATACTGTTGCTATGGGCATTTTTGTACATGATTTTTGATGAACATATGTGACTATTCCTATTGGATGTGTGCTAGCAGTGCCATATTTCTAATTTGGGGTATGTTCAGCTCTTATAGGCATTGCCAGCTTTTCAAAGTGATTTTTTAAAGTAACTGTATTAATTCTTTTGTCTTTTCTTTAGTTTTTAAAAAATGTTGATTAGATTCCCTAAGTAGTCATTGACACTATCTTTTATTGCATGGAGAATTTTGATGAATTTTATTACTGTGACTTTTGGATCAAGATGGTTGATTGGGCCCATATATTTACTTTTCTTCCTCCAAACATCTCATAAAATGAAAATAAATGGATTTTTTTGGGGAGAAAGGCATTCATCTAAAAGGATAAATAAGGAAAATGAGAGATGTAACAACATCAACACCATTTAGAATACCTGAGAAAGCTCAATCCTATGCCAGCAGTGGGAAACTAGAAATAAACCTGATTTACACACACAGAATCCCTAAAAGCTTGAGGAATTGGCATTTCAGGTACTTCTGGAAGAGGAGAAGTAGTGCTAAAAAGGACAGTATTTAAAGTCTGTTTAAAAAGCAGTTAGGTCCCCTCTCCCAATCCACAGATTCACAATTGTTTTCTGCTCCCCACCCACCCCGAGGAAGACTGAGGAAAATTGCTCACTGGAGAGTGTAAAATAGAATGTTCTTGCACTGGGTTTTGTCAGACACAGTCAAGGGTGAAAGTGTAATACTGGAAACAGGAATTAAGCAAATTTATATTCTGAATACTGAATCCCCCCCCCCCTTCTACTCAGCTCCCAAAGTGTAGACCAGAAGATGTGTATCTTCTACATAGGAGACTGGAAGCTCCTTCTCTAGCAGCTCTACCAAACCAAGAGAAGGATGAAATGGTGCTGACATCTGGGGAGGGGGAGCTCTCAGCAAATAGCCCAGCTGGATCAGCAGGTACAGTGAAGCCCAAAGTGGTCAAATCCCAACCACAGATACAGAACTTCCAGTCAGCCCTTTCAGGGCTGCACTTTTAAATGTAATAGGCCAGCAAGGTCACCAGGTAGATGAGGTAAGATTCTGCCATGAAACTTGGAGACCAAACACACACAAAAAAGTGATCTGGAAGAAAAAAAAATTTTCAGGGGAAAGACTACTTAAAAAATTATCATTAGTGTTCTCAGAGAGCTGTAAAATGATACTGCATTCGTGAAATAAGAACAAGTTGCTTGAAAAAAGGACAATTAAGAACTCACAGATAAAAATATGACAACAGAAGTGAAAAGCTCAACAGAACAGTGGGAAGATAAAATGTAGGAAATCTCCAAGAAATTTGAGAAAACAAGAAAAGAGATGGAAAATAGAAAATAAAATAAAATTAGAGGGCCAGATAATGAGGTCCAATACCTTTAAAAGAGGAGTTCAAAAGGAGAAAAAGAAAAGAAGGAAAAGAAAAGAAGGAAAAGAAAAAGGAAATCATGATTCAAATAGTTAAAGAAAAATTTCTAGAAGTAAAGGTTATAGAGTTTCCAGGTTGAAAGGATTCACAGCAGAATTAAAAAAAAAAATTAGAAAATAAAAAGTTAAAAAAGACTCACTCCAAAACATGTAATTTTATACTTCCACAAGTTCTACAAACTTCCAGAAAAAGTCACATACAAAATACAAAAAATTCATAATACCGAGTGTTTGTCAATAGCAACAACAGAGGCTGTAATCTAATGAAACATTGCCTCCAAATTTTTGAGGAAAAACGACTCCTAGGAGTCTACACTCAGCCGAATTCATAAGCAAATGTGGTACCCAAAAATAAATTTAGTAGATACTCAAGGCCTGAAAAATTTATCTTCCATGAGCTTTTTCTCAGAGATACAGCTCATTGGAAAGATGGAGTGAACCAACCCCGTGGGACTCCACTTCCCGGAGGGCCCCGCGGCGCGGTGGGGCGGGGCGGGCGGCGCGTGGGCGTGGGCGTGGGCGTGGGCCCGGGCCCGTGCGCGGCAAGCGGGCCCCGGGCCCGTGCGCGGCAAGCGGCCCCGGGGCCGCGGAGGCGACGGCCCCCCTGGGCCTGCCCCGGCGGCCGCCTCCGCGATGCCCCTGCTGGTAGACGAGGGGGCAGGAGTGGCTGCCGCAGTCCGCCGGGGACCTCGTCTGAGCCCACCCACTTCTGGAGGAAAGAGCCAGACTTCTCGGAGGTCAGTGTGTTCCAAAGTGGGACCCCAGGGCCTTCTGTGTGTACAACAAAGAGAGCTTATAGGGACCTCCCCAAAGGGGTGCTCCATCTCCGTTCTGGGTTCTGATGATGCCACCACTTGTCACGTTGTGGTCCTGAGGCACACAGGTAATGGGGCCACCTGCTTGACATACTGCGATGGAACCGACACTAAAGCTGAGGTCTCCTTGACCATGAACGCCATAAAATCCTTTTCTAGCCACGCTGAGGAAGGCTGGGGGTGCACCTCGTGGGCAGCTCCAGTGACGACAGGCAGTTGTCACAAAAGCTTACTTATCAGCTTCTTAGTGAGTTTGACAGACAAGAAGATGACATTCACTTAGTGACACTATGTGTGACAGAATTAAGTGACTGGGAAGAAAATGAAAAGCACTTTCCGATAATCTACGGCATTGCTGTCAATGTTAACACTGCAGAGATCTACAGAGTCTCCTTACCAGACCGAGGTCTGGAGGAGGAGCTGCATGCCGTAGGAGCTTTACCAGGTGGACCAATGATTAGTATTTAGGATGCAAAGACAGAACAACTTCGTATAGGGCCATATTCCTGGACGCCATTTCCCTGTGTGGATTTCTGGTTGCAGCAAGATGATAAGCAAATACTAGAGAACCTTTCCACATCACTTCTGGCTGAGCCCCTACACATTGTTGAACATATTAGATCTACCTTGATTTTTTTTTTAAACACCCTTCTCCAATAACATGCTGTTTCCTGGAAATAAAGCTCTACAAAAAAAAAAAAAAAAAAAAAAAAGGCTTATGGGAAAAGATCTCTTCTCCAGGAAACTAAAAATAGAAATTATCAAATAAAGCAACTTTCTGACATGATGACCCCTGGTGGGTGTGGGAAGGAATATGAATTTGGAATCTGCATCCACTGAGTCTTAGGTCTCCTTCTTTACTCAGTGTCTTTCAAATGATTTTAAAATAAAATCTTATTTTGGCAAAGCCAAAAAAAAAAATAATCGAGTAAACTAAAAAAGAGAAAGACACAGGAAATAAGAAACCGGAGATTTAATATAAGAAAGTAAAAAGGACTCGAGAATGAAGGAAGGGAGGTCCTAAGACAATAGCTAGGCATCAGTGTCCAGAAGGAAGCAAGTTAGAAAGTTCCAGAAGAGATTTTCTCAAGGAGATGAAATGAATAGATTGACTCTGTGGTCCACAATATATTGATGGGAGTTTTAGACACCTGGCAGAGAGTTTGGGATTGAATTGGTGATAAGTAAATAGAAAACCAAGCATATGGGCAAATAAGGAAAAAAAGCATCAATATTCGCTGTTTTCGCGTGTTTCTCCCCTCCCAATCCCCATCAACCGAAGCTTGATGTACAGGAAAGAAATAATAGTAGACTGCAAGTCTCAACTGTGAATGGTATTTACATAGTCACAATAACATAAACAGTGAATACTGATGTAACGAAAATTTAAATACAACTCTAGTGAGTGAATGAGGGGATGCTGGTGGTTATGGGGAAAATCCATGTGTTTGTGGTGAGGTGAGAGGAACAACTTAAAGCTAAGCCTCATCTTGTTAGAAACACAGTTGACAATGACTAAAACTGAAAAATCAAGAAAATTATAATATTTGCATGTTACTCAGTAATACTGTGATAAATTCAAAAAGAATCCTCTGAAGGAGAGGAAAGATATTGCCTCTGGGAAGGGGTCACTATTTTTTATACAAGGCCTTGTAAAATAACTATACTTCTCTTCAAATTATGTGAAAGTATACCTCATATAAAAATTTAAAAAGTTAAAATAGATTTTATTCAGATCTTACCACTCATGGCTCTTTAACTTTCTTAAAGTTTATTTTACTTTTCTATATAAAGATGAACATTTTAATCCACAATTAACATATTTATTTTATGTTATGTTTTATGTTATGTTTTATTGTATTTTAACCAGATGTTCTGATGTCTGTTCCCAGTGAATCATTTGTGGGCATCCTGAGGTTCATATTGGAAAGTGACCTTCAGTCGTTTCTCCTGTGTATGCAAAAGTTCTGGGAAACGTGAAGAGGACGAACGAGAGGATGCCAGAAGGAGGAGAACTTTTGGATATTCCCACAGATGGATGATTAGTCAATGAACTAAGGAGAGTCCTTGTCCCTGGATAATTCAGCATGAACGTACTTCCCTTCACTCAGAGCTAGAGCAGTATGTTTATTCTGGCTGGCTTACACAGTGACTAGTGTGGAGAAGTCTTTTAATATCATTCAAGAGCCATGGCTCACGAATTGACGCCGATGTTCATGTGTGAGTCATTGAAAAATGATCATCATCCTTACTGTGAAAGGAGACCAGTCCAGGTGAGGCTGGTCCCTCAAAGAAGGAAAACCCAACATGCTGCAATATGTGCTACAGGTAAGCTCGTGGGTGTATTTTGGATACTAAGTTGCCTCTGGCTCCAGTTCCCTTGGGCTTGAGTCCCACGTCCTGCTTGCCAGCCATCTATTGCTTGCCGCTATTACGAAGAGTTGTGTTTCTCCAACTTAAGTGAGCCTCCAAATAACTGGGAGGGCTTGTTAAAACACAGATTCCTGAGTCCTACCCCCAGAGGTTCTAATTTAGTGTGGGGCCCAGTATTTTCATTTTTAACAAGTTCCTGCATGATGCCTCTGCTGCTGCTCAGTGTGTGGGTCACACTTCAGAGTTCTGAGAGGTCCAGGTGAATAAGATGAGTTTGATGGGAAAGAGTGAGTGTTTCAAATGTTCCTAGGGATTGTTTTTGTTTTTATAATGAAATATATCCTATAAATGGAAGAGTGTACAAAATGTATTTGGGCAAATATGTGTTTGGTCAGTTTAAAGGATAGTGTTTTAAAAAACAAAGTGTCCACCAACCAGGGTAAGAAACAGAACATTCCAACATGCTAGAGCATCCTTGGGGTGACTTGGTTAGCTAACATTTTGTTTTATTTTTAGCATCTGTGTTCATGATTGAGACTGACCTGTAATTTTCCTCTTTTGTATTGCTTTTGTCAATTTTTGGAATTGAGGTTATTACACAAAGTTGGTAAACAGAGTTGAGGAGTATTTTTTCTCTTTTCTATACTCTGGAATAGTTTGTGTAAATGGAATTAAATTATATTTAAATATAAATTTATATGCTTTTAACAGCCAAATATTCTTGAAGAAAATGTGTCATGGAAGCCAACACAAGTGACCAAACTGTTGATTCAGTATTTTTGATGATTATAAAACTATTAAAGTTTCCTACTTCTTGAATCAGTTTTTGTTAGTTATATATTTCTGAAATTTTTCTATTTCACAAAAGTTTTCAAATGTATTTTTCCTTTTCAAATCTCTTTTTGAATTGAGTTATAATTGACAAAACATTATTTAAGTTTAAGGCATCCAGTGTGTTGATTTGATACATTTATATATTGCAATATGATTAGCACTGTAGCTTTAGCTAACACCTCTATTATGTCACATAATTACCATTTCTTTTTTGTGGTGAGAGCATTTAAGACCTGGTTTCTTAGCAGTTTTGAAGTATATAATTCAGTCTTGTTGACTGTCATTACTGTGCTGTGCGTTAGATCTACAGAATTTTTTTACCTTCGAGTTGCAAGTTTGTGTCCTTAAACATCTCCCAAGTCCCTCCACCTTCCAGCCCCTGATAACCACCATTTTGTAGTCTGTTTCTATGAGTTTGGCTTTTTTAGATTCTACATGTAAGTGATATCGTACAATATTTGTCTCTCTGTCTGGCTTATCTAACTTAGTCTAATGCCCTCAAGGTTCATCCATGTTGTGGCAAATGGCAGGATTTCTTTCTTTTTTATGGTTGAGTAATGTTCCATTATATGTATACACACCACAACTTCTTTATCCTTTCATCTGCTGACAGATGTTTAGGTTGTTTCCGTATCTTGGCTATTATGAATGATGCCACAATAATCATGAGCGTGCAGGTATCTCTTCCATATTCTGTTTTCATTTCCTTTGGATATATACCCAGAAGTGGGATTGCTGGATCATATTATTTTTAATTTTTTGAGCAACCTTTGTACTGTTTTCTTTAGTGGCCAAACCCGTTTAAGTTCCCAGAGTGCAATAGAGTTTCCCCCTTTTCCACATCCTTGTTATTGCTTGTCTCAACGACAGCCAATCCAACAGGTTGTGGGAGGAGGTCATGGAAAGTCTGTGACCACCCGTTGACCTGAGAGGTGACCCAGGCAACTGGGGGCTCCTCCCCACCCCCAGGTCCTTGGAATGTATGTTCCGCCCACTTCTCCCACAGCCAGAGCTGCTTTGAAGGGCGCAGCTTTGAGAGAGCAGGGTGTTGTTGCAACCATCTGGACAGTAAATGAGATTGAATGAACCCCAGTCAAGACTTGTGTATAAATGTTAAGATTCTCGCCCTGTGGGTGCCCACAGCTAGCCTGGTATGTACGTTCCTTTGCTTATTAAACCTGCTGCCTACCCACCTACCCATCTGGAGGAGCCTGTTTCCTGAGTCTCTCCTTGTCCTCTGTGTGTGGAGGCCAGTTTGGGAGCCAACACAGACAGGTGTGAGATGATGTCTCCTAGTGGTTTAGATTAGCTTTTCCCTGATGATGAATGATGTTGAGCATCTTTTCATGTTCCTGTTGGCCATGTGTATGTCTTTGGAAAAACGTCTGTTCTGTTCCTTTGCCTGGGTTGATGCTTAACACTTTAATTTTCATACATCTTTTCCAATACTGGCTTTTAAGACTACCAGTTTCTCTCTAATTTCTGCCTTAGCTGTATTTCCTCAAGTTTTGTTTGTGGTACTTTTATTATTATTCAGTTCTAAGTTTTTTCTATTGTCAGATTTAATTTCCTCTTTGACTCTAGAGCTACTTATGAGTTTATTGATTTTAACCATATGGGATTTTTCTAGGTATCTTCAGTTATCTGTTGGCAGTGTGGACAGGGACTGCACTTTAAGTGAATCCAATATGTTGGTATTTTTGAAACTTGCTTTAAGGATCAGTGTGGGTCAGTCTTTGTAAGTGTCTTCACACGTGCTTGAAAAGAAACTGTATTCTGCAGTTGGGGATGCATTGTTCTATTATGTATATATCTTAAATCTTAATTATGCTTGTTAATTTTCTGATTATGTAATTAAATATCTTCTTTGTTCTTGCTGATTTAAAAAATATTCTTGGTCTATCAAATACAGAAAGATTTGTTAAACTATCCCTGTATGATATTGCATTTATCTATTTTTTTTTCCTGCTAATTTTTGCTTAAATAGTCTGAGGTGGTGTCAAAAGTTGCATAAACATTTAAAATTATTTCTTATGTATGGAATGTGCTTTTTGTCATTATGAAGTGACTCTATCTCTAGGAAAACTTTATTTATTTATTTATTTTAACTTTTTTTAAATTGAGTTATAGTCATTTTACAATGTTGTGTCAAATTCCAGTGTAGAGCACAATTTTTCAGTTATACCTGAAGATACATATATTCATTGTCACATTTTTTTTGTTTGCTGTGAGCTAGCGCAAGATCTTGTATATATTTCCCTGTGCTGTACAGTATAATCTTGTTTATCTATTCTACATTTTGAAATCCCAGTCTGTCCCTTCCCATCCCCTGTGCCTTGGCAACCACAAGTTTGTATTCTATGTCTATGAGTCTGTTTCTGTTTTGTATTTATGTTTTGTTTTTTTTTTTCATATGGTGAATCTCATATGGTATTTTTCTTTCTCTTTCTGGCTTACTTCACTTAGAATGACATTCTCCAGGAACATCCATGTTGCTGCAAATGGCATTATGTTGCCATTTTTTATGGCTGAATAGTATTCCATTGTATAAATATACCACTTCTTCTTTATCCAGTCATCTGTTGATGGACATTTAGGCTGTTTCCATGTCTTGGCTATTGTAAATAGTGCTGCTATGAACATTGGGGTGCAGGTGTCTTTTTGAAGTAGGATTCCTTCTGGATATATGCCAAGGAGTGGGATTCCTGGGTCATATGGTAAGTCTATTTCTAGTCTTTTGAGGAATCTCCATACTGTTTTCCACAGTGGCTGCACCAAACTGCATTCCCACCAGCAGTGTAGGAGGGTTCCCTTTTCTCCACAGCCTCTCCAGTGTTTGTCATTTGTGGACTTTTGAATGATGGCCATTCTAACTAGTGTGAGGTGATACCTCATCGTAGTTTTGATCTGCATTTCTCTGATAATTAGTGATATTGAGCATTTTTTCATGTGCCTATTGATCATTTGTATGTCTTCCTTGGAGAATTGCTTGTTTAGCTGTTCTGCCCATTTTTGGATTGGGTTGTTTGTTTTTTTCTTATTAAGTCATATGAGCTGCTTATATATTCTGGAGATCAAGCCTTTGTCGGTTTCATTTGCAAAAATTTTCTCCCATTCCGTAGGTTATCTTTTTGTTTTAGTTATGGTTTCCTTTGCTGTGCAGAAGCTTGTAAGTTTAATTAGGCCCCATTTGTTTATTTTTGCTTTTATTTCTATTGCTTGGGTAGACTGCCCTAGGAGAACATTTTTGAGATGTATGTCAGATAATGTTTTGCCCATGTTTTCTTCTAGAAGGTTTATTGTATCTTGTCTTATGTTTAAGCCTTTGATCCATTTTGAGTTGATTTTTGTGTATGGTGTCAGGGAGTGTTCTAGCTTCACTGATTTACATGCTGTTGTCCAGTTTTCCCAACACCATTCGCTGAAGAGACTGTCTTTATTCCATTGTATATTCTTGCCTCCTTTGTCAAAGATTAGCTGACCAAAAGTTTGTGGGTTCATTTCTGGGCTCTCTATTCTGTTCCATTGGTCCATATGTCTGTTTTTGTACCAATACCATGCTGTCTTGATGACTGTAGCTCTATAGTATTGTCTGAAGTCTGGGAGAGTTATTCCTCCAGCCTCTTTCTTTTCCTTCAGTAATGCTTTGGCAATTCTAAGTCTTTTGTGGTTCCATATAAATTTTATTATGATTTGTTCTAGTTCTGTGAAATATGTCCTGGGTAATTTGATAGGGATTGCATTAAATCTGTAGATTGCCTTGGACAGTATGACCATTTTAACAATATTGGTTCTTCCAATCCAGGAGCATGGGATATCATTTCTAGGAAAGCTTTATGCCTTTATGAGTTTATTTCATTTGATATTAATATAGTTACATACCTGTATAATTAATGGTGATATTTGGCAGATCCATGCCTGGCCCTGCACACTGCTCATCTCCTTTTCCCTTCCCTGATGCTCCCTTATCCCACTGGGTGTGACACTGAACAGCTGGAAGATGACTTTGGGGGCTAATGGGAACAGGAATCCCTGACTCTCCACCCTACACCCAGAAGAATCAGGATAGATATCCAAGACGGGTAAAACTGCCCCATATATTCATACAGTGGTGACTACTCAGCTGCAATGTTCTGGTTCCTTATTTCTGCCCCACTGCGTAAGGACTGGTCTGGAAGGAATCATGGTAGCCCCATGGTGTTGACAGTGCTGTGATCTGGAGTCACATCTGAAGCACCAGTGGTTAAGGGGGCCATTGAACCCCAAGGGAGGTCTTGAAGAATGCACAGTGAGATGCCCCGTTCCAGGTAACAAAGCTACATGGAAATTAGAGTTTGAGTTTTCCTGGCCGTGCTCCAGTGAGAAGATTACTCTTGTAAGGCCTGTTCCCTCATTTCACCTCACATGCACCTACTGAGGCCTTTCCCTACTCTCCACTTTCCCTTGTCCTCCTAGATAACACACTCTGCCTCTCTGTTGATGGTGGCATCTTTTATGGAAGGTGACTGGGACAGTTTACGAACACGACTGTAATTTTTTGACATTCCTCCTATCACTGCCTGTGTCCCCTCCACTGGAACCTGGGTGGGCTTGTGACTGCTCTGACCAGTAGAGCACACTGGAAGTGACGCTCGGTGACCTCTGAGGCTGGGTCACAAAAGGCCATGCAGCTTCTTCCTTGTTTGCTGGAATGCTTGTCCTTTGAGCCCTGAGCCATCATGTAAGAATTCTGACTGCCCTGAGACCGCCAAGCTGGAGAGGCCCAAGCTGGAGAGGCCACACGCAGGCACTCTGGGCAACAGCCTGAGCGACCTTGTCGTTCACCAGCCCCAGGCTAGGTGCCAGACATGCGGATAAAGAAACTGTGTTGGGAGTGGGTTCTCCTGTCCCTGCTATGCCAGCCGTACCTTTTCAGTCACCTCACAGTCTTTGGCGTCATCATAGCTGAAGCCCCAGACATCACTGAGCAGAAACATGCCATCCCTCTGTGTTCTGTTGAAGTTCCTAACCACAAGAATGGGGCAACACAATAGTTTGTTTGCTGTTTTATGCTGCTCACGATGGTTTAGGGAGGTTTGTTCTGCCAACAGATAACTGAAATAATAATGACAACAAACAGGCAGTTGAAATCTTGCTTTTCTCGGTCTATCACAAGTTCTGTATTTATTCACAGCCACTTATCTGCAAAGATCAGGAAATCAGGATTATTTGCTTAGATATAGAAATGTGTGCACTTGACTTTGACCTGAGCTTGGCTTAGGACCTTTGAAAACCAGCTGCCAGACTGAGCAGAAGCCGCCATTTTAAGGAGTGAAACGTGTCTAGGCTTTCAGTCGGAAGCTGGACCGGGAAGGAGATGATTGCGCCCCACCAGCTGGTTCATCCTCCATAACTAGATCTCTTCTGTTTGTGGCTCAATGTCTCAGATGATCATCTGGGGAAATGTGGTATCTCTAACCTAATCCTGCTCTATTCACTTGCTTCTAAGAAACAAACAAAATAGTACTTCAAGTCCTCTTCTGCCTGACATGGACTGTTTGTTTTTAAACGTGGCTCTGAGGCAGTCTGCATTTTCTCATGAGGACATCCTTAGAGAAGGACAGCCTCCCTGGCTAGCTAAACGTTATTCCTGCCAGATTTCAGGTTGTGCCAAAACTTTAGCCTTTTCTTTTTCCATTGAAATACTGGAAAGTATTGTTGTGCTTTGTTGAGAGTGCTGAATGGTGTCTATTTAATGAGGACTTTAGAACTTTTATTTTATCCTCATTGCTTTATAAACCATAACTTCGCTTTTCATACCTTTCTGGATGAGTTTCCTCTTCTTTATTACCATAACACACAGGTACTCAAATCCTTGGCTAAACTCATTGGCAATATTTATTCTACTTCTTTATAGGCAAATAAAGCAGGGTACTGTGGTACAGCTCTCTGAATACTTGGATCACTTACAGAGTTCAGAAGTGCTGTAAACACTGATAGGGAAAATCCTGGAGGGAATTAACTGAGAGCTGGTAAGGGAAGAAACCTTAACAGTAAAAAGGCCCATAGAGTCGTTAATCCTCTCTCGGACATGCCCCTTGAGTTTCCTTGAGCTTTTCCACTTTTCTTCTTAGACTGTTACAAAAGGCTGCTGCTGCCTGTCTGTCCTCAGACTGGGCTCCCTACCAGGTGCTTTCCCTGTGGCAGTCATGTTGGTGCCTAAGGACACAGGCTGTGTGTTATTTGTGGCTTTACCTCCGTTGCTTAGCACAGCGCCTGTTACATAGTTGGTGTACAACGAATGTTTGAATCTATGAATATTGAAAAGTTACATTATTTCTATTCTCTGGTCTATTCAATGAACCCATGTTTCCTAAGAATCAGATCTGCTTTCCTTCGCATGAGCCCAGCAGGCGATAGATAGACTCAGGCAGCTGAGAAGTACTCAGTGATTAAAACAGGGGTGTGATGGCAGTGACAGGAGCTAAGGGGTAGGTTTAAATAAAAATATCCCAGGAAGACCTGATTGAAATTTATATAAATGTGTACATATATGTGTATATGTATACGCACACACACATATGTATACATATATACATACATATATAGGTGAGAAATGAGTTTATTGGAAATAATTTGCACTATACATTATATTTTGCATTATATCACATGACCTTTTTCTTTTTTTAATTAAAACTTACTATTTGCCTCTAAATACGTCTAAGGTAGAGTTAAAAAATTGCTTCTTATGGATTCAAAACTCAATCTGTTACATTCACAGATCTCTCATGGTGCTCAAAATTGCATCTAGACTGGTGTTTAACAAAGAAAGTAGCACAAAATATTGAAGTCGTTTTGCAAATCTGAAGTGACAGGTTCTTTGTTGTAAGAATATATCTACTTACCAAGAGTGGCTTTTCGTCTAGAGGAGACCTGCTTTTTCATCTTCCTCATAACGAGAATGTGAAGGGGAAGCTTTCTGTGTATGTGCCGTGGCAAAAACATCTGTCTTTAAAAAATCTAGGTGATTACTTACAATTTTTCTGAAAGCCTTTCAAGCTCAAGGCCTTTCAACACCAAATACTGTATTCTTTACAACAAAGTTAAATTTCTTCTGCCATACACTAACTCAGAATTTTTGATATTTTCATTAACTTGACTGATTAAACTTTATGTGAATTAAACTTCGAAAAATAGGGTGAATTTTCTTTCCTTTTTTTGTCTTTTTTAAAAAATTGAAGCATAGTTGGTTTATAGTGTATCAATTTCTGGTGTACAGCACAATGTTTCAGTCATACGTATACATTCATATAGTCCTTTTCATATTTTATCATTATAGGTTACAAGATATTGAATATAGTTCCCTATGCTATACAATATAAATTTGTTGTTTATCTATTTTATATATAGTATATAGTATCTGCAAATCTTGAGCTCCCAATTTATCCCTTCCCACCCCTTTTCCCTGCTGGTAACCATAAATTTATTTTCTATGTCTGTGAGTCTTTTTCTGTTTTGTAAATAAGTTCATTTGTGTCTTTAAAATTTTTCTTTTTAGTTTCCATGTATAAGTGATATACTGTGGTATTTTTCTTCCTCTTTCTAACTTATAAGAAGGTGAATTTTCAAAGATAATTTTTCCTCCAGGTATTTGAGAACTATTGTATACACATTCAGTGCTTCAGAGTTAAATTTATGGTCTGTATTAAACATGTTACTTTATTAGTGCAAACATTTTTTTTTCAAGAAGCTGTCATTGAATTTTTTATTTCAAGCTATTATGTTTTTTGATAAAGCTGCCAGAATCTCTGTGTGTAAAAGAAAGTGAAAAGGTGGGATCCCTTATTACTAAAGAGGGCAGCACTCAGTGAATCTCTGTGGCTTCCAGGGCCCTGAAGGAGCCTGTCCACCAGGGAGCTTTGCTCTTAGGGCAGGTTTAAAGCAGACTTCACGGTGGGGACTCAGACCTGCAGAGTGGGAGAGAAGGATTGTGGGAAAGTTGCATAGTTTGTAATAAGATCAAAACCTACTTAACTAGAAATCGTTTCTCAGTTGTTTTTCCTGACAGAAAAGGCAAATACTGAAAAACACAAATTTGAGGCACAAGGCAATACTTGGAGGTTGAAGGAACCTCCCCAGTCTCCATCTTTCACCCTCTACAGGCCCCTCCCCACTGCTCTCCATGTAACAGCTGGAAAAATCCTTCTAAAAACACCTTAGTCAGATCATGCTACCTCCCTGCTCAGAATGATCCACAAATCAGGGCTTTGCATAACATCCGCAAATAAAAGCCAAAAGTCCTTCTGGGTTCTGGCCAAGTCTCAAACTCATCTTATACCACTCTCCCCTTTGAGCTTTCAGCTTCATTCACCTGGAAGTTTCCTGGTTGCTGCTGGAAAACTCCAACCCCTTTCCACTTGCTGCTCCATCTGTCTGTAACACTGTTCCCCAAAGCATCCATGTGGCTTGGCTTACTTAGGTCTTTGCTCAAATGCCCCCTTTTTAAGAAGCCTTGTCTAATTCCTGACACCCCCCCCACCCCTTTTTAGCACTCAGTCCTGGCTGGCAGTCTGTTAGGAATATATCTATTGACTGTCTACCCCACTGGAGAGTGAGCTCCTTGAGAGCTGGGACGCTGCCTCTTGGGAGCACTGATGTAACCCTTGTGCCTAGAATGGTGTCTGGTATGTACGTCGTGCATAATGAATCTTTGTGGAATGGATGAATGAATGACTAAATACATGAGAGCAATAAAAATGAATGGTTTTGGTGGAAGAAAGTCAGGCAAATGGGTTTTTAAATGTTTCTTGAGACAATTTCCTCATTATAGAAGATATTCCTGATAGGTACAGTTGATTTATCTAAACTGAACTTTGGGGCAATAAAAGGAGGGGAGGAAGGAGAGAAGGGACAGAATAGAAAGTGGGGAGACAAAAAGGTGGGCTAAAGATTGGGATGAGTAGTGGTGTGGCTATCTGTTCACTCTACTCAGGCAGCAGATTCAGTCAAGCCTGAAATAGTCAATATCTTTGGTAGAAATCCATGGAAAGATTGTATGGATAATTTTAAGGGTTTCCCTGACCAACACGAAAGATGTGAAACAGATTTTTAAGGGACTTAGTAAGTGAGTGGTGAAGGATTTATTAACATGCTCTATGTAGGAACTGAAAAATTAATCAAAAGCCCTAGAGAAACATCAGAAAACTGGTAAGATTACCTTCTGAAGACCTTAAACTCTGTGGAGGACTTAAGGAGTTTTCAAGGGTAATTTGAATTGCATGAGATTTTCACTTTATGGGCTGAGCAACCTAACCCTGGAGGAGGATGTGACTGTTGTAAAGAGAAGAGGAAAGACCAGGGTTTAAACTGGGTGTGCACTAAAACCGGTAAGGTTGATAGAAAAAGATGTATCACGATGGAGGTGGTTCTGTGTGTCGCCTATCTTTCTAGCTGATAGTTATTTAGGAAGAGCCTTGATTTTGACCAAAACCAAACTATCAGTGGTTGTGAAATCCAAGCACTTCTTTCTAGTTTATTGCCACCTCTCCATTACACAGAGTAACGAGGTTGGACATGGGCTGTCGATTTCCTGGTTGGTCATATAGTTGGTGATTCATTAGGAGTTTCCAGTGTGCACTCCATTAATGAAACATCTCATCTTCATGCATGTCAGTGCCACTGGAAATCATCACATGGTTTGCCTGTGATCTGCAGCTGTGCAGCTGGCCTCCGCGAGGATTTTACAATTTCTGACTCACTTGTTGGTGCATGCTTCACATAACCATAGCCTGGCAGGCCTGAAGTGGGGATGCGTGTGCAGGACTGTGAGGTAGTGACAATAGGGTGAAGAAGAGGAGTACGGAGGCTGAGATGATGCAAGGTCACATATAAGATTTGATGTGCTTTGGGATGCACAAGAATATTTTTTGAAAAATTAGTTAAAAGTTGAAGTAAAGGTGAATTTGTTTCTGCATTACTGAGATATACTTTAGTCTTCCTTTCCTTTTGTGTAATATGGATTTGTTTCAGTGTGTGAGGGTGAGGCTAATGCAATCTAAAGGAGCTTCTGCGGTGATTGGTTCACATTGACCTGTGTTCTTATCTTGAGAAATCACTGAGGTTTTTTTTCAAGAGGAAGCTGGGAAACAGATGAGCAACTACGACAGAACTCATGCTTAGGAAGCATCCTCCGCAAACACAGAATTGTGTTACCGACCTGGGTCTGCTCTTCACTGTAAGGTGTCCTAGCTCATTTAAAAAATTTTATTTTTAGTTTTTATTTGTGTTGAGAAACTTTCAACATGAAAAGATACAGCCTTGGGTTAACTTATAAAATTCTGAAGGGCATCCAATAAAGAAAAAATAGTAACACTATTTTTATGAGAATAGTCACTGTGGAAAAATTGTGATCAGATCTCCAATTTCCTCCATTATCTAGGTCGATAAGGAAAATAGTTCCCCCACTTTATTTCCTCTGTTCCAAATTCATTTTTAGTGATGTGGAGAGTTGCATATTTTATCATTGTAACATAAAGATGAACTATTTTGACAATCACCAAATTTAAATATGTAATAAAGAAGTTCAAGTCAAGAAACACACAGTGCAGCATAATGATGGAAAAGACCCAGCCAAGTTTTTAAACATTGGGATTGAAATTTCATGGCTTCTGAGGATGACTCACCACTGAGCTGTGTCATGAGTTTCATTTTGAAATAAAGTACACTGTGTGGTTTCATTTGAGGCTTTATGTTGATGCAAAAAGGAAATGAGCCCATATTGGGAAGTTAGCTTGAAATACAGCTAATGGATGATGCAAAAAGTGTCAGGCTGTTGTTTGGCCATCCTCCCCACCTCTGTTCAGGCATTATCAGGCTGTTCTACAACCATAGGATACCTGTCTGTCTCCTCCACTTGTCTGTGAACTTGTAAAGGGCAGGCACTGGGTTAAGCAAATAGAAGATGCTCAGGGAATGGCTGTTGGATGAACAAGTGAATGTCAGCTCTAAGGGAGTGAATTCATCCTCTCAAATCTGCCAGGATAATTGTTGATGAAAAGACTGTTCATCTGTGCACCCACATACTTGACTTAAACACAGGCTTATTTATAGAAGCTGTTTTACAGGGTTATTTTCACAATTATATTCACATCCTCCAACTTGGATGGTCTCTTGAAACCAGCAGGGGAGGAGGGGTGGTGAATATAGGATGTATAGTGGGAACAAAGCAGCAGTGATAAAAAATTGAATAAGATTAATTATATTTAAGTTGATTTTAATTTGTTTCAATTTACTTCCACGTACTTTGAAGAGACACAATGTTCTAGACTCTCTTCCAAGTATACTAGACTCTTGTGGTGAGGAGGGAGGCAGAAATTAGAGTTCTTAGATAAACAAAGAAACTAGAGCAGAAGAAAAAAAATGAAGATAAAAAAATAGAACTGAATTGTGAGGTGGTACAATTTAATCTTCAGATGCACAAGCTTTCATATCAGACCAGGACTGAGGCTGGTTCTATCATTTTTAGCTCTGAGAACTTGGAGAAGTTACTTGACTTAATCCTCAGTTACTTATTTGCAAATCGGGAATTGAAATAGTAATGGTACACGATAAGGTTATTATGAGGATTAAGCGATATGTTCATGCACAGCACGCACCCAACATGAAGTCCTGGATCAATGTCTGTGGGTGCTCGGCGAGTCAGTGTGAGAATGGAAAGGGTGAGGAAAACAGCTCTAAGACTGAGTTTGTTTTAGAGTTTCTGTTGCTGATCCATATAAAATACAGTGTTCTGCTGAGATGGCATTTGTTTCTTGTAGCCCAATCCAAATCACCAAATAATTGATAGCTTTTGAAAATAAACATTGAGACCATTATTTACTTCTCCAAACTTCACTGAAGGAAGTATCTTGAACTTTCCCCTCAAAAGAACGCAGATGAGAGTACAGAGCTGCTTCATTTCCAACAACCAGAAGGTTGCCTTCATTGTCCAAATTATAACCACGCAGTCCAGAGAAGGTACATGTGCTTTTGGGAGAATAACAGTTCTAGATTCTGTAAAAACTGAAATAAATACTATAGAGAGCAGCTGAAGAAATGGGTGAAGTCTGGTCACTTTTCAAAAGTAAATTTCCATTTTCTGACATACGTAAACATTTCTCTTTCTTTTGGAATATGAACCCCAAACTTTTGGGGAGCCTCTTTTCGTCTGAATTAGCTATTTGTCTTAGGTTTCATTGAGAATGAGACCAGTCCATACGAGCTCTCTCAGTAACTCCTGGAGGGTAACCTCTGGTCCCTTTTTCTACCTCCGAAGAAGGTAGCTTGTTCTTTTTCTTGCCAAGAACATTGTCCTTGATTCTGTTAGGGCGCACCTCCTCTCGGTTTTGCTCCCTTCTTTCCATACTATCTTACTTCCATCTATCTTTTCCCCTCATGCCCACAAATATGGTCAGGGCCCTCCCTAGCCTCAAATAACCATCCTCTGGCTCTGTTACAAGAGCAGGCTGCTACTTACCTCTCTTCCGTTCACCACCAAACTTCTAAAAGACTGCTTTCACTTCTTACTCATGCATTCACTTCTTAACCCCTTGTAATATGGTTGCCACCTCTGCCCCTCTGTGAAACTACCTTCTGGAAGATCACTGGGTATTTCATATGCAACAGATCTAATGAGCATTTCGCAGTCCTCATTCTGTTTGTCCCTTCTGCAGAAACTTCCCTTCTTGGAACTCGCCCCTTCTGTGGTGTCTGTGGTACTGTCGTATGCCAGGTCTTTCACCTTTCTGAGAACGTCTCTTCCGCCTCCTTCACTAGCTGCTTTTTATTCCTCCTTCTGCTCCCTAATGATGTTCTCTTCTCCGCATTCTTTGCCTCAGGTAACTCCTCATCCCCTCACGCTGATTTACACACGAATACCTTCAGTCTCTCGTCCCTTCATCTCAGAATCTCTCTCCTGATGATTCCCAAGCCCAGCAGTTTCTGACTGTTAGAATTTTCTTACTTAGATAATCAGCCAGAATTTCAAACTCAACATATTTTAAACTAAGCTTATTAACTTATACCGGCTAAACTCCAAACTCTGATTGTTTTTATTTTTTTATTAATGACGCTACTATTAATGAGTCTTCTTTCAAAACTCACTCTTCCTTCCTTCCCCTTCCTTCCTTCCTTTCTTCCTTTTCCTGTGCTTCATGCCTACTAAATTATGGTACACAGGGTGGGAAAATCATCTGTTTTGGAGTCAGACAAGTCTGGGTTCAGATCATGGTTTTACTCCTTACTGCCCTTTTGGCCTTGAGCAAATTACTTAAGCTCTAGGGGTCTTGGTATCCTTATCTATAAAAAGGGGGAAAAAAATCTCCTACATGGCCAATTGAGAGGATTGGAAGACAGCTGCACACTTTATACTCACTCTTCAATAAATAGTAATCTCATTCTTTTCCCTGGCTCTGGTTCTCTCAGACACACTTTTCTTTTCCAGTACTTGTCCGGGTACTTCCTGCAGCTCCCCACATGTAGGTGTTCATCACATGCTGTTTTTCCCTTTCTTTTCTTCTGTTGTTGCCTCCTCTGCTCAGACCTACATTGTTTCTTGTCTGGACAATTTCTGGGGCTCCCACATGGCCCTGGCTCCTGCCTGGGCTTTTGGATTTACCCCACACACTGCTGGTTGGCTGGCCTTCCTCAGGCTTCCTCAGACAAGGCAACTCCCCTGCTCAGAAACCTTCAATGCTTCATTATTTCCCAGAAAATGAACTAGGAAAACATATGGTCCAAGTTATCCTCACCGACTTAAATGTCACAATTCTTTCACATATGGCCTGCATCGTTTAACACGTGCTTACTTTTCTCTTCAGTTGCCTTTCCTCCTGGGTCTGGAGTGATACGTAGCAAGTCTCTGTCTGCCAGATCTGTTTCTACCACAGTGGTTTCCCTGATCCCCTAAACACTTGAAACTTCTCTCTCCTTTGACCCTACAAAGACTTTGCACTTCTCATCCTCAACTTAATCACCATTTTAGTGGTTAGTTGTTTATTTCTTTACACTTTCTCACTCTTCCCCTCATAAGAACATAGATCTTTGAGACTGTGTCTAATTACTGTACCTATTTTTGAAAATAGCTGATCTAGGGGGCCCTCAATACATTTTGGCTTAATTAAAATAATACAACTTTGATATACAGATCCCCTTGTGAAAGTCTTTTAGACAACAGAACCATTGTTAATGAGAGGAGAAAGAAGTGCCTCGATTTAAAAAATGATAATAATAATAAGTAGAATTGTAAAGGGGGAGGGTGTAGCTCGGTGGTAGAGTGCATGTTTAGCATGCATGAAGTCCTAGGTTCAATCCCCAGTACCTCTATTTAAAAAATAACATTAAATGAGAGGAGAAAGAGAGAGGAGGACTAATAAGAAGAAAGAGAAGAAGAAAAGAGAAAGGCAGTTCTTTTGCGGAACAAAGTAATTATTTTCTGATTGGGTGAGAAAAGTAGGAAATGCAAAGAAGTATAAGTCCCCCCAAAGTAGCAAAACTAGGATTGTACTGATAGGGGGAGTTTTGAAAGCAATCTCCATTCTGATCCTCTTCTAATTCTTGGAATAGTATAATGATTAATACTCCATGACAGAAGATATGCTGGCAAATTGCCCTCTATCTGAAAATAGAGGAAACGCCCTGGAAAGAATGAGATGTGGTGGTGAGAGGAAATGACAGTGTCATGAAAAGTCTAGCTCTCAGTCATCGCAGGAGCACCCCAAATCCCGGCCTATGTCAGGCCGCCTGATGGGATCCTGGTATCCCCCGTGTCACTGTGTAAAGGTGGTCACTTGGACACAAGCAGAGATAGAGCAGCCCAAGTACACGGAGGGGTCTAAGATTTGGGGACCCTATGTGCTGAGTATTCAAGTGGTGCTCAGGAGTAGCCTGTTAATTGATGTCCTAGACCTCCTCAGTCTTTTTAGGTGACAGAGCTTCTCTGGGGTCTGATCCCAGAGTGAGGTAAGCACTTCAGAACACATGGAGGTTCTCCAGGTCACTCAGTAACAACAGGACAAGTGGGCTTGTCCTAGGTAAAGAAGGATAGTAGTTGTACCTAACTCCTCCAGAAGCCGTTTGTTTACAGGCTTAAATCATAGGTGAGAACTCAACAGATTCCAAGAAAGTCTTTGAGCAGCCAAATGAAGGGTGATTTTAAAAATTTCTTTAAAATGAAAAATAATTTATCCCTGACCAGGCCTTTCTTCTAGTTAAGAGTGCTTACGTCTGTGTGGTTGAAAAACTTCCATTTCATTATGAATTTGTCAAAAGAAGAGTATTAAAAACACATTTTTAAGCCTAACAGAATGTCAGTTGTTCCATTGGAAAAATGGAACATTTGAAAAATCCAGAGAAGTGTCTGAGGAAGTGTGCTTTTGGTGAACTTGGCAGAAATTGCCTAGGCATTGAGTTTGCGATGGTTCAGGCTGGGACTGTCACTCCTTCAGATTTGTGTACCTTAGATTTGAACATATGCCAATAACTAAGGGAAAATTTATTAATTCATCATTTTACCATCAAACACACTATTATAAATATAGCAAGTGAAGACCAAGAAAATGGCCAAATTATTAATATTGGTGTTTTAATTCCAGGGCAAGGTAAAAAAAAATAAGATGGACTTCATTTTCCCAGACAGTTGTTTATGCTGTTTTGAGCCATAAAAGCGAGCTCTTTGACATGATGCTTTTTCACTTGTCTGCCTCTGTATCACTCCAGTTTCTACTAGAACCTAGGCTTCACTTTCTCAGGGAGTTCTAAAATTGCCTTTGAGGGAATCTTTAAGCAATTTCTAATTAGCTTTTTCGATTGTGCTTTTCATTGAATTCTGGTGCTCTTCCTTAAAATTTGCATGATTGGTTTTTAAAGAATTCTGCTAGCATCATGGACTCAGACAATTATTATTCCAGATTTTTTAATTTTAAAATTAAAAAAATTTTTGAGGGGGGGAGGTGATTAGGTTTATTTATGTATTTATTTATATTGATGGAGGTACTGGGGATTGAACCCAGGACCTTGTGCGTGCTAAGAATGCACTCTACCACTGAGCTACACCTTTGCCACCACCACCTCCAGGATTTCTTGAGCAAAGGTCACCAAAACTTTATTAAGCCTCCAAAATACTAAGGAAAACATTTTAAAGTCACATGTGAGAACAGCTTATGATTGCCTTCTGTTGATTTACTGCTTGTTTGGCAGGGTATTGCAATCATGCTTTTCATTACCGGGTTCATGTGGGAAAACTTAGGAACTGCTCCATAACTGTCACATCTGTGGACAATTTCAGGTTTTTCTGAATTTCCCTCATTATCTTCTGTATTTTCACTGGTTTCAAGCTTACTCATCAAACTTCCTGTTTTTAACCACTGATCCATGCTCCCAGTTGAAAATACAATTTGAAACTATTCACTTGACAAAGTTAAGTGAAGTATAACTTTACAACACAAGAAACCTCAGAATTTGGGTTTGTTCTGTGTTATGGGAGAATTCACTGTGTTTAGAGAAATAACTCAACCTAGATATGTGCTTGCGAAAAAATATTTAATCTCATAATTGCGGTGGTAATTTAACTGATCTGTGGGAATAAGTGTGTGTGTGTGTGTATGGAGAAGTTAGAAAAACCCCACTGATTCTTAACAGAACAGACTCATTAAATATAGCAACAATAAAGACTGTGAACTTGCCCTGAGATTATGTAACTGATAGATTACCACTGTTCTTCCTACCAAGTAGTGAAACTGTTTTCATATTAGACATGTTTTCACCTTTTCTTACTGGAGGAGCTATGTTTGTACTAAACAATGTTGGCTACTTTGATTGGAGCAGAGGTGGTAAGTTGAGCAGCCTGGGCCAATCAAGTACTCTTTTCTATGATTGGTGAATTAGGAGTAAAACATTCTAGTTTAGTCCATTTCCATTTTGTTGTAGTCAGATTTCTAAGATGACCCCAATCTCCCTTTAGATGGATGTAGTGATAACTTGCTGCTACTTTGGGAAAGAGGTCCTGGCTGATGGCACCCAATCATACCCCCTGAGTTATGCAGAACAACCTGCTCCTTTTCAAAATGAGCAGAGCCCGTATGTACTTTTGAGTCCTTAAATTTACTTTTCATCCATTTCTGATTCTTCTCTTGGACTTTTAGCTGTCATTTCTTCTTGCAATTTTGGTGCCCAAGGAAGGAGAGAAAGATAGTCATGTTTCTACCCAGTTCTGCCCCTTTTGGGTCCATACGTTCTATACTGGCCCTTGTGAACTTTTTAGTTGAAGGTGTACCACAGAGACATCTGGTCATTGAGAACATATTGATTTCCCAGTATATCTTGGGAAAGATGTAGTTTTTTTTGCTTTTAGTTCTCCTGTGATAATGTTGGACTCTTGCAAAAGGAACTTTGGCAAAAACTAAAGGTGAATAGGGTGGGAGTAGAGGGGTCAGATGGTGGGAGAGCATAGAAATCAATGAATTTGCATAGTACAGAGTTCTGATCTGTCCTTTATGTACAACCAGGATCCAGTGTCGCTAGGTTGTCTTTAGAGTAGGTAGTCCTTGATCTCTGGATTAATTTTAAACCTCTCTGTATTGTGTATATATATATTTGAATGAGTGCAAAATTAAAAAAGAAGACACTAAAATCATGAGGGATAGGAGGAAAAAAAACAGGTAAATGGTACTTCATTAAAATTAAAAATGTTTATGCTTCAAAGGACACCATCAAGAAAGTAAAAGGGCAACCAATGTAATGGGAGGACATATTTGCAAATAATTTCTTTGATAAGGAATTTGTATTCAGTATATAAAAAGTACTGTTAAACTAACAATAAAAGACAAATAATCCAATTAAAAACAAGGAAAGGAATTGCATAGACTTTTCTCCAAATGATATACATGTGGTCAATAACCACATGAAAAGGTGCTCAATATCATTAGTCATTAGGGAAAAGCATGTCAAAGTCACAATGAGATACTACTTCTCACCCAATAGGATGGATGATCTGTACTTGATTACTGAGTTATTTCTTAATCTTAATACACATTCTTTTTTTTCTTAATTTTTATTTATCTATTTTTTAGTCAGTTTACAATGTTGTGTCAATTTTTGGTGTACAGCATAATGCTTCCATCATACATGAACATACATATATTTGTTTTCATATTCTTTTTCACCATAAGTTATTACAAGATATTGAGTATAGTTCCCTGTGCTATACAGTATGAACTTATTTATCTATTTTATATACAGTAGTTAGTATCTGCAAATCTCAGACTCCCAATTTATCCCTTCCCACCTGCTTCCCCCACTGGTAACCATGTTTGTTTTCTATGTCTGTGAGTTTGTTTCTGTTTTGTAAATAAGTTCATATATATATATATATATTTATATTTTTGTTATATATCATATATATACTTATATATATTTTTTGAAGATTCCACATATAAGTGATATCATATGGTATTTTTCTGGTTTGATAATTTTCTTTTGTATTATTAGCTTGGTTTCTTTTTGGTTTTTGTGACTCTGTTGTATGCTTTTGATTTGGGGTTACCCTGTTTTTCAAGTGTGTTAACCCCTTACTATATCTGTTTGCTTTAGACTGGTAGTCATGTGGGCTCAAACACATCCTAAAAAGAATGAAGGAAAAAAAAAAAAAGAAAAAAGAAAAAAAAAAGAAGAGAGAGAAAAAAATGTATATTTTCTTGTTGCCCTCTCCCACCTTTTATGATTTTGATGTCCTTTATTTTTTTGTAATCTTCGTGTTTATTCTCTTGCAACTCATTGTAGTTACCGCATTTCCAATTATGGTTTTCTCATTTCTATAGCTTTCTGCTTTTTTTCTATTTAGAGTAGACCTTTCAATTTCTTTTAGGATAGGTTTAGTATTGCTGAATTCTTTTAGTTTTTGCTTGTCTGTGAAATTCTTTATCTCTCCTCATACTCTAAAGGATAGTCTTGCCTGATAGAGTATCCTAGGTTGCAGCTGTACTCATTCAGGATTTTGAATGTATCTTGCCACTCCCTTCTGGCCAATAGTGTTTGTGTAGAGAAATCAGCTGAAAGCCTTATGCGGGGTTCTCTTATAACTAACTCTTTTTCTCTTAGTACCTTTAGAATCATTTCTTTATCTTTAACTTTGGCCATCTTAATTATAATTTGTCTCTGTGTAGGTCTCTTTGGGTTCTGTGCTTCCTGTACTTGGATATCTGGTTCCTTCTTTAGGTTTGAGAAGTTTTCAGTCATGATTTCTTCAAATACCTTTTCAATCCCCTTTTCTCTTTCTTTTCCTTCTGGGACCCCTATTATGCAAAGGTCAGCATACTTTATTTTATCCCATAGGTCCCTTATATTGCTTTCACTGGTTTTTACTTGCTTTTATGTCTGCTGTTCTGATTGGGTGACTTCTGTTATCCTGTCTTCTAAGTCACTTATTCATTCCTCTGCATTATCTGGTCTGCTTTTACTCAGCTCTTATCTCAGCCATTGAGTTTTCTGTTTTTAATTGGCTCTTATTTATAGTTTCTATTTCCTTTTTTATAGTATCCTCTATCTCTATTCATAATCTCTCTTATTTCCTTCAGTGCTTTTATCATCCCCTTTTTGAAGTCATGATCTAGTAGATTGTCAAGGTCTATCTCACTGTTTATTCTTTCAGGGGACTTTTCTTGTTCTTTTAATTGGGAGTGGTTCCTCTGCTTCTTCATTTTACTTATATTTCTCTGGGTCTGTGGATTTAGGAGTACCAGTTATCTACTGTGGTCTTGAAGGGCTGTTTTTGTTGGTTGGTTGGTTTGTTTTTATTTAAAGTGGGAGTGACCCCATGTAGACTGTGTGCATCTAATAGTTTTGTTGCGAGGGCTGTGCTTACTATAGATGGTTGCCATGTCTTCCTTCCATGTGTGTTGGCTGTTACCCTTTGATTGGGAGTGTGGTTGGTGTTGTGGTGATCAGAGCCTGCCCTGATTGTTGTTTAGTGGGGCCTCCTTTTTTGTTTTGTGGTTGTCACAGCCTTGACAGGGGGCTGGATCTGCTCTCCTGTTGCTGGAATAGAGGCTTCTAGACCTGTTTTTAAGCTGTAGTTTATGGTAGGCAGGGTTGGAACACTTCAGTTGGGAAGAAAAGTTGCTGAGTGTACCTCTGTAGGAGATGTCGACGGGGAAGTGCCCTCCATGGTGTTGTCTGTCACTTGCTGTGCAGGCTTAGAAAGTACTCTTTATTGATGCTGCCTTTGTCCCCTCCTTAGCTGTGGGAATGTTGGCCACCCACTCTGGTGGCCCCCAGGTTCTGGGTCCCAGGAACCACCAGCGCAGTTCTGCCAATGTCAGGCACTAGGACCCGCCATAGTGAGCGAGCAGTCATACCCCTGAATCTGTAGTGCCACAGGGTCAGTGCAGACCCCAGCCCTGCCTCCGTGGATGGTAGGGTACACTGGCCCATACTTGCCCCCACCATGTGCCAGAACTCTGCTCACTGCCTGTTGTCCCAGAGGCGTGGGTCCACAAACGGTCCAGAGAGAGCAAATCCAACCTCTCTGCCTGGGGCTGTAGACAGACCTCAGTCCCGCCTGAGAAGTTGCAGGGCCCCTGGGTATGGATTCAGCTTTCAGCCCTGCCTCTGCGCAGCATCTATTGCTGAGACTGAGCCCCAGCCCTCTTCTCACCAAGTGGAAACAGGGGCTGTGGTGAGGCTGCGTTGCACTCCCCCTCCACACACACCAGCAGTGGTGCTTTTTTATTGGGGTTCCAGGCTATTCTGTTCCACACACACCCCCAGCCAGAGCTCACACCACCTTCCAGTCCCCTGAGGCTGCCTCTGTGCAGTGGGCCCCAGCCCTCTCCTCGGGCTCCTCACCAGTCTCCAGCAGCCAGTCCCAGCTTTTCCCTGCCCGCTGGTGTCTAGGGCCAGGGATCGCACGGACCTTCTATGCCAGTTTACTTTAGCTCTGTTTGCCAAGTGAATGCCACTTTCCCCTCTGAGCCTCAGAAGCTCTGCTTCTGTCCCTGTGACCTCCTGGTGGATTTTGTGAGAATCGTCCTGTATTTCGAAGTGAGAGACACTCTGCAAGAGTTCAGTAGGTGTTCTGTTCCATTCAATGTGTTTGTAGATGTAATTCTTGGTGTATTTGTGGGAGAGGGTGAATTGTGAGTCTCTCTACTCTGCCATCTTGGCACCTGCCCTATTTTTTATTGAAGTGTAGTTAATTTACAATGTTAGTTTCAGGTGTATAGCAAAGTGAGTCAGTTATGCATATCCATATGTGTATATAAATATACACATTTATATGTATTCAGATTCTTTTCCACTATAGCTTATTACAAAAAATTGAGTATAGTTTCCTGCGCTATACAGTAGGTCCTTGCTGTTTATTTATACGTGGTAATGCTAATACACATTTTTGAAAAGACTGGTCAAGTTCAGGGGAGAAGACATTAGCTGTAAAGCAGTGCCTAAGAAGGTGAACAATATGGGGGTTAAATGTATTGGTTTCATTGACTTAAGCTCTAAACAATTAAACTACTCACAGCCTCCCTAAATGTTAACAATTTCTTATAATTGGACAACAAAATCCTAACACATCACAGTTAACCTTTTACAGTAAATACTGTGTCTAGCATTTTTAAAAACAGATTTTCTGCTGTAGCAGCACTTTGCAACTTCGCTGTGGAAAAAATACCTTTAATATCTACCTCAGCAGGAAGAGTGCATCAGAAGAGATTCTTCTTTTATTTCCTATTGACTTGCTGAACTATGCATCAGTTGTTTTCATTTATTTGCCATGATAATTCAATGGTAGTAGATTTTAAAAGATAGAAACTCTTCTCATATTTTCACTTTTTTTGGCATCTGAAAATGGAGTAGTGAGCTAGATATTTTCAAAATGCTCCTAGCTCAAGAATTCTGTGACCTTTACTTCATTGATAACGCAAATGTAAATTTCAGGTCTTTCCGGGATATTGGTTTAAGGAGAATTGGTGGGTGTGAATGCTGCCTAACAGTTTTAAAGTTATCTGCATAATCTTTTGATAACCATCAATTAAGTTTCATATTCTGTCAAAATTTCCTCTACAACCCAAGAACAAATGATCTTCTGGAGCAGTTGTAGCACTTAAAAAATACCTCCTTCTCTCATGGTTTTATCTCCCTGTCTTGTTGAAACAGGCTTTAAATACACAAGTAATGCTTTCTGTTCATTGACCATGTGGGAAATTATCATCCTTCCACTTTCCCATAAATTGAAAGAAGTTCCCTGAAAGAAGCGGACTCTCAATGGTGGGCTGAGTTAAACACAGAAAGTCAAAAATACATGAGAAAATCTTGAGACATGGGAGAGTCAACTTCAGGAAACTTAAGTTCAGCCACCTTCCACTTGATGTCTCTATAAAGGCCACAGAGATTCAAGAGTAGTGGTTCTCCCACCAAATGAAAGTTCAGAGATAAAGCCCATCTGGAGAGATAAGAGTATGGAACTTTCTTTGAAAAGTATGAATAACTAGTCAAATGTATTATACTAATTTTCCACCCCAGTCTTGTAGAGCCAAGAAATTAACTTTACTTTTTACAGAAGCTATAGCAGTTTATGAGATGTGTTTACAAACTGGCTGCCCTTTATTCAATAAGAGTTAACACATATTTCATCAAATCATATTATGAAATATTTATTCTAATTAGTGAGACCTCATTTATTTTATTTCATGAAATGTATACATTTCTCTTTCCTAATAATAAGAAATAAAACTCAAAACCCTAGAATAAGAAGTGAAACATGTGAAGAAGTATATAGTTTTAAAAAGATCTTTTAGAGGAACTATGAGCTAAAAAGTAGGGAACCATAATATAAGAGTATCCTGCTCTAGGACAATTGGGGCTCGTTGTTTCCCAGTATCATGGGATCACAGGGCTTTGGGATATTTCATAGCCCAAGCTTTCAAAATGTGGTTTTACTGGATCTCTTCTATGGAATATAGTTCACTGATGATCAAATATACTTCCTCAAATTTACAGTATCTTCAAATATACTATTACTATTTGGTATTTACTGATTCCTTGAATAAATGAATATATGAAGCATTCTGCTAAGCTATATTCCACATACAATTCTATGTAATAGCACCATGATGTTTTTTGCCCCTATCTTTATGGAGGTATAATTGACAAAATTTGTGTTTGTTCAAAGTGTATGACAGTGTTTTGATACAGATATGCATTGTGAAATAATTGCCACAATCAAGCAAAGTAACATATCTATCACCTCATATAGCTACCATTTCCTCCGCTTCTCCCTTCCTCCCTCCCTCCCTCCCTCCTTCCCTTCCTTCCTTCCTTCTTTTTTGTGATGAGAATACTTAAGATCTACCTTCTTAGCAAATTTCAAGTATATAATACAGTATTGGTAACTATGTTCACATTGCTGTACATTAGATCTTCAGAACTTGTTCATTTTGCTTAACTGAAACTTTGTACCCTTTGACCAACATCTCCCCACTTCCCCTTCTCTAAGTCCTGGCAACCACCATTCTACTCTCTAGTTTTATGAATGTGACTCCGTCATATGGAGGTTCCACACATATGTGAGACCACACAGTGTTTGTCTTTCTGTCTGGCTTATATCACTTAGCATGACGTTCTCCAGGTTCATACATGCTGTTGTAAATGTCTGGATTTCCTTCCTTTTGAAGATTGAATAATATTTCATTGTTTATACATATACCACTTCTGCTTTATTCATTCATTCATTAATAGACATTTAGATTATTTCCATATCTTGGCAATTGTGAATAATGCTGCAGTGAACATGGGAGAGCAGATATTTTGAGATACTGATTTCATTTCCATTGGATATGTACTCAGAAGTGGGATTGCTGGATCATAAGGCAGTTCTGTGTATAATTTTTTGAAGAACGTCTATACTGTTTTCCAAAATGGCTGTACCAATTTACACTACCATCAATAGTGTTCAAGGGTTCTCTTCGTAGACATCCTCACCGACATTTGTTATCTCTTGTCTTTTTGATTAATAGGCATTCTAACAGGTGTGAAAACTCACCTGATTTCAATGTAAATAAACAAAAACATTGTGGTTTTGATTTGCATTTCTCTGATGATTAGAGATACAGAGCATTTTTTCATGTATCTCTTGGCCATTTGTATGTCTTCTTTTGAGAAATGTCTATTTAGGTCCTCTGCCTATTTTTTAATCTTTTTTTTTTTTTGCTATTAAATTGTATGAATTACTTATATATTTGGATATTAACCCCTTATCAGATATGCGGTTTGTAAATATTTTCTCCCATCAAATAAGTTGCCTTTTCATTTTGTTGATGGTTTCCTCTGATGTGGGAAAGCTTTTCAGTTTGATGCAATCCCATGGCTTTTTTGCCTTAGTTGTCTATGATTTTTGTGTCATATCCAAAATATCATTGCCCAGACACAATACCAAGAAGTTTTCCCCTTGTGTTTTCTTCTGACAGTTTTATGGTTCCAGGTCTTATGCTTAAGTCTTCAATCCATTTTAAGTTGGTTTTTGTATATGGAGTGATATAAAGGTACAATTTCATTGGTCTGTATGTGGATATTCAGTTTTCTCACTACCATTCATTGAAGAGACTATTCTTTCCCCATTGTGTACTCTTGACACTCTTGTTGAAGGTCTGTTGACCATACATAAGTGGATTTATTTCTGGATTGTCTATTCTGTTCCATTGGTCTATATATCTGTTTTTCTATCAGTACCAATTGTTTGACTATAGTAGCTTTGTAATATATTTGGAAATCAGAAAGTGTGATGCCTCTAACTTTGTTCTTCTTGCTCAAGTTGGCTTTGGCTGTTTGAAATCTTCTGTGGTTCCATATGAATTTTCGGATTATTTTCATAATTCTATAAAGAATGCCATTGGTATTTTGATGGGGATTGCACTGAATCTGTAGTGGGTAGTATGGACACTTTAATGATATTAATTCTTCTGATCTATGTACATGAATTGTCTTTCCGTTTATCTGTGTCCTTTAAAATTCTTTCATCAATATCTTATAATTTTGAGTGTACAGTCTTCATTGATTAAGTTTATTCGTAAGTATTTTATTCTTTTTGATGCTATTGTGAATGGAATTTTTTCTCAGTTTTTTTGGATTGTTCATTGTGTATAGAAATGTGATTGATTTTGTATTCTACAACTTTACTGAATGTATTAGTTCTATCCTTTTTTGTTGAGCTTTTAGGAATTTTTCACGTGTATGATTATATTATCTGCAAGTAAAGATACTTTTACTTCTTCCTTTCTGATTTGTATGCCTTTTATTTCATTTTCTTGTCTAATTGCTCTGACTAGGAATTCCAGTAATATATTGAGGAGAAATGATGGGAATGGGCATCCTTGCCTTGTACCAGATCTTAGAGGGAAAAGTTTGTAGTTATTTTCCAATTGGTTATGATGTTAGCTGTCAGCTTTTCATATATGGCTTCTATTGGGTTGAGGTAAGTTCCATTTATAATTATTTTTTGAGATTTTTAATCATGAAAGTGTGCTTAATTTTGTTAAATGCTTTTCCTGAGTCTATTGAAATGATCATGTACTTTTTTCTTTCATTTTTTTAATATGGTATATCACATTATTCATCCATCAATGGACAATTGATTTGCATATGTTGAACCATCCTTGCTTCCCAGCATTGAATCCCACTTAGTTGTGGTTTATGACCCATTTCATGTGCTATTGAGTTCAGTTTGCTAGTATTTTATTAGTGATTTTTGCATCTATGTTCATCAGGGATATTGGCCTGTCATTTTCTTTTCTTATAGTAGCTTTGGTTTTGATATCAGAGTGATGCTAGTCTCATAAAGTGAGTTTGGATGTATTTCCTCTTCTTACATTTTTTTGAAGAATTTAGAAAGAATTGGTATTAATTCTTCTTTGAATGTTTGGTAGAACTCACCTATAAAATCATCTGGTCTTGGGCTTATCTTTGTTGGAAGATTTTTGATTGCTGATTCAATCTCCTTATTTGTTATTGGTCTCTTCAGGCATTCTATTTCTTCTTGATTCAGTTTAGTAGGTTGCGTATTTCTAGGAATTTATCCATTTCTTGTAGGTTATCCTCTTTGTTGGTATGTAATTGTTCATAATAGTCCTTTATAATCCTTTTTATTTCTGAGGCTTCCATTGTAATGCTCCTCTTTCATTTAAGGTTTTATTTATTTGAGTCTTTATCTTTTTTCTTAGTCTGCCTAAGGGTTTATTGACTTTCTTTATCTTAATACCAAATTTTAGTTTTATTGATTTTTTCTTTTCTTTTTCTATTTCCTATTTGATTTAATTCTTAATACTCTAATCTTTCTTATTTCCTTCTGTCTTATTACTGCTTTTGCTGTATCCCCAAATTTTTGATATGTTTTCATTTCCATTGTCTCAAGATACTTTTACAGTTTTCTTTTGATTTGTTTTTTGACCCAATTGTTGTTCAAGAATGTTGTTCGGTTTTCACATATTTGTAACTTTTTCTGTTGTCTAGCTGTTACTGATTTTTAGTTTTAATTCATTACGGTCAGAAAATATACTTGGAATGATTTTGATCTTCTTGTTTGTTAAGACTTGTTGTTGTGACCTAACATGATCTATCCTAAAGAATGTTCTGTGTTTGCCTGAGAAGAATGTGTATTTTCCTGCTGTTGAGTGGAAAGTTCTGTGTATGTTTGTTAGGTTCATTTGGTCTATAGTGTTGTTCAAGTTAGCTATTTCTTTATTAATCTTCTGTCTTTATGTTCTATCCATTATTTTAAGTGGGGCATTTAAGTCCCATACTCTAACTGTATTGCTGTCAATTTCTCCTTTTAGATTTGTCAGTGTTTGCTTTATGCATTTAGGTGCTCTGATGTTGGGTACTTATGTATTTATAGTTTTCATATTTTCCTGTTGAGTTGACCCTTTCATCATTATATAATGAGCGAGTTTGTCTCTAGAGATAGTTTTTGACTTAAAGTCTATTTTCTTTGATATAATTGCCTCTCTTGCTTTCTTTTTATTACTACTTTTATGAAATATCTTTTTTCATCCCTTCACTTTCAGATATGTGTCTTTAAATCTAACCTGAGTCTCTTGTAGGCAATATATCACTGGATCTTGTTTTTATTCTATGCAGGGATTTTATGCCTTTTGTTTGGGAGTTTTATCTATTTACTTTTAAAGTAATTATTAATAGGTGAAGACTGACTATTTCCATTTTATTAATTGTTATTTGTCTGTTTCACAGTTGTTTTTGCTCTTTTTCTCTTGCTGTCTTCCTTTGCAGCAATTACTTTGATTTTTGCAGCAGTTACTTTGATTCTTTTCTCTTTATCTTATGTTTATCTATTAGGGCTTTTTCTTTGTGCTTAGCATGAAGCTTACATAAAATATCATGTAGTTATAACCATCTCTTATACCTTGATAACTTAAATTCAATCACATACAAAAACTCTACACTTTTACTCCCTTCTCCCACACACTTTGTGTTCTTGTAGTCAAGAGTTTCTTTTTATGTTGTGTATCCATTAGTATTTTTTGTTTTTACTGGTATATTAGGGTAACTTAGACATCATCATTACAGTATTACATTATTCTGTATTTGTCATATATTTACTTTTAGTAATGAGATTTATGCTTTCATATGCTTTCATGTTGCTGTTTAGTATGTTTCTTTTCTGTGGATTTTATTTTATTTTTAATTTTTAATTGAAGTTTAGCTGATTTACAATATTGTGTTAGTTTCTGGTATACAGCATAGCGATACAGTTTTATATATATATACACATACTATATATATATATATATATATATATATATATATTCCTTTTCTTATTCTTTTTCATTATAGGCCATTACAAGTTATTGAATATAGTTCCCTATGCTATATGGTAGGACCATGTTATTTATCTGTTTTATATATAGTAGTTTATATCTGCAAATCTCAAACTCCCAACTTATCCCTCCTCATCCCCTTTCCCCCTGGTAACCATAAGTTTGTTTTCTGTCTGTGAGTCTGGTTTTTTTTGTTTGTTTGTTTTGAAAATAAGTTCATTTGCGTGATTTTTTTAGATTCCACATATATGTGATATCATATGGTATTTTTCTTTCTCTTTATGGCTTATTTCACTTAGTGTGACAATCTCCAGATCCCTCCATGTTGCTGCAAAAGACATTATTTCATTCATTTTTATGGCTGAGATAGAAAGATAGATAGATAGATAAATAGATAGATACCACAATTCTTTTATCTAGTTGTCCATCGATGGACATTTAGGTTGCTTCCATGTCCATGCTATAGTAAATAGTGCTGCTATGAACATTGGGGTGCATGTATCTTTTTAAATTAAAGTTTCCTGTGGATATATGCCTGGGTAGGGGATGGCTGGATCATATGACAAGTCTACTTTTAGTTTTTTAAGGAATCTCCATACTGTTTTCTATAATAGCTGCACCAAACTACATTTCCATCGGCAGTGTAGGAGGGTTCCCTTTTCTCCACACGCTCTCCAGCATTCATCATTCATGGACTTTTGAATGATGGCCATTCTGACTGGTGTGAGGTGATACCTCATTATAGTTTTGCATTTGTCTGATAATTAGTGATATTGAGCATTTTTTTCATATGCCTACTGGCCATTTGTATGTCTTCTTTGGATAAATGTTTAGGTCTTCTGCCTATTTTTTTGATTGGGTTGGGTTTTGTTGTTGTTGTTATTGAATTGTATGAGCTGTTTGTATATTTTGGAAATTAAGCCCTTGTCAGCTGCATCATTTGCAAATATTTTCTCCCAGTCCATAGGTTTTGTTTATGGTTTTCTTTGCTGTGCAAAAGCTTGTAAGTTTAATTAGGTCCCATTTGTTTATTTTTGTTTTTATTTTCATTGCCTTGGGAGACTGACATGGAAAAATATTGCTACAATTTATATCAAAGAGTGTTTTGCCTATGTTCTCCTCTAGGAGGTTTATAGTGTCTTGTCTTATGTTTAAGTCTTTAAGCCATTTTGAGTTTATTTCTGTGTATGGTGTGAGGGAGTGTTCTAATTTCACTGATTTGCGTGAGGCTGTCCAGCTTTCCCAATACAACTTGTCAAAGAGATTGTCTTTTCTCCATTGCATATTCTTGCCTCCTTTGTTGAAGATTAACTGACCTTCAGTGTGAGGGTTTATTTCTGGGATCTCTATTCTGTTCCATTGATCTATATGTCTTTTTTTTGTGTGCCAATGTCATGCTGTTTTGATTACTGTAGCTATGTAGTATTATCTAAAATCTCGGAGATTTGTGCCACCAGCTTTGTTCTTTTTCTTCAGTATTGGAAGAGAGGTAAAACTGAACTTTGTTGTTTCTGTATCACAGTGCAACCTCTCTGTCTAATCCTTCTTTCTTTTCCCCCTTACAGTTGGTCCTGAGGCCAATAAAGTACTGATGCAAATCTCTATTGCAGTCTTTCCCCCAGGGAATATGACCTAAAATAGCTAAGGAAAAGTTTTAATTCCCAAATGATTTCTTCTTCTTACTTATTCAGCATTCTTCTGGTGATTCTCCTTCTGACAGTTATGTAATCTGAGAAACAGCCCAAGCACAATATAAGTGGGAAGGCAAGTACATTAAAAATAAAATTTAAGAGAAATTTGAATTCCTGCCATTCCTTCCCTTGCATTAGAATGGTTAGAGATCTTTCCACATAATGGCACATGACAAGAAAATTGAAGCCATTCAGTCAGTATTTTGGGTGTGTACTATATATAAAGCATTATGAAAAATTAAAAAAAAAAAAAGACATGGCTTCTCAGGAAAAAAACCCCAAATAACTATAGAGTGAGAAAAGGCAGCATTAGTGTTTCTAATACAGTGTTATGATATTTGATTAGGAAGGAATAAATCTGTTTTAGCTGGGGTAATCAGAGCAGATATCTGAAAAATGTGGTATTAAGAGGACATTGCATGGGGAGCATATAGCTCATTGGTAGACGGCATGCCTAGCATGACTGAGGTCCTGGGTTCAATCCCGAGTACCTCCATTAAAAAAATGGATAACTTAATTATCCCCCAAATGAATAACCTAATTACCTTCCCCCCCAAAAGATGAAAAAAATAATAATAAAATGAGGACATTGCAGAAGGGCTCAGTGTAACCAAGGACGGGATCTTAGTCAACACAGCTTGTTAAATCACTTAACTGACTTTTTAAAAACTCCTGATGCTCTGATACTTTGTTAAGTCTTGGTGGCCCAGTATGAGTCAGTTAGAGGTTAATTGGTTTTGCCTGTGAACCTGGGTCAGCTAGCCTTCACGTGGTTCCACAGTCCCATTTCATTCTTTTCATAATCTGCAAGATCAAGTGACCTTCTTAGTAACTTAAACTTTCAAATTTTGCTGAAAGGGTTTTTCACTGGTTCCTTGTAATTCTATATGAGATAAATCATGAGAAAGTTTAAGAAGGGCTTAAGCGTGTCCACTTATGTTTTTTGAATCATTTACTTCTAGCCCTGGACTCCCTTCTTTCTGCCTCGTTGACTCGTATTGCTTCTATTCTGTTAGAATGTGGTTTGGTCTGCATTATGCTGAAAGCAAAAGATCTGGTGAGGGTGGAATTTGTCCTTAGTAAATGATGTGTCAACTGTAGTGAAAACCCAGGTTGACAAATAGACATGTAGCCTACGTTCCTTTAAATTTAGACTTGAACTTATTTCAAGATAGGGAATCAATCATCTGAGTTGGAACGAGTTCTGAGTTAAAGCTAGGTTGAGAGATGTTGTCTCATTCTGGAACAGAGCAGGGGACTCAACAATAATCTGTCAACTACATAGTAGTTTTTGAGATTTTCCCCAAAGTATCTCTTTCCAGGCTTCTTCAATATTCCTCAGGATATATCTCTACCCAAAGCAGCCTAATGAGCCTGACAAAATTATGGGTTTGCCATTTATGTTGCTTTGTGGCCACAAACAGAAACCTCTGAATCTATTAGTGGACCCAAGCAAGAGTGAACAGCCAGCTTACTTAATTCATGTGCTATGTTAGTTCCTTCTTTCATTTCACATAAGCTTTCTTTGAGTTTGTAGTTTTGGAAACCATGGCAGGAATAGAGGCAGGGGTGGTATGGCTGAAGAGCAGAAAGAAGAGAAGAACCTCTGATTCTAATAGAACATCCCTTCATTGCTCAACCCTTGGCATCCTTGTGGCCGTGGCTCCCATTCCTTATCACTTTCTTCCAAACAGTAGAACTAGTCAGGCCTGCAGGACTTTATCTCAGCCATTACATCCTACTGTGATGTGACAAACATGGCAACAGGTAATAGCCATGTGGCTTCTCTATTCTTTCCTGAAGCAATATCTCTTTGTTATTGGAGATAGGAAATTAAAAGAAGCCTTTCTAAAGTATTAGGGCATTTAAATTGCATGTTAGGCTTTTATTTTGTTCAATTTGGCAGCAGAAATAATCTAAGAATTTCCTGGGCTCCACTGGAAATCATTTAAACAGTAAACTTCTTTAACATTTCTATTAAAAGAATTTACACCAATGTTTACATTTTATGTTAAATAGGCCCAACTATCAAAGGCAAAACTGTGGTGTGTTGTTTGTGTTTAAAGGATTCAGTCCCCTCTGGTAGCAGGCTTTATAGAAGGAAATACGTCCAAAACGTTTTTAAATTTCTGCTATTTTTTGTTTTTGGGGAGGAAGTAATTAGGTTTATTTATTTTTATTTATTTTTAAATGGAGGTACTGGAAATTGATCCCAGGACCACGTGCATGCTAAACACGGGCTCTACCACTGAGCTATACCCTCCTCCTGGGGCTTTTTTTTTTTTTAAGAGAAATTTGAGCACCTATAATACTGGTAAAAATAAATTTTTATCCGTATCTTATGTACTGGATATAGTCCCAAGGGCTTTACAAGCATTAACTTGTTTAATCCTCATTAAACACATTAGTTTGATATTATTATTCTTACCTTCTAGCTTAGAAAACTAAAGCCCAAAGGAAGCAAGGCTGTCTGTGGCCCCTGTGCTAGCAGGTTGACGAGCCATATTTGTTTCTAGGCAAGCTGCTTCTAAAACTATACCTCCAGCCAGCTGTCATTTTGTAGATGATGAAATTGAGATCCAAAGAGATGAAATAACTTGTCAAGATCATTTGTGTATTAGGTGGTAAAATTGGGATTTGACCTCAAATCCTTTGGGTCTCTTTCCAATGCTTTTGTTTTTATTTAAAGTTGACACATAGGTAAAAGTTAAAGAAACTGGAATCATTTAGTCTTAAGAACACTGAGAGGCAGTTTGGTTTTTGTTTTTGTTTTTCCCTTCATTATGCTAGCCACCTGCAAAATATAGGAATTTACTTATATCTCTCCATATAGAATACAATTACATGCTTGGCACCAGTTTCTCCAAGCCAAACCTCTTGATTTGGGTCTCGGTCATGGACTGAATGTTTGTGTTACCTTCTAAATGCATATATTGATGTCCTAATCCCCAATGTGATGGTATTTTGGAGGTGGCACCTTTGGGAGGTAATTCTGTTTAGATGAAGTCTTGAAGGGGGCCCCTTGATGGCATTAGTGTCCTTGTGAGAAAAGAAAGGGAGACTGGAGGTCTCTCTCCACAATGTCAAGACACATCAGGAAGGTGGCTGTCTGCAAATCAGAGAACAGGCTCTCACAGAGAACCAGATCTGCTGGCACCTCGATCTTGTACTTTTCAGCCTCCAAGACTGTGAGAAATAAATGTCTATCGTTTGAGCCACCTTTTGTTTTGTTTTAGGCCTGAGCTCAGACAGTCTCTGATCCATATACCTTTGATAAAATCTTCATTGTCACCCTCCCACCACTTCTGGCCAAGATGTTCAGGCTCTAGACTGACTGTAAAAGTGAATAAGTAGATGTATTCAGAGTTCTTCTCATGAAGAGCCTCTCTACCTGCTCGTCTGTCTGGTGTTAGCGGGGGCAGCCCTGAAGATAATCCTGAGAAGTCTCGTATTGTAGAGCTACCTGGGGGCCCCAAGTTGAATCCTGTGATTTTGGTTGCCAGTGGGGTTAGGCTTATCCTACAGAAGTCACCTGGATGGAAACTGACTCAAAATCACATCACATGTTGGCTTCATGGTAACTATGAAGATGATATAACATGTAAAAATACTGGCAATAAGTGAACAAAGTAGGATGCCCAATTGGAGTCTTGATTATGACGGGAAGTTCTTTTTGAATTTTATGAGCCTTTAAGGATTAAGTGAATGATGGTAAATTAACCCGTTAGCAATGTTTGGGACATAGTAGGTGCTAAGTATATGTTTTTCTCCTTTGTTTTCCCTTCCCTTTCCTGTGCATGTAAAAACAAAGATCATATAAACTGAGAAACATACTAGCTGATTAATTATTAAGCAAATATTTTTTAGCTACCTACTGTGTGTCTGGCATTACTGGCTTCATGTAGGATACCAGAGATGTTACACCATGGCCAGGTCCTTAAAAATAAGTTTTTATTATTATTTTTATTGTTGTAAAATGTACATAACATGAAAATGACCATTTGTATCCATTTCATTTAATGAGTTACCACGTGTGGTAGCCTGAATAACAGCCCCAGTGATAACCAGGTCTTAATCCCTGGAACCTGTGAATGGTACCTTCTAGTGCAAAGGATACTTTGCAGACGTGATTAATGATGAGGAGAGTATCCTGGGTTATCAGGTGGGCACTAAATACAATCACAGGTGACCTTATGAGGAGGAAGCAGAGGGAATTTGGACACAGATGAGATCATGTGATGGGAGCAGAAGGAAGAGAAGATGCTACACTGTTGGCTTTGAAAATGGAGGAAGGAACCATAAACTGAGGAATTCAGGTGGCTCCTAGAAACCAGAAAAGGCAAGGAAAAGAGTTCTCTCCTAGAGCCCTTAGAGGGAGCATGGCCCCACTGACGCCTTACTTTTCTCCTTGTGAAGTTGATTTCAGGCTGCTGGCCTCCAGAATTGTAAGAGAATACATTTGTGTTGTTTTAAGGCCCCAAGTTGATAGTAATTAGTTACAGCAGTCATAGGAATCTAATACACTATAGTTCAAAGATCTTTCTTAAGAAAGAATCCCATTCTCTGTAGAAGATGAAATAATTCAGAGGCCAGAGGTGCTAGAGAGGCAGCATTTAGTACAGGGAAGAGTAAAGACCTGGGAATTGGATCCTAGATTCCATTCTGCTGGACTTTGGGCCAAGCCTCTTGGCCTTTCTGAGATTCAGTTCCCACATACATAACCATCAAGGGAATGAATGGGATAAATTATACTTGAGAGCCCTTTAATCTCCCTACCCTGTTTCATCAGATTAAATCAAATAAGGGCAGAGGATAACAACAGAGGACACGGAATTCTTATGAGGCCTTGAGGCTGAAGGGGATGTTGGGGAGGTAGGGAGGAGGGAAATACTGCAAGGCAGCTAACGTCACTTTACATTGGTGTTTGTGCTGGCCTGGGGTGTGTTTAAGTGCTATGGCTGGGACTGTCTTGGTCTTACTGAGAGCAGGGGTCTGCCTTTTCTTCCCTGAGTCACAGCCTGGCCACAGCGGCCTGATATCCAAATCAAGGATGGAAAGGGGTCCAAATCTAGAGGCTGAAAGCAGTTTCTTTAAGTTTTCTCATCCCAGAGAAGTCTTTGAATGCAGAACTTGGGCGCCTCTGGGCTTCTTATGCAACAGCTTTCCTAATAAACCTGGGAGGGGCTTCTGATGGGGAGTAAAACAGCACTTATTAAGTATTATTGGGCCATCTACAGGGTTAAAAGCTTTATATGTAAAATCATTCAGTCTTCACAAAAATCTCTGTGAGTTAGTTATTGGCACCTCTGTTGTGTTGGCAAAGAAATTGAAGTTTAGAGAGGATATGACTTTCCCTAAGGTGACACAGCTGGTAAGTGGCCAAGCCTGAAACTGGATGCACGCCACCTGGAACCAAAGGCCATATGCGTGAGATGCTCTTCTCCTTGAAAGGTGATTTGAGGTGATGTGGATGGGAACTTAAGTCTAAAGCAGGGCATGCAGTTGTATCTCAGATTCCCAGTCTGTCTTTTCTCTAAACAATTGCATTTTAATTTTGTCTTCTTAGATGAAAGAACAATGGGAAACCTTTGTGCCTGGGCTTAGGGAACTGCCTTAAAAGGAATACAGTCGCTTCTCACCTACCACCTGGAATCACTTTATAAGGGCCTTAGAATTTGGAGAAATCTGAACTTGTACTGCGTTAGTGTTGTCGGTGATTAGGTTCTTGTCTCGTCCCAGAAAGAATTCAGAGACGAGACATGGAGGTTAAGAAAGTAAAGTGGCGATTTATGAAAGGATGGATAGTGCACTCTCAAGGGGAGAGCAGGCAGGCTCAGGTGAGCAACTGTGCTGAGTTTCTTCGACAAGTTGGTTCCATAGGGTGTAAAAATGAACAGGCAGAATATTCATTGGGGAGGGAAGGGTTTGGGGTTGTAGTCCCTGATTTTCATTCCAGCTTCACCTTCCCGAGGGGAGGAGGGATTTTTGTCCTTATTTAGTCTGGATCGGAAGTGTCATGGTGTTGGTACATGATGGATACTGCTAATCTGCAGGGCTAATTTTATTGAAATGAGGGCATAATGAGCAAAAGGTTACACGGACACTGGAGATTCCTGCCGTTTCCCACCTTTCTTTGTCGGCTCCCCTCTGAAAATCAGCCCAGAGGTTCCTGCTTTTCTCTGTCTGCCCAGGGACCCCTGTTGTTTACATGATGTATGGTTTTCTGCATTTGGCCTGTGCCCCCCCTTTTTGTCCAGTTCCTGCCATTTGGCCTGCATCCCCCTTTTTCTGCTCATATCTAGCTATCTGCCTGCTCTAACACCAGTGGTCCATGACATATACTTGGGTATGTGCCTAAGCACTTGATTCTTTTTTCTTGGATATTGTTCTTAATTCTTCCTTAGATTATATGTTCTTTCAGTCCGAGAATGACTTCATTGCTTTTTTTCCCCCTATAGACTCCCAGTTCTCTAGAGTGTTACTGAGCATATGAAATAAGTAAATAACCCTTATATTTAAAACTTTCAGTGGAACATAGGAAGGAGCATGGAAGACAACAATGATTTCTCTTATCTTAAAGTGGGGATAATTATACTCATCTTAATAAAAAGAAATTTTATTTTGGTGACACAATTACTTTCCTAATACAAAGGTTTCAGTTTCTTAAGTCACTTTTGGGGTCTATGAGAATTTTTGCTTTTAAAAGGAGCCAATACATTTCCTGAGGTTGAAACTGATTTAGTTTTTATTCCTATTTTCAGGATAACTTAGCTCACCCTCTAACTGATCAAGGTGGATCTGGGCACACACATGCACATGCTATTAATTTTCTGAGCCAATTGAGAGTAAGTGGCAGGCATAATATCTCTTTACTGCTGAATATTTCAGTGTGCATTTCCTGAAAACAAGGACATTATTTTATGTAAATACTGTATAACTATTAAAATCAATGGATTTTATATATAATCATTGATATAGTACTATTATAAAAACAACAGACCTTATTCAGATTTCTCCAATTGTTTTACTAATGCCATTAATAATAAAAGAAGAAAAAAAACATTTTCTGGCCCAGGATCCGATTCAGAATAACATTGCATTCAGTTGTCATGTATTTTTGTCTCCTTTAATCTGGAATTATTTATTAGTCTTGCTTTGTCTTTCATGACCTTGACTTTTTTTGGGGGTGGGGGGGAAGGTACAGGCTATTTGTTTTGTAAAATTGCCCTCAATTTAGGTTTGTTAAATTTTGTCCCTGTGATTTGATTAAGGTTATGTATTTTTGGGTGGAATACCATAGAAGTGTTTCCTGTCCTCAGTGCATCATATCAAGAAACAGATGGTATCTATTTGTCCTAGTGGTGATGTAGTAAGATTACCACCACATAAAATGGTAACAAAAACTTTGCAAGGAGATACATCAAACTCTTAGCAGGTATCCCTGGGACATGAGACTGTGGATGACTTTTTTTCTGCTGCTTTTCCGAGTTCTTTTGTATGCTTTTGGCATGCTTTTGTAATGGGAAAACTCAATGCATATTATTTTGTTTTTTATTGAATTGCAGTCAGTTTACAATGTGTCAATTTCTGGTGTACAGCATAATGTTTCAGTCATACATGTACATACGTATATTATATTCTTTTTCACTATAGGTTACTACAAGATATTGAATATAGTTCCCTGTGCTATACAGAAGAAATTTGTTGTTTATATTATATACAATAGTTAGTATCTGCAAATCTCAAACTGCCAGTTTATCTCTTCCCACCCTCTTCACCCACTGGTAACCATAAGCTTGTTTTCTATGTTTGTAAGTCTGTTTCTGTTTTGTGAATAAGTTTATTTGTGTGTGTATGTGTGTGTGTGTGTGTGTGTGTGTGTGTGTGTGTGTGTGTGTCTTTTTCTCTTTTTTTGGATTCCACATATGAGTAATATCATATAGTATTTTTTGTTCTCTTTCTGGCTCACTTGACTTAGAATGACAATCTCAATACATACATGTTCATATTCTTTAAAGCTAATCATAAGCACCAAATCAGCATCAATGAATCCTTGGAGCTGAAGAAAGAACAACCATGGTGGTGTGTGGGAAGGTCATCTTTGTCTGTGCTGAGCCTTGCAGAGGGAGTAGGTGGGTCTGAAGGGAGTGAAGGGGCCTTGCAAGGAAAGAGGGAGAAAAACTGGAAAGGCAGTCTTGAAAATCACTGAGACATATCACAGACATGACCTACGTTTCTTCTCCTTTAGAGCTTTGACATTCTATAGCTCTTCAAATTTATTTCTACTTCTGGCAAAGACCATTTTTGTTTTTTCCTATTTTCTCATATTTTATACTATTTTAAGTCTGTTACCAAAAGAAGATAAAATGGCATGGACCACATTATATGATTAAAATTATTTTACATTAATGTTTATTTTATCTTATTAATAGGGAAAAGATTATATGGCTTTTATTCACTTTTCATGTGTTTCATTTATTTTTGCAGTAAAATGTTAAAATTATTTAACCATCTCTCTTGTTTTAGTACATCAAATCTCTTAGGTTTGAGTAATAAATGCCTTTTCTTCTATTTAAAAATGACTGTAAAATTAGTGGTGATGACTAATCATGACGAAAAACCAAATTTGTATTTTTAATTTGTATGCCTGTATTAGTCAGAAATTTAATAGGTAGTCAGATGACAAAACCTCAAGTCAAATAATGTAAAATATGGTAATTTGTTGGTTCATATTTCCATTCTTTTAATGGTTATAGGACTATTCAGATTTTCTATTTCTTCAGTTGTGATTTGGTAAATGTAGTTCCTAGGAACTATTTAATGAAATAAGTTAATTTCACATAAATTAAAATATGGATTGATATGAAGTAGTTTATAATATTGTCTAATGAGATTCTTAGTGATCTATAATTATGTGCTCTATTTCTTCCCTAATTTTGATTATATGTTTTTTCTTTATATCTTGATCAGTCTTTCAGGGGTCTCACACATTTATTAATTATTTCACAAAACCAATTTCTGACTCTGATTCTATTAAAAGTTTGTTTATTTTGTCAATATCTGCTCCTATTGCATTGTTTCTATTTCCTTTCTTTTACTGTCCTTGGCTTTAATTTGCTATTTTTATTTTCTTGAGATGATCATTGATTTTTTTACACTTTCTTTTTTTCTAATACACATTTAAGGTCATACATATCCCTTTAAATACAGCTTTAAATATATCTGATAAATTTTAATGTGCCACACTTTCATTATTACTAGTCCAATATTTTCTAATTTCCATTGTAATTTTTTCATCAGTCTATAGGATAGTTAAAAGTACATTTTAAATTTCCAAGTGTGTAGAATTTTCAGTTATCTGTTAGCTATTAATTCTAGCTTACTTGAACTATGGTCAGAGGACATTTTCTGTGTAATGTTAAACCTTGGAATGTGTTAAGACTTGTTTATGACTCAATTTTTATAAATGTTTATACTTGAAGAATGTATGTTAAAGTTGTTAGCTATCCTCTGTTAATTAAATTTCTTTATTGTACTGTTCAGATCTTTGATATCTTTACTAATATTTTTATTTGTATTTTCTATCTGTTACTGAGAAAACTATGTTAAAATCTGCTAAGATTGTGGATTTTTTAATTTTCCCTTTTAGTTTTGTCATTTTTTTGCCTTATGTTCTGATCCTGTGTTATTGGGGTATATGAATTTGTCATATTTTTTTTTTGTGAGTGAAAACTTTGATACAGTGTCCCTCTTAACCTTTAGTAGTGCTTTTTGCCTTGAAGACTCTTTTAAGTATGTATCAGATCATATTAATATCCTTGTATTCCCTTGGCTCTCACCATTTCTGTGCACACTGATGGTTTTCTGCTTCAGTCACCTGTGACCCGCCACCTGAGGGCTTTCTCTGGTGAGCTTGGTTTATGTGCAGGGCAAGCTGGTCAGAAGTTCTGGGAGGTGGATGCCCCAGGAGCAGCCCTTATCTAGTGACAGAGAGGGACTGGAAATAAATACTTTAGCTTCATAATCTATTGCATAGGACAACTCTGAGGAATATTCTGTATCATCTCTCAAAGATTCTTAGTGGGATTGAGCCCCAGTTTCCCACTGGGGACTCAATCACTAATACACCCAATATTAGTTTCTTTCTCAATTCCCCTTCTGGAGCTTCCTGGAATCACTTCCCAAATAAACTATGTGTTCTCAAATATTTGTCTTAAGCCTGTTTCAGAGGGAACGCAACCAAAGACAGTTTGAAGTGTTTTAGTGTTGCATGACATATCTCTTCTTTTGACTTCCAATCTTTCTGTATCCGTATATTTTATATATATCTCTAGTAAGCATTACATAGTGTGCTTTGTTTTCTTTATGTAATAGTACAATCATTTATTCTGATTGGATTATTTAGTTCATTTCCATTTAATGTGATTATGGCTGTATTTGGGTTTGAATGTTAATCTTTGCCATTTCCCCTCTTGTTCAATGCTCTGTTTCCTCGTCACATTTTGTTTTAGATTTTTGTGTATTTCATTATTCCATTTTGCCCTCTATTAGCTTGGTATTTGCACATCCTCTTACTGTTTTTGATTAGAAATGACCACATCTATCCTTGACGTATCAGCATCAGCTTTGCTGCTTAGAGCTGTGACTCACTGTTCATAGCTGACGTTTGCAGCAGTGTAGGCTTTAGTGCCCTCAGCAGCTTGTGTCAGTTCTTTCCTAGCTTTTGTTACTTTTTTTTTTTTTTTTCACTTGGGCAGAGCTGACCAATGATCTTAGGGGCACCTTAAATGCAGGCGGGAGTAATGGTGAGAACGGTGAGGTTGGAGACCAGGGGTGGTATCATCATGGAATCAAAGAAACTATTTTTGGTTTTTGGGGTTTTGGTGACATCACCTTTTCCTGTGCTCCAGTTATGTTTCATTTAGAATCTCTTGGCCTCAGGTTCTTTGCCATTGACTTTCCTTTAACGTTCCTTCCATGTCTACCCTTCCTGCTGTCTCCTTCTGTGTCTTTCTTTAGTTCTGTATTAGTCTACTAGGTCTGCTGTAATGAAATACCACAAACTTGGTGGCTTAAAACAAAATTATTCCCCTACTGTTCTGAAGGCCCGAAGTCTGATATCACGGTGTCGGAAGGGCCGTGCTTCTTCGGAAGGCTCTAGGGAAGAATCCTTCCTTGTCTTCCTTCTAGCTTCTGGTGGTTGCCCGAAATCCTTGGTGTTCCTTGTAGGCATATCACTCCAATCTCTGCTTCTGCGTTTACATGGTGGTTTTCTCTGTGTCTGTGCCTTCGCGTGGCTTTCTCCTCTTCGTGTGTGTATGTTCAAAATATCCCTCTTCTTTTCAGGATGCCAGTTACTCATTCAGGGCCCACCCTCATCCAGTATGACCTCAACTTGGTTACTTTTCAAAGACCCTATTACCAAATAAGGTCACACTCTGAGGTTCCAGGGAGACTGAATTTTGGGGGAACACTCTCCAACCCAATGAAAACTCACTTGCCCTGTAGTGCAGTAAAATAGCACTAACCTGTAAGTCACATGCCCGGGTCCCGATTCTGCCTGTGCTGCTAATTTCACAGGCACAGACTTTGGAATTCAAAGAAGATGTTCCAATCTGAGTTGTCACTTAGTCTCACTGAGCCTCAGTGTCTTCATCTGTAAACGGAGGATAACTAGACCTATTTTTATGTTGGACTAAATAAGACCGTGCTTTCTAAGTCCTTGGCATATTGCTTAGCACATTGTGGGTGCTTAACAAATGCTGGTTTTCTCCTCCCTACTCCTCCTTAGTTTCTCCACAGTCAAACTGAGTTTATTTGCAAGATCATTCCAGCTTCAAAGTTACGACAGCTCCATTAAGCTATTTCTTTGTCATACTCTGCCTTACCTATCTCTCTTGTCCCTTTTCTCTTGAACAGTTTAACCTCTTCATTCTAGTATTTTGTCATTTTTTTCCCACATTCTCCTGCTATTCCTTTTCTTCTGACTTTGATTCCTTGTGGTGAGGATCATGTTCATCTGGTTTGCCCAGTAACAGTCCCAGTTTATTATGCCTGTTGTACCAGTGTAATTAATGATACTGTCCTTTTCCATTTTCCAGGCATTCTGGTTTGGATGATGAGTTACCTGATCACCATCATTTGACTGTTCTCATAGCATTTAGACCTTCCTCTGGCATTGCATAACCCACACTGTATCATGTATATCTTAATTGTCTTGTGGGTCTGTCTCTTTGGCAGGATGAGGGCAGCCATTGGGAATGGTTTTCTTTGTTTCCCCAAAGTCTAGCACAGACCTGGCACGTGGGGCAGGGGTGCTCAGCCATGGTGGTTGGACATGTGAATGTTCTTGAAAACTTGCTACTTCCTGTGTATAGCAGGTGCTCAATAAAGAATTTTTAAATTGAAGTAGATTGCTGACCTTTGTGAAAGTGAAAAATGAACCCAATTAGAACACTGTTCCTCTCTCTGCCTTCCTTTATTTGTTGTTATTAGCATCAAGATCTCACTTTTCTTTCAGATTTGTGACTCATCTTCTTGCCTCACCACTAGCTATTTGATTCTTTGGAAACTGGAGTTACCCTTTTCATGACTCCAGTGGATGCTGTGGTAACCTGCTTTCCAGTTGTGGCGTGCTTTTAGGCAAGTGCACATCCATGATTAAAATCTCCCCACCAGCCTGGGCTCCTGAAGCTTTCTCTGTTCTCTTGTCTGTTTCAGGAGCACTTTATCTGCCATCTTATTTCTAGCTTTGAGGCCACACCCTCTCCTGATTGCTTCATCTTGTGGCTGTGTGAGACACGTGAAATTAAGGGGATAATCAAATCAACGATGGGTTTAATTTAGGTGTCAAAGTCACTTTTGCCTGACACTTCTTCCTGTTGCTGTTGGCTCACGGCCTCAGCACACTACCCCACTTTTTGTTTGCAGGTTGGGAATCTTCTTGGCCATGGGAATATTTTCTGGGCCATGTCATTTAGTGATCATGGTGGAAAACATTTCCCCTCTTTGGAAATGATGAAATCAAAACTATCTAGGTTGAGTAAATGGGTTGCTCTTCTTGCTGAAGGCTGAAAATCAGCACTTAACTCGGTTTTCAACAAACAGTTCTTGAGAATGTACCAAGTACAAGTAATGATACCAATAATTATTGTCCTTGGGAGTTCTGTGGAGGCCGTGGAGGTGTGCTGCTCAATTCAGCTTTCACAAGAACCTCCTGAAAGGCCTGTGGTCAGTCCTCAGTCTCCAGCTGTAGCACCTTCAATCAGCCCTTGTTTCATCCTTCCAAGCCTCCCTCCTCTTGTGCTTCTCTCAGCTAGTGATGGAATGTGGCCATTTCTACCCAGCACGGGACACCTCTAATGGATGATCTTTGCCTGGGGACTCCTAGTCCACCTGACTTAGACTTTCTCAAAGCTGTCCTTCAGTCTGGCCTTCCTATTACCCTGTCTTCTTTCTTGTCCCCTCTTTTCCCTCATGTGTCAGACCTACATCATGGTTTGAAGACTCTCCCCACTGCCGCCTGCTGCCCCTTCTCTTAATTCTTCACAGGCACTTCTCCCAAGAAATCTCCTGCATGACTAATTTCACTTTGGCACCTGTTTCTTGGAAGAGTCAAGCCTACAAAAGTTCCTAGTACAATAGGGACATACAATCTTAGATATAAAAATATGTACACTTCCCATAGTATGTCATTTCCTTGAGGGCAAGGAATAAAACCCAATATAATTCTTTGCTCAGTTCACAGAACATGTGTCAGGAGTGATTAAAAAAAGCACTTAAGAAGAGAAAAATAATAGTAGAAGTAGTAATAATGATAAGCTTGAGGGCCCTTTTTATGCTAAGCAAGGTACTTCATAAATTTTTTTCTAGTCCTCATAACAGTCCCACAAAGAATATATTGTTGTCGTGCTCATTTTGCAGATGAGGAAAATGAAAATAGATTCTTCAAGGTCAAGGTCAAAGGGCTAGTGAGTGACTGTGCCAGGGGTTGGATTCAGGGACCTCTGATGCCCTTGAGTTTCCCATGGTAGCTTGCTCAGTCTTAGGGGTGATCTTTAAACATAGGCCAGACCTTAATCAACCTGGAAAGTCTGAGTAGTGTCCCTCTCTGTCTGGAGATAGGCCAGACCAGAGCCTTGGTTTATGAGTTATTTATTCTAACCTTTCAGGGCGGTATTTTAAAGGAATTTTTAGAAAAGAAAGATGATATCTTTAAGATGGCTTTCTCCTTTTTTGTTAGATTCTTTGGCTTAGGGTTGTGGTTTAAGCTTTCTTTAGTGTCATATTTGAATTTCTTTCTCTTTATTTTTTGGGTACCTATTGTAGATTTTTGGTTTGTGGTTACCATGGTGTTCATATTTATTGACTTATGTATATAGTTATTTGTCTTAAGCTGATGTTTGAACTTAAGTTCAAATGTATTCTATTTATTTATTTTTATTGATATATAGTCAGTTTACAACGTTGTGTCGATTTCTGGCGTACAGCACAGTTCTCCAGTCATACATGAATACACATATATTCATTTTCATTCAAATGCATTCTAAAAGCGCTACATTTTCCCTCCCCACCTCCCAGATATTTTGTTTTTGACGTCATGTTTTACATCTTTTTGTATCCCTTGACTGCTTATTGCAGTTAAAGTTGATTTTACGATTTTTGTCTTGTAATCCTTATATTAACTTTTTAAGTGGTTGATCCACTACCTTTACCATATATTCACCTTTACCAGGGGATTTTTTCTCTCACGTATGTTCTCATTTCTAGTTATGGCCTTTTCTTTTCCACTGAAAGAAGACTCTTTAACATTCCTCATAAGGCTAGTTTAATGGTGATGCACTCTTCAGTTTTTGCTTGTTTGGAAAACTGTATCTCTCCTTCAACTTGGAATGATAGCCTTACTGGGTTGTAAGTTTTTTTCATTTCAGCACTGTAAATATATTGTGCTACTCCGTTCTGGCCTGCAGAGTTTCAGCTGATAGCCTTGTGGGAGTTCCCTTGTGTGTGACTCATTGTTTTCCTCTTCCTGCCTTTAATTTTTCTTTATCTTTAACTTTTTCCATTTTAATTCTGATATGCCTTGGCATGGACCTCTTTGGGTTCATCTTTTTGGGGCTCTCTGTGATTCCTGGACCTGGATATCTGTTTCCTTCCTTAGTTTAGGGATTTTCTCAACCATTATTTCCTCAAGTAATTTTTCTGCACCCCCTTCTCCTTATGGGTCCCCTATAATGAAAATGTTAGTATGCTTGGTGTTGTCACATAGGTTCCTTAAAGTCTCCTCATTAAATAATTTTTTTTTTCTTTTGCTGTTCTGATTGGGTGATTTCCATCATTCTGTCTTCCAGGTCACTTAAACATTCTTCTGTATCATATAATCTCCTTGAATCCCTCTAGTGTATCTTTCATTTCATTTTCTGTATTCTTCAGCTCTGATTGGTTCTTTTTTATATTTCTTAACTCTCTGTTAAAGTTCTCACTATGTTCCTCCATTCTTCCAGGTTCCGTGGATCTTTATGACTGTGGCTCTGAACTCATTTTATTGTGTAAATAATACTTATCTCTGTTTCTTTCTTTCTTTCTTTTTTTTTCTTTTTTACTAGGGTTTTGTCTGTTCATTTGTTTGGAACAAATTCGTCTGTCTCCTCATTTTGTTTGATTTCCTGTGGTTGCTTCTATGAATTAAGTGAGACAGTTGCCTCTTTGGTCTTGAAGATGCTGTCCTGTGTTGGAGCACTATCTGTGTAGACTGCATGTTCTGGGTGGCTTTAGCAGGCTAGCTGGAGCTGGAGCAGGCATGAGCGGGTGGGAGAGTCCCAGGGTGGGCTGGACAGAGGTGCCTTGGTGGGATAGCTAGAGCTGGAGCAGGTGCAGGCCAGGGCTTCCCAAGCCATGGCAGAGCCACAGCCCTGGCGGGATGGTTGGCGCTACGGTGGGCACAGGCTGGGGCTTTGCCGGGGCATGCTGGGGCTGCTACCTTGGCTTGACAGCTGGCACTAGAGAGAGCGTGGGTCAGGGGTGTGCTGGGCTGGTGGCCTGACAGACCAGCTAGAGTGTCAGGCACTTTTCAAACTGCTACCTGTGCTGGAACCCAGAGCAAGTGAGTTTACACATTAGCCCTTCAAAAGCAAATTCTAGGTTTCCTACCTCCCCCTGGCTCTCCCAGACTGAAGCTCCACTGGTTTTCAAAGCCAGTTCTATGGGCTTATCTTCCCAGTGCTGGTCCTCAGGGCTAAGGTGCCCAATGAGGGGCTCGAATCCCTTGCTCTTTAGGGAGGACCTTCATATTTATGGTATCCTCTCCTGCTTGTGGGTCACTGTGCTGGGGTTTGGATCCTGACTTGATCATGTCTCTGCCCCTCCTACCCAACTGCTAAGGTTAGCAACTATTTTTTTAAACTCTATCTGAGGTGTTCTGCTAGTCTTCAGGTCATTTTCAGAGAGTTTTTCTATAAGTAATTGTAATTTTTCTATAAGTCTGCGGAGGAGGTGAGCTCAGGGTCTTCCTACTCTGCATCTTGGTCCTGCCTCCTGATTCTTGATTCCTACCTTGTCTTCTAAGAGGCTAAATTGATTTTAGTCTAAAATGTGTGCATACAGTCTACCCTTTTAGACTTCCTTGTCAATATTTCAGTGTACTTTATTTGGATGTGGATCTCTGAACCAAAAGGCCAGTCAAATTCTTGATTCTGGATTTGGTCCTGGATCTATTTGTCAGACTCAGATGATGCCCCAATGACTATGGCAAACAGGATGGCCTAGACAAGACTCCTGTTTTCATAGGTGGAGCTTAGCAATTTCTGTCCCCAAGTGCCTGGCACGAACACTGGTAAAGACATCCTTGCATGTCTGCTTGGAACCCAGGAGGTTGTGCTCACTGCCAACACTACATATCCATTTGGCTCCCATGGGTGTGGGAACTTCCTGTTCTTGGCAGAGGATAGAGAAGCTTTGTCTTTCCCCACAGGTCCCTTGTGCCTCTAGGTGTGGGGTGCCTCTGCATGGCTGGGCTCCAGACAGGGAATCTTTCCTTCCACATTCCACTCTGAACTATGGCAGCCAGTTGCTGTAGAGCTCTGAAATGAGCTGTTGTAGTATTTGTGTCAATTTTTCTAGCTGTAGAATGCAGGTGGTGGCAGTGTGGATCAGATGTTGTGCCTGTATGTGAAGAGAGTCTGAAAGGATCTTAAAAATCATTATGTCCAGCAGAGACTTAGAGACAAGAAATGACATAGGGAGTTCAGGGCAGAGCTGGGACTAAATCCAGGTCTCTGAATTCCTAGTCTAGGATTCTTTCCATCTTGCTTTAACCTCTCATAAGCAACTATGTGATCAGAGAAGTAGAATCTAAAATAAATAGAGCATGGATTGATTTATGAACTCAGAACCTTCCGCTTTGCTGTATTATATATGCAGCAACTCCCCAGGCAGGCCTTTCTGTTTCTTTCCTCTAGCTTTTTCTTGGGCTCTTTTCTAACCATTTTGGGGATAAGCTTTCAAATATTTCTGAGATAGTACCTCAGAATTCAACTCATTTTATCTCTAGTCTATTTCACATTTTTTGGAGTATGTTTCAGGCATCATGGTGATCTTTGGTGGATAAAAGATGAATAAGACCTAGCCCCTGACCTTGAGGCACTTACAATCTAGAAGAGGAAACCAACATGAATACAACACAGAATGATAGTTGCTATAATAGAAATCTACCTTGGGTGCTGAGCAGATAAAAGGCCCTGAGTGAGTAACTTCAGGGCACAGAGAATGAGAAGCAAGGAGATGGGGGTAGGCTTCATGGAGGAGGTGGCATCGAAGTTGGGATTTGAAGAGAAATAGCAATTGGAATAAAAAGCTTATTGACTTGCTTTTATTTCATGATTCTTCTCAGGTACTACTTAATTTAGCATAACAAAAATTGTAGATCAAATGCTTCCAAGAGATAATGTTCAGATAAGCACAAGTTGGAACTTAGGTTCCATGCAGAAGAGCTCATAAGGAAAGTTTAGTGCTTGGCTCAGACACTGTTTAAGTAACAGACCATTATTGATGAGGCTAATGGCAAGCGCTACTGTCCCTAAGTCAGAGAACAGATGGATGCTGCTGTAAAGGTTAACTGAAGGACAATAACAGTATTGTTAATAGCTTTCTGAGCATTTATCATGTATTGTGCTTTGTGTAAGTTACAGGCATTATATTATTTAATTTGTACACTAACCATATAAAGTAGGTACTGATATTTTTATAGTTGAGAAAACAGAATCTCAGAGAGGTTAAGAAATAATTTGCCTAAGGTCAGAGAGCTAGAAAATAGTGAGCCAGAATTTGAACTCAGGAGTGTCTCACTCCAGGGATTGAACTCTTAACTCCCCCCTATGCCATGGATGGAAAAGAGTGGAAATGTCAACCAGAATTCATCTGAATCCTTAAATCACCTCCACAGAAGTCCTGGCTATGAGAACATGCTGGGCACATGGGATTCGACTGATCAGCAAACACTTGCTGAATTTCAGCACAGTCCTTAACCCTGTGTGAGGCCCTATAAGGAATGCAGAGAAACCTGAATCTGAGCATAAGTCTTGGAGGATAAAACTCATATGAAGGAACTGAGCCCTGAGAGAATAAACTCCTTCCCCAAGGTCACGTGGCTGGTGAGTGAGACCCAAAACATGAACACCTGAACTTGACTTTTTACATTGGAACTAATGCTCTTTCTTCTGCAACCCTTCTAGGCAGATTTTTGGCATAAATAGAAGAGTTAACGCCTATAGGACTAGAACCTAAACAAACATCTTACACAACTTTTAGGGTCAAAGTTTCATTGTATTATTATTATTTCTATCTGATTTGAGGACTTTTCCTGAAGCCTACCATTATGGTGGTGCCAGAAAGAAGATGTCTGAGACTGTGAGCCAGAAGGATTTCTGAGCCCCTGTTTGATGTGACCTCTTACCTCTTTCCTACTTCTTCAACTCTGATCCATGAACTACTTGGTATTTAAAAAAAAAATAAAGAGAGAGAGAGAAAGAAAGAAAGATCTGCTCAGCTTATTTTTCAAATAATGCTGGTCTCCATTCTTTCCATGTTTGGATAACAATACACCTACAGAATGAGTTAAATTAGTTTTCATCTAGGGCAAAGTTAAAAAAAAATCTACGGTTGAAAGATCTGAAATTATATATATTTCTGATGTCAGTGAGAAAAATGAACAGCTTTGGTCAACAAAGGAAAGTAAAAAGTAAATTATTAAGTTGAATGCTAGAGGAAGAAGCTAGAAAAGGAGACATACTTTGTGACGTTCTGAAAAGCTGGTGGGATCATTTGATTCATGTGTTCAGAGCTGTGAAGCTTTTGTTTTATGTGGTCACATTATGGTCTAGCCAAAATCAACTTTATGACCAACTGTGATGGAGCGACTTTGAAAAGGGTTTCTGGAAAAAAAAAAAAGAAACCAAAAATCTTTCTCACAATCCTCTGGCCAAACTCACAAAGAAGAAAAAAGAGAGAGCACAAATAAGCAAAATAAGAAAGGAAAATGGAGAAATTACAACCAATAACATAGAAATACAGAATATCATACGAGAATATTATGAAAAACTATGTGGAACCAAAATGGATAACCTAGAGGAGATGGACAAGTTTCTGGAAACATACAGTCCACCAAGACTGAATCAAGAAGAAACTGACCACTTGAACAAACTGATCACTAGAAATGAAATTGAATTAGCAATAAAAACCTCTCTACAAATAAAAGTCCAGGACCAGATGGCTTCACCGGGGAATTCTACCAAACATTCAAAGAAGAACTCATACCAGTCATTCTCAAACTCTTCCAGAAGATTGAAAAGGAGGAAATACTCCTGAACTCATTCTATGAAGCCACCATCACCCTGATACCAAAACCAGGCAAAGACACCACCAAAAAAGAGAACTACAGACCAATATCACTGATGAACATAGATGCAAAAATCCTTACCACAATATTAGCAAATAGAATCCAACAGCACATAAAAAAGATTATAAATCATGATCAAGTGGGGTTCATCCCAGGGACACAAGGGTGGTTCAACATACACAAATCAATCAACGTAATACATCACATCAACAAGAGAAAGAACAAAAAACACATAATCATCTCAATAGATGCAGAAAAAGCATTTGATAAAATCCCATGTATGACAAAAACTCTCACCAAAGTTGGTACAGAGGGGACACATCTCAACATAATAAAAAGTATATATGACAAACCTACAGCCAGCATAGTATTCAACGGTGAAAAACTCAAAACCTTCCCACTAAAATCTGGGACAAGACAAGGCTGCCCACTATCACCACTCTTATTTAACATAGTTTTGGAAGTCCTAGCCACAGCAATCAGGCAAGAGAGAGAAATAAAAGGGATCCAAATTGGAAAAGAAGAGGTAAAAGTGTCATTATATGCAGATGACATACTATATATATAGAAAAGCCTAAAAGGTCCACACAAAAACTACTAGAACTAATCGAAGAATTCAGCAAGGTAGCAGGTTACAAGATTAACGTTCAAAAATCAGTTGCATTTCTTTACACTAACGATGAATCAACAGAAAAAGAAAGTAAAGAAACAATCCTCTTTAAAATAGCACCCAAAGTAATAAAATACCTAGCAATAAATCTAACCAAGGAAGTGGAAGAATTATACACAAAAAACTATAAACCATTGATGAAGGAAATTAAAGAAGACTTTAAAAAATGGAAAGATAGCCTATGCTTCTGGATTGGAAGAACCAATATTGTTAAAATGGTCACACTCTCCAAGGCAATCTGCAAATTTAATGCAATCCCTATCAAATTACCCAGGACATATTTCACGGAACTAGAACAAATCATAGTAAAATTTATATGGAGCCACAAAAGACCTAGAATTGCCAAAGCATTACTGAAGAAAAAGAAAGAGGCTGGAGGAATAACTCTCCCAGACTTCAGACAATACTGCAGAGCTATAGTCATCAAGACAGCATGGTATTGGTACAAAAACAGACATATGGACCAATGGAACAGAATAGAGAGCCCAGAAATGGACCCACAAACTTATGGTCAGCTAATCTTTGACAAAGGAGGCAAGAATATACAATGGAATAAAGACAGTCTCTTCAGCGAATGGTGTTGAGAAAACTGGACAACAGCATGTAAATCAGTGAAGCTAGAACACTCCCTGACACCATACACAAAAATCAACTCAAAATGGATCAAAGGCTTAAACATAAGACAAGATACAATAAACCTCCTAGAAGAAAACATGGGCAAAACATTATCTGACATACATCTCAAAAATATTCTCCTAGGGCAGTCTACCCAAGCAATAGAAATAAAAGCAAGAATAAACAAATGGGACCTAATGAAATTTACAAGCTTCTACACAGCAAAGGAAACCATAACTAAAACAAAAAGATAACCTACGGAATGGGAGAAAATTTTTGCAAATGAAACCGACAAAGGCTTGATCTCCAGAATATATAAGCAGCTCATATGACTTAATAAGAAAAAAAAAAAAAAAACAACCCAATCCAAAAGTGGGCAGAAGACCTAAACAAGCAATTCTCCAAGGAAGAAATACAAATGATCAATAGGCACATGAAAAAATGCTCAATATCACTAATTATCAGAGAAATGCAGATCAAAACTACGATGAGGTATCACCTCACACCAGTCAGAATGGCCATCATTCAAAAGTCCACAAATGACAAATGTTGAAGAGGCTGTGGAGAAAAGGGAACCCTCCTACACTGCTGGTGGGAATGCAGTTTGGTGCAGCCACTGTGGAAAACAGTATGGAGATTCCTCAAAAGACTAGAAATAGACTTACCATATGACCCAGGAATCCTGCCCCTGGGCATATATCCAGAAGGAACCCTATTTCAAAAAGACACCTGCACCCCAATGTTCATAGCAGCACTATTTACAATAGCCAAGACATGGAAACAGCCTAAATGTCTGTCAACAGGTGACTGGATAAAGAAGATGTATATTTATACAATGGAATACTATTCAGCCATAAGAAAGGCAACTTAATGCCATTTGCAGCAACATGGATGTTCCTGGAGAATGTCATTCTAAGTGAAGTAAGCCAGAAAGAGAAAGAAAAATACCATATGTGAGATCACTCATATGTGGAATCTAAAAAAAAAAAAAAATGAACATAAATACAAAACAGAAACAGATTCATAGACATAGAATACAAACTCGTGGTTGCCAAGGGGTTGGGGGGTGGGGGGTGGGAAGGGACAGACTGGGATTTCAAAATTTGTAGATACTGACAGTCCTATGTAGAATAGATAAGATTATACTGTATAGCACAGGGAAATATATACAAGATCTTGTGGTAGCTCACAGCGAAAAAATAAAATGTGACAATGAATGCATGTATGTTCATGAATAACTGAAAAATTGTGCTCTACATTGGAATTTGACACAACATTGTAAAATGAGTATAACTCAATAAAAAATGTTAAAAACAATTCTAAGAAAAACCCCAATAAACAAAAAAACCCCTCTCTACCACAGAATCTTACCTTCAGCATTTTTTTCTTTTACGTAAGAAATTTTTCAAGAGTTTTTTTTTTTTTTAAACATTGTTACCCTTTGAAGTAGTAGCATGTCATCCTCTTGCTTAGTATCTCAATGATTGGGTAATTCATTTACCATTGTATTGAATTATGGATTAGTAGATTCAATTCTTGGACTATCCAGCAGGAGTGATCTTAGGTATCAATCACCAAGTCCAACCCTCTCACTGTTTTATAGATGAGGGAACTGAGGCCATGAGAGGTTAAATGATTTGCCTAAGATTAACTAGGAGGAGGAATGACAAGTCAGGATTTATTATTCCTGTGCACTCTTCTGAAAGAGAATTTTTTTTTCACTTGTACGGGAATACAAGAATATATATATATACGTGTATCTGTGTATAGTCTTCATAAAATTTATATAATATCAAATCATAAAGGGTGAAAAGAATTAAGTTTTCTTTCTCCTTTTCCCTTTCTCTGTGTAAATATTGTTGGTTCCTTTTCTATTCACATATGTACAGGGGTATATACATAAGAAAATAATGAAACATAGTTTAAAAATATTAATAGAGCTCACATTTCTTGTGCTCGGCAGCTTGCTTTATTTTGCTTGTAAAATTGTATTTTTTGAGTAAGTATATATTTATGTGTGTGTATATATATATATATATATTTAAAAGATTTGAGAATGTGAAAATTCTCTCATTTCCCTCTGTGTCTCAGTCATGCAGTTTTACCTGGAGGCAACCAGTGTTACCACTTTCTTGTGTAACTACCTGGAGAGATTCTTTGCTCATACAAGTCTTTACCCACTGTTTACAAATTTTTTTGTACCTTACTTAAACCCTAATATTTCTTGGAGATTATTCCAGATGAGCAGATAAAAAGGCTTCTGTTTTTCTTTTAATGGTTGCAGCAGTATAGCATGTAGTACAGTTCTGTAATAATTCATCTTAGTGATAGTGTCACATGGTATTGCATCATGTGGGGCTCTCATAATTTATTTAACCCGTAACCTATTGATTTAGTTTGTTCCCAATATTTCCCTATTTAAAAATCATGGCAATACATAACTTTGTATATAGGGTATTTCACGCATATAAAAGAACATTTATGAGATAAATTCCTGAAGTGGCATTTCTGGGTCAAATGTGTACATTTGTAATTTTGACAGATATTACCAAATTGCCCTTCATGGAGTTCATGTCAGTTTACTTCCCTCCAGCAATATATGAGATGCAACTTGCCTTCCCATGACAGTACCTAGAAATTTGCTACATTCTTTGTCATGCCTTATTGGTCTTCCACAGATTGGCTGCCCCATAGTTTATTAATGGAGATATAATTTATTTCCAGATTTTCAGTATTCCTAACAATGCTGCCTTGAACATTGGTGTGCCAGTTTGTGAACATCTCCCTAGGAAAATACCTAAATTTGGAAATCCTGCTTCAAAGGATATGCACATGTTACGTTTTTGACAGAAAATGCCAAATTTCTCTGAAGCAAATCATGCTCCCATGGAGGGACAACACAGTATCTGTTTCCACACGCTTTTACCAAACTTAGGTATGATCATCAAAGCACTTAATGTTTGCTGCTATGATAGTTGAAAATTAAAACAGCCGTTGAATTTTTATTTTTCTGATACTAGTGATGTTGAACATGTTTTCATATGCTGACTGTTCGAAAAGGGTAGTTAAAATCAAAGTCCTGGAGTGAGATTGTCTAGATGTGACCCCGGTGCTCTCATTAGATGACTCTGTCAGTAACAAACCAAGGGCAGGTTACTTCACTGTCTGTGTCTCACAGGGACGTTACGAGGCTTTCAGGAGCTAATACTTGCAAAGTGCTTATGCCATAATTTATTTGATTCTCCCATTTCACTTAATTTAACTGGAGAAAGTGTATATCTATGCAGTGTGTGTTCTCCTGTCCAGTTATGTGGTAACTTCTCTCATTTTTTCGGTTTCTTTTCAAGTGCCTTCATTTTTCTTTATGTACGTCTTATGCAGTTCTTTCACTTTGCTCCTAGGCACGTCGGATCGCCAAAACAGTTGAACACTCTGGAGTTAGGGAATCAGTTTTAATAAAGTAATAAACTTTCCTGCTATTTAGTACTGAGTCATTGTGCGGACAGTTTATACGATGTTACAGTGTCAGGCTGCTTTTATTACTATGTATTCCAGCACCGGAGCCCAGGAGCAGTATAATTAGGTCTGGATTCACATGCTAGTTCTGATTTTAACTGAGTTTTTTGACTATATCATTTTACCACTCTGGGCCAAGTTTCCTTACTGGAAGTGAGGGCATTAGATGTGCCGTCTTAAGGTCTCTTCTCAGTCTAAACCTTTACTGTTCATATTCTCAAAAAACTTAGTTGTCAAAGAGCCCAACCTCTGGGTTGGGGCCATGTTATCACAGGCTCTTTAGAAGGAAATCCGTTGACCATAGGGCGTAGTGAACAAGAGATTAAAAACTCACCTCCCCGACCATGCTCCCCAACAAGATGTGTACTTCTGGGGGAAAGTGATTTCTTATTTTCTTCTACAAAGTCATACCTCAGAGACCTAATTCAAAGCTCTTCTCTGGAAGTTACCTCCTTATTGGCCTCCTTTGATTTGGCAAATGCCACATCGAGGGAGGGACTCTTCTGCACAAATCCCTACAAAGGAAATGCTGAAATTCATCGCTGTCGGGGAAGATACAGAATCTGACAGGGTTTAAATCCCAGGAGAAACTTGGAGGGGGCTTGAAATAAAACGTCTCTGTGAAACTTGGGCCCATGACGTTGATCTGGGGCTGGTGTGGTCCAATGACTACAAATATTAGATCAACACAAACTTAATTGAGTGAATGATCTCCTTTAATAAAACTGCCTGATGGGAAGGACCCAGTTAGGGTCTGAGGGGCAGAGAGAACAAAGAGCAGAGGTAACAGAGCAAATCGGAAGGGCAAGATGAGTCCCTGATGATAAGCCACACCAGCTGAGGTGACAGAAGAATGAGATTTAAGAAAACAGCATGTTGGGTGGGACCCATATGTTTTTCAATCAACTAGTTAAGTGTTTTTCTTGCAGTGTCAGCTAAGATGTTATCTAGTTAGCCACCTTTTAATGTCAAGCTGGGCTTTCTCACTCCTCCTTCTAGTAATGTTCCCCTTCATTTATTTACTCTAAACACTCCCCAGTGATGCATCATCAGCTATGTGCTACTTACTGTGATAGTCTGACCTTAAAGAGTTGACAGTCACATATTCAACCAGCCAGAGCAGTACATAATTTTGCTTATTTGTATCTTTCCTTCCCAAGCCCCATAACCTTATTTATTTATTAAGCAAACACTTATATATGGCTTGCAATGTTGCAGGTAATGTTTTCCAGATGCCTTCATACTTCATGTTCATAAAAACCTTTTGGGGTGGGTGCTATCATCCTCATTTTATCTGTAAGGCAGTTGTGGGGCATAGAAGTTAAGTAACTCCCCCAAGGTCACGTAGTAAGTGGCAGGGCTGAGATCTGAACCAGAGGTCTTCACAGTGTCAGTATGTTGCCTGGTCTTGAATTTGAACTGCTGATTGTTTCCAAAAAAGAAAAATATTTGAATGATGAACACAAGATCTAAATTTAACTGATTTCCTGTTGGAGAGGGAAAAAGTTCATTTTACTTTTGTCTTTCTTTTTTCCTTTTCTTAAATAAGAGCCATTTGCTTCTAAGTAGCTTTTGAGCCTGTGTCAGTTTAATTTTTCACTGTGCAGGAAATGACTTGAGAGCACTGGGTACAATGAGTGAATGATTTAAGTGTCCATTAGTGTTTCTTCCAAAGCTCGGACTATTTCTGTGAAGCCAAACGAAAAGAGGCTGTTCTTGTGTTCACTTGAGCTCACATGACCCCCAGATCCTCTGTTCTCTAGGCTGTCCTGGTCTTTTGCTTATTAAACAACTGCTGATGGGATACCATTTGTGCATCAACACTGTGCAAATTGAGATGGGAATCCATGGAAATACAGGCTTGGTATCTGCCATTAATTAGCTTAAAATTTAGTAGAGGAGACTAGACACATACCCACATACACGCACCCCACCTTTAAATAGCCCTCACAGTCTGGCAGCATCTAAACAAGCACCCAAGAAATGAATTCAGGGAATGGAATGATCAATGGGTAAACTTTATGGAAGGGCTGGCTTTGGCTGGATGGGGAGAAGGCATGTTGAACATGTGCACCTCTGCAGAATCTCTTGATCTCATCTGGTTCCAGGACTTTAACCTTTTCCATCCTTCTGCTCTGCCTCAGCTGCTGGGCCTGACAGAGTCTGTGGCCTGTGAGGTTCCAGCACCCGAGCCCAGCCAGCTCTGAGCCTGGACTCTCCGGCTCCTCCCACCACTTTGAGACGTATATGAAGTATCACAGTCTTACGTATGGGCTCTGTCTTCCTAAACAGCTCTTAATCGTTCCAGGAGATAGAACCTAGAAGTGCGGGAGAGTTGACTTGGCCAAAGAAAAATAAAAGATGGAAAGGATTTGGACAGCTACGAACTCTTCCCCTTTCTTCCTCTGATGGGCTCATCCCGGACATAGTTTCTCTGAACAGCCTGTCTGGAGGCGTCCTGGGCACCTGAGCAGGTGCCCTGCCAGGTGCCTGAGATTCTTCAAGCTCACCGTGAAGTAGAAGCCATTGTTGAGCTTACCTCATGCTGCTTGTCATCTTTCCCTGCCTCCCTTTCCTCTTCCTTCGCTCTTGCCCCCAGGATTGCACCTCCCCCAAATCTTGCCTCAGTTTCTGTTTTCTAGATGTCTTGGAGAAAGATGGAAGAGAAGTCAATTTTTTTAGAGTACAGAATGTACAAAAGAATGGTCTGGGTTGGGAACATTTATATTGGAAATATCCAGTGTCAAATTTTAAAGGGCCAAGCTGAGAGACACATGGATTCTTTGAAGACTTTTGAACAGAGGAGTGCGTTGTGGAAACTGGGATTTAGGAAGGCAGATCAGGTGGAAATAAAAACTGGAGTGGTGGAGGTGGGGAGGACTGGAGGCAAAAAACCCCCAAAAACTAGTTATGATTTAAATGTGAGGATGAATGTAGAAATGAAATAGTAGATGAGGAATCTTAGGATGGCTTTAAGTCATCTTGGTAAAATAGGAAGTAAAGTCATTCGCTAGATGTGAGTAAGAGGAAGGTACAGTTGGAGGGTTGAGGGGGAGGAGACGGTCAGTGTACTTTCCTGAGGTCGTGCTCCTGAGTATCCTCAGTTCAGATTGGGTCATGGTGTTTGTTGCTGAGCCGGGCTGTGTGACTCTAGGTCTTTCTGCTCTCCATCAGTGTGCTTCCAGGGCACACACAGCAATTCTCATTTCGTGATCAGTTTGTGTACTATAAAAAAGGAATTCCCAAAAGATTGATCAGATATTTACATGATCTATTCAATTTGGATCTTGTTAATTAAAGTCTGTTAATTTTGTCAATTAATTTGCTAACAGATTCATAACAATTTGTTAAATTTTGCCAATTAAAAGTGCTACTATGGAAAATGGTACTCACAGCACTTTTTCAAGAACAGAGGAGCCCTGTGGTTGTATAGTGATTGGCTTTTCTTGTAAAGCCAGAGTAACCACAGAGCCCTCGAGCAGTCTGACGTTTGTCTAGATCTTGCTGTTTGTGAGAAGGCAGAAGTGGGTGGAACAAACCATGTGTTCATTCTGGATCCGAAATGATAAAGTGTGTGCTCAGTTTTATGTATTTTTTTGTAATCCTAAGCTTCATTTAAAAATACTTTGGAAAAGTTTTTGAATTTTTGAGTACTTGTTACGTTTTCCAGTTACTGAACACTCGGTTTTGTGTTGAAGTTCCCCATATCCAAGATTGTTTGCCTAAAAGAGAGAATAATTAATGTTCCAAAGCATTGCTTGAGTATAGTTGATATGCTGAGGCAGGTAAGCAGAGGTAGACTCTAAACCAGAGGAGAAAATTTATCTACACAGACTCTGAGGTGAGGATATTCAAAGGATCCTTAAATCAAAACAAACCAGAAACACCACAAAATGTTTGATTTTGTTGTGTAGGATATTTGGTTTCCAGGGCCATAGAGTGTTGTCTGGCTAGTGACTCAGACAGGAGCCTGCTTTTGACCCAGCTAGTCTTTCTGTGGAGGCACAGGTACCAACGTGGGTTCTTCTCTAGGGGGTAGTATCCTGATAGAAATGCCCCAGTGGTCCTTCCATCAACGTGGTGATCCTCATGCGTATGAGGGATCTCATTTCCTTCATGCTCTCATAACTGCTCTCACAGAGATCAAGCCTGACCCAGAGGTGCGTGTCCCAGCTGCTCTCTGGCTGTGTTTATCGGTACAGAGTCAGCTGCTTGTCATCAGTAACCAACTGGTTTCAGTTTCATCACGGGAAGCTGTGAGCCAGGAACAGGAATTAGAGATCAGCCACAGGCTTGTGGGAGTCTGCCCAGTGTCACAGGTGGAGAGCTGAACAGGCTGGGAGAGTTTCAGAGATGGGGGAGTTTCAAAAGTGAGGGGAGCAGTACATTTTGAAGTGATGGAAGATGCCCCCCCCCAAAGCACCATCTCAGCAAGGAAGTGTGAAGTCAAGGAACGTATGGAGGAAAACTGAACAAGACACAGACTTAAAAAATTTTTTTTATTGAAGTGTAGCTGAGTTACAATGTTAGTTTCAGATGGACAGCAAAGTGGTTGTTCTACATTTACATATGTACATATATTTTCAGATTCTTTTCCCGTTATAGCTTATTTTAAGAAATTGAGTATTGTTCCCTGTGCTACACAGTAGGTCCTTGTTTATCCATCTTGCATACAGTAGTGTATGTCTCTTAGTCCCAAACTCCCAGTTTATTCCTCACCCTGCCCCTTTCCCCTTTGGTAACCATAGTTTGTTTTCTATGTGCATGAGTCTGTTTTATGGTTTGTAAATAGAATTTGTATCTTTTAAAAAATTCCACATATATATGATATCATAGGATATTTCTCTGGACACAGACTTTTTTTTTTTTTAAACTTGATTTTTTTTTAAACTCTCGCACACAGGAGAAAGTGTGTGCTTTGAGTCGGCTCCTTTAACCATACCAAGTTGCCTATGCCAGAAGCCTTGAGCACTGCTTAAAAAATTGCTGCAAGATCATAGAGACTCTCTGGGCTTACATTCCTTCAGATCATTTTCAGTCTTTCTACACATCAGCTTCCCTTGTTCCCCAGGCGCACTCGGCTGTCCTGCCTTGTGCAGGCCCAGTGGCATGTGGCTTTGGTCTGTTCATCATGGTTCTGACCTGGCAACCTCACATGATGCTGCCCGTAATAACTGTCTGTCTGCATCACGAATCTCATTCACGGGCTAGACGTTTCCTGTATCTGTGCTGCCTGTGTCGCAGCACACAGGTGTCTAGTATTTATTGCTCAATCAGGCCTCTTAAGAAAGCTTTCTTTTTATGGAAAAAAACCCCATAAAAACAAAATAAAACAAAACTCAATCGACCAAGCAACTAATCAACCAGTCTACCCACCCAAATCCCCCAAGGTCCTCACCTCTAGGGAGTGATTACAGGGCCCCAAAGAGGCTGCCTAGATTCCCAAGGCTGAAGGAGTCTTCCAGGCTGCAGCCTCTGGTCCCTACTTGGGATGCAGGTGACAAGTTGTGGCTTAGCCAGCAGGCTGCTTCACAGGTGCTCAGCGGGCCTCTCAGCCTTGCTGGTGCCAGCTTTTTAAGTGACCTGATGATGTCTCTTAAATTTACAGAACTGGCATTTTAAAGATGTCTAAGGGTGGCTCTGCAAAGTCCTGTTAGTTTCTTTGGATTTAAGGGTTTGCCATTCTGTGTCTTTTTTTTTTTAATATAGGAGAATGAGATAGAAATTTACAGATCATAAGAGGCTTCCTTGCCAAATCCAGTGGTGTTAAATTCTTTTCTAAACTTCTCTGTGGGAATCTGCACCGTATAAGGTGTCTTTCTCATCACTCCTCTCATCTCTTACCTAGTGGTATTTCCTAAAACCTGGCCCGGAGTACTCTGCTTTATCTTTCTATACTTTCTTCCCTGGAGAGTAGGTCTATTTTGATTTCAACTTTGATTTTGACTTCTCCGTAGGTAATGCTTAATAATGCTCCATTTATCCAGCTCCAGATTTTCACCTGAACTCTGATGCTCATTTATAGCTGCCTGCTTCGATCCTTCATCATTATGAAGTCATTCAGAAATCATTATGTCCCAGGCCAAACTTATTTTCCTTTAAAAGTTCCCTAATTTTCCCCCAGTTTTATATTCCTAAGCCTGGAATAGATAGTTTATTTTTCAGTCTCTACATGTATTTCACACCCTGTCTTATCAAATCTTCTTTTAAACAGTTTTTTTAAATACTGTAGACAGTATAGTCAGTTTACAATGTTGTGTTAATTTCTGCTGTACAGCATAGTGATTCAGTTATATGCATATATATTCTTTTTCATATTCTTTTCCATTATAGGTTATTACAAGATATTGAATATAGTTCCCTGTGCTGTACAGTAGGACCTTGTTGTTAATCTATTCTATATATAGTAGTTAGTATCTGTAAATCTTGAACTCCCAATTTATCCCTCCCCACCTGCTTTCCTCCCCATAACCATAAGTTCTCTTCTATGTCTGTAAGTCTGTTTCTGTTTTGTAAATATTTTATCAAGTCTTCCTTTAAATAGTTCTTTACTTACTTTGTTCTCTTTTTCTTTAGTTTTCGTTGCTGCTCTCCATGTCTCATGTTCTTAAATGACAACTCCCCCTTGTCTTCCCGCTGGTAGGTGTGTCCTCTGCACACATCATTTTTACTGTGAAGTCTTTTTGCTTGCCATGGCCTGCAGGGCAAAGCAAAACCTCCTCGTCCCTTCTGCTTTCATTTACCCTACATAGTCAACCCTTTTCTTAGCAGGTTGGGGAGAACATGGATCCTGGGTGGCTGACAGAGAGGTGGGCTTGATAAGCAGGAGATGGAGCTTGTTATAAAGGCAGCTACAAAAGGAAAAAAAAAAAAAGGAGCTGTCTGCTCACTGATGCAGGTTTCTCAGATTTTGTATTGAACTGGGTTACTGTCCCATCAGTGTTGGGCACATAAAGTGAACTAGAGACCTAGATAGTAGCCTGGTGCAAATTTCAGATAAACACTTGATCTCTCTTGAGCTAATGCCAAATGAAATGGAAGGCAGAACATGGAACTGGAAATGAGATGATGCTATAGCAGGCTGGGTTTGAGTTAGACAAAGGAAAGAACATTGAGGAATTACAAGGGGACCAAGTAGAAGCTATTTTTCCCTTTCCTTAAACCAGCACCACATCCTTTCCTGACTGACCGATCTGCCTTCCCTGACTTATTTTTCTCCTTAGCGGTTATTCTGTCAGACACATCCTATATTGTACTTGATTATTATTTGTCTCTCCCAGCCAGGATGCAGGTTCCACAAGGGCAGGGATCGTTTGCTTGTTTTGTTCACTGCTGCCTCCCCAGTTCCTCGAACTGTAATACATACTCAATATTTACACATATTTGGATATATTTATAAATACTTGCTAAATAAATGGAGAGACTCTTTAGTGCAGAGCTGTTTACTTATTGGTCAGTCTGATTGGTTTTACCCTCAAACACATTAAATCTATTTCTCTTCTTAGTAATTCTTTATGCTATTCACCTGCCTAGAACTTTTTACTGTCTCTTTAATTATGCAAATCCCACCCCTATTTGGGGTTTTGGTTTACCAGGCTGCATTACTAGGGGGAAGCTTTTCCTAGCATCCCAGGCCAGGTAGTCACTGACCTCTCAGTTCTTCTCAAGTGCTTGCTGTGCATACTGTTCATCTTTGGAATGATCCCAAACTCAGATGCTGGTATGCTTTGCTGTTCAACGCCTCCTTCAGATCCTGATCTCACCCTTCCTGAACTTTACCTTCTCTGACTCTCAGTGTTATACTCTTTGGTCCTTAACAGGTGTCAGTTTTAGGTGTGTGCATTTTGCTCACTTATGTGCTACTTATTCATTTAACACATTCATCTAACCCTAGGAAACAGAAATAAACTAGGTTCAATACAAGGTGTTAAAGAAATAATATAATCTGGTAGAGTATACACTAGTTGATTTAAAACTCTTTAAAGGTAGAAACATTTAAAAATATTCTTTGTGTATATTCTCACTCTGCCTCAAATAATGCTAGATATTTAGTGAGTTCAACCAATGTGCCAACTTATGGAAGGGTAAAACTTAAGCATTGATTGGATTAAAATAATCTAAATTCCTATCACTTCATTTTATGGGCGAGGGTGCAAGAAGAGTGATTCACAGCTTGCCTGGCACAGAGGTATCTGATGGAGGATCTGTGCTGGGACAAACCAGTGACCTTGACTCCAGGTCAAACACGTTTTTGCTATATCTCTGTATCACTGCCAAAGAGACAGTACAGAAAACCCAGCTGATTTATGTGAAAGTAACTGTGTTAAAAAGTACTGATGAAACCCAGAGGACTGATATCAATAAAATCAAATAACATAAAAGTGATTAGTATTCCTTGGATGCTCCTTTTGGCTAGAATTAGAGGATATGAAGGATTCTTTGGGAACAAATGCATCACACCAAATGTAAAATTCTTTGTGGCCACCATTGTGTGACACTGCAGCCTCCGGTAATAACCCAGAAAAGAAACATTCTGATGACCCTTCCTTGGCTGTTTCTGGCTACCATTCTTTGACTCCATCTCCTGCCTCATCCTCTTTGCTTCTACCTAGTTAATAGACATCCTCTGGAACTGAGAAACTGGAGCCTCAGGGCATCCAGCCCCTTGCTGCCTCTTGGGCTACCTTGAGGTTACCACAGAGCATCCACAAGAATCTTGGTAATTTTGATTTGCATCCTCAGTGTCCCTTCTGGATCTTCATTCTCAGCAAGGCTAAACCTTCACTCCCTCAATATTTCATTTATTTATTTATTTATTTATTTATTTATTTATTTATTTATTTATTTATTTATTTACAAGAAAAAGTTTAATAGTCATGCTGCTGTGGGCCACACAGATGAGAGGTGCCTGTGTGAGCCAATATTTCTTTTAAATTTCAAGGGTATGCCAATTGGAAGGGGAAGGATTTGGTGACATAGAGGGCTTCTTCCAAAATAGAGTTTGAGATGGGTTTAGAAGTCAATATTACCATTGTCAAAAACTGACTCATCTGAGCCCTAGGAGAGTTTGATAAATCTTTGAATGCATTTAACTCTAGTAGAACTTTTCTGATGGGGATCTTGTGTGGAGTAAACCAATGGAAGACTAAATATACTTGCAAATTTAAATTCATACATATATTATTGCTGAGAGCCGTCCGTTTTCCACTAAAGAGTGGGTTTAAAAAATCATTAGACAACCACAGAGACCTGGAGTGGCCTGTGTAGAGAGTTCTGGGGTGGGAGGGGATGCTGCTTTGCAAACTGGAGGAATGTGGTATCCCTTTCACTTCTTCCCCTGGTGATCACGTAATGTGTGACAAGTAAAGACTGACTTCCACGCAGAGAGGGAGCATTTCCCAAAACCGTTAGGGAGATGGACCTCACAGCAATCTCAGATAGGCTGGTGTTCTTTCTCCCTTTATTCTGCTTTTAGAAAATAGGCTTATAATTTTTGTCTTCAGAAATGTATGGTTGCTTTCCATGAGCCGTAACCCATTAGGCCAGATTTAACCTAATGTTCTGAGAGGTTCCAGCTGTCACAGAGGTGGAATAATCCACCACCTAAGGGCACATGAGGCTGCACCAGATTTGAAGGCTAGAAATCAGAACAGTCAAAGGGCGTGTACGGTGCTGGGGTGGAGTGCTGATTTGGAAACATTTATATGTGGATGTTCCTGGCCTGGCATGAGGATAGGCCTTCTGGGGCAAAGTTCATTCTTTTATCTTTGAAATGCACTAGGCTTTGTGGGTAGCTTCCTTTCCAGATGAAGAGAAACTGGCCTGGCGTGGGCTGGTGACTTTCTCACGGCCAAAGAGAGCAACCCAACGATCCTGGGTGCTTGAGTGACGGTGAGATGAGGAGAAACAGGTGCTTCATACATTGAGCATCTCACCTCCCAGCATGGGATCAGCAGCAGCCTCTGAAACTTTGTCCCTTTCCATAGAAAACAAACTGTGGTTACCAGAGGGGAAAGAGGGGGGAGGGATAGATTAGGAATTTGGGATTAACAGATACACATTACTATATGTAAAATAGATAAACAACAGGGACTTACTGTATAGCACAGGGAACTGTATTCAATTTCTTATAATGAGCTGAAAATGGAAAAGAATCTGAAAAAATATATATGTATATGTGTAAGTGAATCGCTTGGCTGTGCACATGAGACCAGCATTGTAAATTGACTGCACTTCAATAAAAAATAAGAATGAGAAAAAAAAAAGAATCTTTGTCCTTTCTAGTCAAATACTGGCACGTTCACTTTGATTACAGGGCCAATTACATTTTCCTACTATAATCTTCTAAGTATCCAACCAGATAATGTAAAACTGCAGTGAACAGTCTGTGAGATAGGTCCTTGCTGGTGCTCAAAGGCTATAGAAGCGTTCTAGTTGTTGGATGAGCTTGAACTGAGGATGACTCTACAGCTAAAGTGAAACAGACTGTCTTCATTCCAGTTGGCATTTTAAAGAAGATGTCTATTTATCTCTCCCACATTATTAAAGTAAGTAGTTGAATGGGAAGGCAAGATGGGGGCTGGAGCATTGCATACTTTTTGATTCAGCAAGAAGCAGGCAGGTGACTCGTAGTCTTGTCCTTGTGGCACAGGATAGGACAATAAATGCTGTGGAATCGATGTTACCAAGACTGGTGCTCCATAAAACTTTCCCAATGTCTTACGTGGATCTGGGTCTAACCCAGACTCAGTCTGAAGCAAAGAGGGGAGTCATCTAATGTTATATTGTTACTCACCCCTACCATCCTTCTTACTCCTGTGAACAGAGATTTTTGAATCCAAAAGTAGGACTTGCTTGAATCTGGAATTCTAGGTCAAACTGTACCCATTGTATTTTCCATAGAGCAGGTTCATGTCCCTGGGCAGCTGTGCCAAATGAATTTGATTTTTTTTAAACTTTTTTTTATTGAGTTATAGTCATTTTACAATGTTGTGTAAAATTCCAGTGTAGAGCATAATTTTTCAGTTATACATGAACATACATATATTTATTGTCACATTTTATTTTTTTGCTGTGAGCTACCACAGGATCTTATGTCTATTTCCCTGTGCTGTACAGTATAATCTTGTTTATCTGTTCTACATATGCCTGTCAGTATCTACAAATTTTGAAATCCCGGTCTGTCCCTTCCCATCCTCTCCCCCTTGGCAACCACAAGTTTGCATTCTATGTCTGTGAGTCTGTTTCTTAGCATTCAGTTGTTTTCGTGAGAATGGAAATGATCCAGAATTAACCAAAGCGTGGACTTGCTGCTGTAGAGCACGGCCCATCCCTGAGATGATGGAGAATCTCAGGTGCGTGAATCCCAGCTTTGGCTTTGCTGCTTCTCTGATGTGAAGAGAATCTATGAAGCTGAAAAAAATAGTTATGTTATTTCAGAACGAATTGTCTTTATCTTGCCCTTTGGTAGGATCAGTTCATTTATCATAGGGTTCGCTTGTTACCCAGGCAGTGGGTGGTGGGGGCAGTTTTCTGAGGGCAGAGTGAAAAGGAGGCTGGTTGGTGGATGAGCGATGAGAAGTTAGTGGAGGTAAAAGGAGAAGCAATGGCTTGTGGTCTGTCTTGAAGGGGAATGAATACGGAGTGTTAGCTTTTCCTGTTGTTTGTTTTTCCTTGCAGATACTTTGACTGTGAACAATAGTTTCGTAAGGGAGACAGAATGAGTTCTGCCAGGAAGGTTGGGAGCTGTGACAGGCAGAAGAAAAATGAAGCCAGATGGCACAGAGCTGTGTCATCACGCCTGAGTTTCACCTCGATCTGCATTCAGTTATTGCCTTTGCTTGGTACTCATTCAGGAGACAGTGTGTGTGTTCTGACTCTGAAGTAATGGATGAACTTTCAGGTACAGTATATTGAACTAAGTCTCACTACTTTCTTCCCATGCTGTGAATTCACTGATGCATCCATTCATTCAAGAGTCATTTACTGAGAGCTCATCATGGGACTGGCATAGTAGTAGGTACTGTAGGTTATCAATCACTTACTTCCTAGAAATTTTTATTGTAGTAAACAGTTTGCTTTTTTTTTTTAAAGAAAAAAACAACAATTTGCTTTTATTCTAAAATTTGTTTTGGTTTTATGACTGAAGCTAAAGGCATCAAGCCAAGAGTCCATGAATGAATAAAAAAGGTGGAGATATTTGTGATGTTTTGCAGCTTTTTAGATCTATATTTCAGTAGACCTGTAAAGGCACTACTTGCAATATTGCAATATTTGAAATATTGCAAGCCGATTATGAGTAAGACAGACTCCTGACTGACTCGAGAGATGCCCTAGATGTTGCTCAGAAGGCAAGGTAATAGCCTTCTGTGTGCTCTTCTCTGTGTGTTATCCTGTATAATATTTACATCCAGTGAATGCTTACACTTGTTGGTATGGATTTTGTGTCCATTATTATTTATGGTGTAATGCTACAGTAATACTTGCATAAACTTTCAGGCATGAAGGTAGGAAATGTATGAGAAAAAGGAGACTGTGGGTCAAAGAAGAAGCCTTGAGATAAGACAGAAAGTCACTGACAAAAAACATAGAAGTCCACATTGTTGGGTGGGAGAGTGGAGAAGGGGAAACAAAATTGTGATCATCAGTAAAAGGATGAATGAGTAAGTTATCCATCTGATGTTCACAGTGAAAGGGATAGAGGTGATGAGAGCTTCCAGTGGAGAGGATGAATGGCAAGGAAGAGTTACTGGGTGAGCCGTGCCCTTCTGGCACCTGGGGAGGAAAAGGATGAAGACCTGAGCAATGAAAGCCAGGGTCAGTGTTAGCAGAGAGGACAGATGGTGGTGTAGCTGTGGGGCTTGGCTGGGGGAGGTTTCCTGGCCTCCTCCAAGGCTTAGTGCGTGTGTAAGAAGGTGTTTTATGGAAAGAGTGAGCCAGCTACTGGTGGCGAGGTGGCTAACACAAATGTGGGCAGGGTTGAAGAACCAGACTTAATGTATGATTTCTGCGATAGCTTGGAATTTTAAATAAACATCTTAATAAAACTTTCTTAACAAAACTTTCTGGTAGGAGGACTTGTCCCATGTTTCAAATGTTTCCCAGGTGTTTCCCAGTAGAAATTTCCAACTGGCAGCATTTCATAATTCTGATTACCTGGGAGAAATTACTATAGCAAATTTAGGTTTCATTCTCAAATCATACATCTCCCTTCCCCCTGAAATGTCAGTTTAATTGTTTCTGGTTCCTTAAAGGGTCAATTTGAAAGAAGGCTGAGCCTGCAGCATAGACTCTCTATGAACGAGATATTTTGAGGAAATCTAATGTGAGCTCTTTAATTCCTCCTACATTCAAACCTCAGATAATAGAAGTAAGAACCTCTTAGTTTGTAATAAACAATCAAATCTCAAGTGAAGTCTACAGCCATTTGAAAAACACCCTGCTGTCCTTTCTCCAGGGGCTCATGCTGATAAATATCTCAGCCCCTCTCCCAGTTGCTGGTGCCATGGTGTCGGAACAGTAATAATAACTCAGCCACCCAGTGCTTGTCTGAACACAGTCTCAGAGAGCAGGTGCCAGGGAAGACACAGGAAGACTCGGTTGTGAAGGAAGATACATTCGTGGTCAGGAGAGTTTGGATTCGGATTCCAATAACTATGGAAGACAGAAAAGAAAGGCCATTACCGCATTCCAAATGGTGGGAAAAAAGAAAACCAAAGTGGGAAAGAGAGAGAGAAAAAAACCCATCACCAAATTGAGAAGAAAACTCTTGTAACAAAAGCTAGACTGGTGAATGACCTTTAGCTGTGGAAAGATACTATTCCGATGAAACGTGAACTGAGATTTCTTCTGAGGGCTCGTTTACATTTTCCCTTTTTCAGTCTTCAGTGTATTTCAGTAGGTGTGTGGTTCTGCATGGCTAGTATCTTTGTCTCTTTGAAAAAGAGAAATGGGTCAGCTTGCTGTCGCTTGAGCAGGCAGGTGGTCAGGTGCTCTGGTGAGAGACATGGCTAAAGCCAGCCCTAGCCTTGCTAGGAGAGGGGACCATGGGGGGCTTGCCCTGAGGTGGCATTTTATGATCTTGTTGACCAAGGGGTTTTCCTCTCCAGCTGAGCATGGCTGACACTGAATTTGCTGCAGAGAAACAGGACTCTCCTCAGAGGTGATGAGGGCATTTGCCTGAATGTAGTCCAGTGGTACTTAGCTGCAGGACATGTGTGGTGGGCGAAATAACAGCTCCCCAAGACGTCCATTGTGAATTATATTACTTTACACATGAAAAGGGGCTTTGCAGGTGTAATTAAGATAAAGGTCTTGACATGAGAGATTATCCTGGATTATCTAAGTAGGGCCAGTCTAATCACACAAGTAGTTAAAAGTTGAGCCACTTCCCTAGCTGGGTCAGAGAGAGAGGTGACAATGGAGTGAGGATGAGGTAGATATGCTGTGAGGGCTCATCCTACTCTTGCTGGCTTTGAAAATGGGGGAGGGGGCTGTGAGCCAGCGCATGTGGGCGGCCTCTCGAAGCTCAGAAAGTCAACGAGATGGATTCTCCCCTGGAGCTTCCAGAAAGAAACACAGCTGACCTTGAGAACTGTGAGATAAAAAATTTATGTTCTTTTAAGCCACTCAGCAGCCAAAGAAAACTAAGACCACATTGTACTCTGTCAACACTATCTCTTTGTCATCTCTTGCTGGTTCATTTCATGAATTCTGTCTAAATAATAAAGCTGTAGTGTCAGGCCAGCTCCCGAAGGAAAATCTTGAATGTAGAACGTGATTTTAAAGGCTGAATCAAGTAAATAGGGCTACCTGTAGAGATATTAACAAATAAATGTGTTCACTCTTTTTACTCACAAATACTTTTTGCGCCCCTATTAGCAGCCAACCATTTTATTAGGTTCTGGGATTAAAACCTGAGTGAGGACAGATTCCTTCCTGCTCTCAAGGAGATTTGCTGGGGTAGACTGACTATCCATCCAGCAGTGCTTATGTGTGGGTGGACAAGCTTGCTTCTCTTTGCCGACCTCACTGTGGGTGTTGTGTTTAGAGTTCACCGTCCTCTACTGAGTTAAACCAGTCACCACACCTTCATCCAGTTTTCGTCTTCCACACATTTATTTAAAGCTGTGGTCTATTGCCATTTCTCTTGTTCTTTTTTTTTGTTCCTAAGGGGTGATGTGGCTTATGTCTCCTGTATAATACTGACCTTGGTTTTCTCTTAGGAACCTGGTGCAGCATGGACCTGCACTGTTCCTCCTGAAAACAAACCATAAAACAGCCCCTCCCCATGCTAAAGTAGGAGAAAGGAAATAAACTAGTCAACTTCCTGAGCTGCAGCCTTGATGCCAGGAGGTGAGCTCGGTACATACAGGACTTGCAAGTGATTTAACGTTTCTTTCTGCTGAGGTAGTTTAGAATAAGTTGAAACAAATGATGAACAGGAATTATGTAGTAAATAAAATAGTTAAAGTCATGATTTTTTGTTGCCACCCATTATTTTCTAGAATTATAGACCCCAGAGGATTTCTTTCTAGGCAGGTTTTCTTGGTGAAGACGTGTCTTCCCTCACTGGTGATCAGCTTCCTAATTCTGACAGACATGTCTGCCCAGGCAAGTAGAGCAAGAATAACTAGATTAGCCTTTCTTTCCCTTGCCGCTCTTCGTTTGTTGACTCTACTAACAAAGGGACTGTATCAGGCAAAAGGAAAAATGCATCTATTACCAAGCAAAAATTTTGCGGAGACTTAAAGCTGTAACGTTCTCTGCCTGTTAACATCTAGTCAGATCTTTGTGTTTGAAGGGACAGTCTTTAATCCCCTTCCTCTGCTTTAAGGTGATGCCCTTTTCAAAACATGGCCCTGATTTACACAGATTAAATAGTGTTTGAATTGGCCAGAAAGAGAATGGGAGAAATGCAAGTACCGTAGCTTATTCGTTTCTGTTGATTCTTTCTTTAGATTTCCGACATTGTGGCTCTGTGGTCAGCCTAGTATCCTTGGCTAACCTCTGCGGGAAGGGCAGAGTGACTGTTGGAGGGGAGCGTTCAGAAGTGGCGGATGAATGAGAGAGAAAGCATGCTGAGTTACATCCATTCAGGGAGGTGATTTATGTGATAAAATGTGTGTGACGTTAATTGCTCTTCCTCTTCTCACGCATGACTGCCTGGCTGTCCTACCCCACCCGTGTGTGGGCAGAGAGCACGTGATCGACGTACAAATAGGAGGTACAGAGAGGGTGTAGTGTGAGAACAAAGGTGCTGGGAGTGGGCGAGTGACAGATTAAGGGAATAGCGGGCGGCAAGCCTGGGCAGAGAGAAGCAGCAAAATTCAGGCTAGGAGGGCAGACAGCCGGAGCCTGAGAGTATCACAAAACTCCAAAGGCGAGGCCGTGAATTGATAAGGGATTTCCCTGACTTCCACCTTGCACGTGAAGAAATCATCTTGCCTATTCTGAAGATTCAGGTGTCTAAGGAGAAATTCCATTGGTGATGGAGAAAGCCAGAATTCCTCCCCTCTGTCTAACTGATCTGTTCACGGCAATGAAGGAACATGTCAGGTTTGGCACAGATGACACGGGTCACCTAAGGAGAGAATTCTCAAGATCCAGCCCTGCCTGACACACTCAAAATTTAGATATCCAAAGAGGGCGAGGATGCCTAGAATAGTTAGCAGCAGAAAACACGATAAGATTGGAGAGAAATCAGGAAAGAGTGGTCTCACAAAAACCCAAGAGGAGAGCTTCATGGAGTGAACTGTGAACTCACAGGGAAAATAGAATAACATATGTGGAGAGATGAGTCTATAGGATGTGGAAACATGGAGCAGGCTCACTGGCATGATGTGGAAGGAAGCCAGGTTAAAATGGGGTTTTCATCAGCTAATTCTGGATGTCCACACAAAAGTTTTTTGAGCCCTTACTATGTAGCAGACATCATTCTGGGTGTTTGGGGATTCACTGATGAGAAAGCAGACATGCTGTCTACTTCCCTGGTGACCTATAGGGGATGGCAAATAAGAAAGAAAACAACAATTACAAAGACCAGAATGACCTCGGAATATTGGAGGGAAGGAAAAGGAAAAGGTAATGTTATCTGAGGCACAGTGATTAAACAGAATGGAGAATTTAAGGAAATATGAGATGACTGGGGCCAGCTGACACGACAAGGGCCTCATAGACTACATGGTAAGGGATTAGAATTTTATCCCACATGCAGTGGGAAGACTTTAGAGAGGCTTTTGCATGGGTGCAATGCTATTTGATTTTAAGAGTGAATGAGAGGTGAGGAAACAGAGACCATAAATATATCAACTTCCTCAAGATATTGTGCTAGGTAGAGTAGTAACTGACACTTATTTAGTGCTTGCTATGAGCCAGTCCATATTTTAACTATTTTTACATCTCACTATTTTAATATTCATCATAACCCAATGAAGGATCTATTATTGGTCTTACTTTGCTTACAGGTAAGGAAACTGAGGCACAGAGAGAGGGCCCAGAAAATGGTTTTTTTGTTTTTTACTTGCTTGTTTTACTTTGGATAGGACAGAGGTAGAGCTTCTATTTTAGTAAGAAAATAGAGAATATGGGCATAAATTCAGGTGGGTTTATTGTCGGGCAGACGCTACGAGTCTTCCCCCTTGTGATGATGACTTTCTCAGGGCTCATCAGCTGAGGAGGAAGGAGTGGGGAGGTGCAGGGATGGAAAGTGACTAGGTGGAGAGCAGGATGTCCGTGTGCTGGGAAATGCAGAACGACTTGTTTTCCTCTAAAAGCTTATCCTTTGCAATTAGATCTCTAATCTGCCTGCAGTTACCTTTTTAGTATGATGTGAGGTAGGTATCAAAATGCATTATTTTTCAGCTGGAAATACAATTTACCCAGCACTATTTATGACAAAGACTATCCTGTCTCTACTAAACCACAGTGTCACCTTGTCAAGTTAGTTGATTTTATCTGTCTGGACCTGTTTTGGGACTCCTTACTCTTCTCCATTGGTCAGTTGAAAACCTTTATTTTTTCACTAAGGTTTTCAGCTTCTACAGTGAAGGCTCAAATAAGGCCTCTTGGGTTTACTTTTACAACTACAAGGAATTTTATTGAGGTCAAGTATAAATATCTACAAATGAAGTACAAGGTCCTTCCTGTTACCTTCTCCAAATACAATGTGGAGTAGATACGAACTAGTATTGTGCCCTGCTCAGATGCTCCTACCAGACAGAAAGTCTTACATCTCTGGCTGCTGGCAGTGCTGTCAACATTTATCCTTTAGCTACAGTTCTCTTCAGGATTACTGAAGACCGCCACCTCTCCCAAAGTCATGTTCCCTGGGGCAGCCCACACCAAATGATTCCTCGGATTGCCTGCTGATACCACGGGGTGAGACACTAAAGGGATCGGGAGGCAGAGGCACCATGGCGGTCGGCGGGACTTTACCTGTTTCTGCTGATGGAGAGGTTCCTCTTTTGGGAACCGAGGCCTCTAATTCTGAAGAGCCCTGAGTTGCAACAACAGGAAGCTTCCCCAGGAACTTGGAGAGACTCCCCGAATGGGTCACCAGGAGTGATGGTAAATGGGGCCACTTCTACATCCACTTCTTACTTTCTGGACCCATGTACTCCACCTGTTAGGGACCTACTAGGAACCATGTAAAGGTCAATGATTTGAATACAACATTTTAAAGGACAGCACTCTGACTTTGCAAGGTATTGCCTCTGCTCTCTCATTTAAGCACGTTCTTCTTGGTACAGTGTGCTATGACTAGTAGATTCCATGGGCATGTGCTAACCCCTGCACTTCCTTTGCTGTTGTTCTCTTGCTATGATAATGTGGGATGCTGGGAACAGTGGGTCAAATACTTTCTAAGTTTTCAGGCTGGCAAATAGGGGAGGTTAACCCTTACCTGGAATATTTGCATATTAGTGTCAGAATGAATCATTGCCTTTTCCAAGGTGGAAGGGATCTAAAGCAATCAGCTTGCCACCAACTGGCTAGTTGGTCTTTATTATTGTGTAATAAATCACCCCATCACTTAGTGGCTTAAAATAACAATTCTATTTTGCTCATGGTTTCTTAGTTTAGGTAGTCAGGAAGAACTCAGCTGGGCGGTATGTGTCCTATTCACATGGCTGCTGGGGCATCTAAGGCTAGAGGAGTCACTGCTAAGGTGGCTCTTTCCTCAGATGTCTGGTGTCTCCACCTTGGCCCCCCTCTCTCTTTCTACATGATGTCTCGTTCTTCAAGGCCTCTCTAGATGGCTTGATCTTCTCACAGCATGGTTGTCTCAAGGTAGAAGTCTGATTTGTTATTTGACGGCTGGTTTCTCTTAAACAAGAGTTCCAGGAAAGAGCATTCTGAGAGGTCCAGGTGGCAGTTGCAAGGCTTCTTTTAGCTTAGCTTTGGAAGTTCCAGAATGTCTGTATTTTTATTGTTAAGTGAGTCATTAAGGCTTAGCCTGGATCCAAGTGAAAAGGGGAATAGATTTTACCTCTTTATGGGGAGAGGCCAGGTACATACAGGGAAGAAAAGACTCAGTGGTGGCCACGCTGGAGACAAGCTACCACAGTCTCATTGTGAATCCCGTAACGGGGATTTAGGGTTGATCTCTGTTGTTGGCAGGAGGCGATTTGGTAGATCAGCTAGATCAGCTTTGGTAATTGGGACCCCATGCATTTCAGCTCATGCATAGCCGCCATTTCTGCCACCACGACTACTTTGTCCACGTGCCCAATGCAAGAGGATGGCCAGTGCAGAAGCTGACCTATGTGTACTGTCAAATCATTTTGTGTACCTCTGTGGTTTTAGTGCCTTTTCTGTCATACGTTCTCTTCAGGCATCATATGCAATACAGAACCTTCAGGCTTTGACTCTACTTCCATATGTCCATCCATGTGCTCCTACTATAGATTTCCTTGACTCCAGTCTTTCAATATTTTTCCTTCCAAGACCTTGATCAACTGTGCTAAGCCATTCCCCATGGGTCACTCCCTACCACCTTTTTTTTTTTTTTTAATCTCAAGCAGATGACCATGTGTACCACCCAAAGCTCAGCCCAATAGGAGAATTTCCTCTCACCACTCTCTTGCAGGGCCACCCTTGAATAGGAATGTAAATTGTCCACTCTGTTTAGGCTTATTTACATCACATACTGAGCTGACCCATCCATGGACTGTGCTTAATCATTTTCCCCTTCATGAGTATTAGTCACAGTTCTCCAGAGAAACAGAACCAACAGGATATATATAAAGAGATTTATTATGAGGAATTGGCTCATACAATTATGGAGGCTGGCAAAGCCAAAATCTCCAGAACCAGTGTTCCCTTTTGAGTCCAAAGGCCAAAAGTTGTGGTAGAGTCAGGAAGAAGAGATGTCTTAGTTTGAAGGCCAACAGGCAGGCGAATTATCATATTCAGGGGAGGATCAGCCTTTCCATTTAGGTCTTCAATTGATTGGATAAGACTCACCCACATCCTGGATGATAATCTTTATTCAGTCTACCCGTTTCAATGTTAATCTCATCCAAAAACCACATATAATAGTGTTTGACCAAAATATCTAGGATGTAATATCTGTATCAGCTCACACATACGGCCATGTAGCTATGGATGACAATGATGTGTGGATCTAGGCTGCCTGCTCATGGAGCTGGCTTGAACCCTTAGGCCCTCTTCATGCTCAGTCTCAGGTGTTCCACTCGTATCTTATGAAGGCCTGCTGCTGGGCCCTCTGGTCTTATGATTTTGTGGGTCTGATGGCTTATGATCAGCATTTCTGGCACAGTATTCACTTGATGTCCTAGGACCAAGCTCTCCATCTCTGTCATGGCTCAGTAGTGCAGCAGAATTTGTTGTTTGTAAGGTGTATAATTTGCCACTGCAGGGGATATGGTCTTGTTCTCTTGCTAATGCTGTTGTGAAGTTCACACCTTTTCCCACTACTGACACATCCAATGTGATCGTGACTACTGGTCATATGATTCAAGAAGCAGGGCCACTTGCACCGTAACCTGGGCCTGCTCTCTCCTTTCCTGCTTTGGGCCCCATAGTAAATGGGTAGAAGTAATATCCCAGGTATGGAATATACTTCCTCCAGAACTCGAAGAAGACTGTTACGTGTTATACTTCTTGATGAGAGGTACAAAGTAAAATAATCTATGCTTTGCTTTGGAGGAAATGTCCAGAATGCTCCAGACTACTAAGCCCCTAAAAATTTAACTGACATGACAGCCTCCTGAACATTTACAGAATTTATCTCCCACCTTCTCATCTTCTGTGGCATGCCTGGGTGGTCCAGGCAGATGTGTATGGTTAACAACTGTTGTCCATTCTAAGTGAATGTGAACTGTTCTGATCTGTTTTTGGGTAAGATTAGAAAATAATGCATTTGCGGATCAATTTGTAGAATATTCCTTAATTTTGATCAACCTATGACTCAGCAGTTTCATCCCTGGGTATTTATCTAGGAGATGTAAGCCACTGAGGAACTTTTATTGGGATTAAGCTAAATTGATAGATTTTGCTGTTGAAAAAATGATCTGAGAGAATATGAATGCATAAAAGTGAATAGGGTTAGAGGAAGTTTGAATCATAGAAACACTGGTAATTTTTGATAGAAATAATTAGGCAAAACCCCATCTTTAAATAAAGGTCCTAAAACCTAGCAGCCAGATTTTTTTTTCCCTCCAAGGAGAATGTTTTTCATGAGCTACAGAATACATTTCCAGAATCTCTCTTGAGGGTTGTTCTTAATGCATTGTTTCTATGTTTTTTCTTTTTTCTTTTCATTCTGTAGTTGATTATAACAGTTTATGTAGGAGATTCAGGAACAAAGCATGTAGTGAACATTGTGATGAGTTGGTTAAATCCCTCCACCTCAGGGGTGAACTCTAATCAGCTTGTCAGCTGGAAGTGCTGCCAGCAAGCCCTCCTCAATGTCAGCCCACTCAGAGGGACATGCCTCATGTGGAGGGCACGTCTCCCCTAAGCATGCTGTCTTCCAAGGGAAGCCAACACTCAAATGTAAAGGTTTATAGTGTAAACACCCTCTCACCCCAACGTGGCACAATCTAGCATCAGAATTCGCCATGGTTGGCTGAGGCTTTTTTTAAGACTTTATTGTAGTAGAACATGCATACTGAAGAGGGCACAAAAAGAGTATATAGATGAATAAGCGATTGCAAGGTCAACACACCCAACAGCTTTACCAGTAGCCAGAAGCCCACCTCACGTCCCTTCTCCAGCAATATTCCCTTCTTCCTCTCCAGCATTAACCACACTGGCTTCTGACATCAAAGCTTAGTTTGAAGTATGATTTTCATATGCTGAAACGCACAGATATTAAGCATACAGTTCAATAAAACTTGACAAATGTGTATACTTTTGTAAACAACCCTATCGAGACAGAAAATATTTTCATCACTCCAGAAAGATGTCTCATGTCCCTCCCCAGACCATTCTCAACTCCCAGAAGCAACTGCTGCTCAGGTTTCCATCACCATAGGTTAGATTTGCTTGTTCTGAAAGTTCATATAAATAGAAACACATAGCATGTGTTTTTGGGTGTGAGTGTGTGTGTGTGTCTGACTTCTCTTCACTTAGCATAATGTTTTGAGATTCATTCTTGTTGTTGTGTGTATCAGTAGTTTATCCTTTTTTGTGGCTGAGTAGCATAGCATTATATGAATATACCATAGTTTGTTTATATACTTTCCAGTTGGTGGACATTTGAGCTGTTTTTAACTTTTGGCTATAACTAGTAAAGCTACTGTGAACAGTTTGTACAGGTGTTTTTGTGCACACAGGTTTTCATATCTCCTGGATAAACACCTGGGAATGAAACTGCTGAGTCATAGGCTGAATGTATGTTTAACCGTTTAGGAGACTGCCAGCTTTCCATGTTACATGCGTACCTGTAATACATGAGAGTTCTTGTTGCTGTATGTCCTTGCTAATAATTGGTATTCTGAGTCTTCTTCATTTTATCCTTTTTAGTGGTTATGTAGTGGTAATCATTGTGGCTTTAACTTGCATTTCCCTGATGACTAATGAAGTTAAGCACTTTTTGGTATGCTTATTGGCCATTCCTATATCTTCTTTGGTGAACTGTCTTTTTTAAGAGTTTATTTATTTATTTATTTATTTATTATTTTTTTAAACATTTTTTATTGATTTACAATAATTTTACAATGTGTCAATGGAGTTTATTTTTGATGGGGTTCTTTGTCTTATTAGTTTCTTTAAATATTTTGGGGTACAAGATTTTTTGTGATAAATACATTTTACAAATATTTTCTCTCAATTTGTGGTTTACCTTTTCATCTCTTAACAGCATCTTTTGGTGAGCAGAAGTTTTTAATTTTGATTAAATCCAGTTTGCCATTTTTTTCTTTAAATGGGCCTATTTCATGGTGTCCTGTTTAAGAAATCTTTATCCTAACATCACAAAGTTATTTCCATATATGTACACATACATATATGTATATGAAAATATTTTTTAATAGATGTTTTAGCTTTTGTATTTAGGTCAATGATCCATCTCAAATTCATAATTGTGTATGGTGTAAGGTAGGGTTTTTTTTTAAAATGAGTTTCCAGTTGTTTTAGCACCATTTGATGAAAATGCTTTTCTTTCTCTATTAAATTGTTTAGAATCCTTGTCAAAAATAATTTCTGTGGGTCTATTTCTGAAATCTATATTCTGTTACTTTGATCTATTTGTTGATTCATATGCTAGGTACCACACTATTACTGTATTTTTTATTTTTATTTTTTTATTGAGTATAGTTGCTGCACAATATAATATAAGTTACAGGTATACAATACAGTGATTCACAGTTTTTAAAGGTTATGCTCCATTTATAATTGTTATAAAATATTGGCTATATTCCCTGTGTTGTATAAGATATCTGTGTAGCTTATTTTGTATACAATACTTGGTACCTCTTAATTCCCTACCCCTCTATTGCCTCTCACATCTTCTTTGTCTATTCATTTGTTGATGGACACTTAGGTTGCTTCCGTATCTTGGCAACTGTAAATAATGCTGCCATGAACATTGGGGTGCATGTATCTTTTTGAAGTAGTGGTTTTGTTTCTTTTCGATATACACCCAGGAATGGAATTGCTGGGTCATGTGGTAGTTCTATATTGAGTGTTTTGAGTTTTGAGAAACCTCCATACTATTTTCTAACGAGGCTGTATCAATTTATATTCCCGCCAACAGTGTGCAAGGATTCCCTTTTCTCCACATCCTCACCAAAATTTATTTGTGTTCCTTTTGATGATAGCCATTCGGGCAGATGTAAGGTGATACCTCATTGTGGTTTTGGTTTGCATTTCCCTCATGATTAGCAACACTGAGCATCCTTTCATGTGCCTGTTTGCCATCTGCATGTCCTCTTTTGGAAAAATGTCTGTTCAGGTCTTCTGCTCATTTTTTAATTGGGTTGTTTGTTTGTATGATATTGAGTTATATGAGCTGTTTATGTATGTTGGATATTAACTGCTTATCAATCATATCATTTGCAAATATTTTCTCCCATTCTGTAGGTTGTCTTTTAATTTTGTCAGTGGTTTCCTTTGCTGTACAAAAGCTTTTGAGTTTAATTAGGTCCCATTTGTTTATTTTTGCTCTTATTTCCTTTGCTTTAGGAGGCAGATCCATAAAAATACTGCTTTGATTTATGCTAAAGAGTGTTCTGCTTATGTTTTCCTCTAGGAGTTTTATGGTTTCAGGTCTTACATTTGTGTCTTTAATTCATTTTGAGTTTATTTTTGTATATGGTGTTAGAGACTCTTCTGATTTCATTCTTTTGCATGTAGCTGTCCAGTTTTCCCAGCACCACTTATTGAAGAGACTGTCTTTTCTCCACTGTATACTTTTGCCTCCATTGTGGTAGATAACTTGACCGTGAGTGGATTTACTTTTGGCCTCTCCATTCTGTTCCATTGATCTGTTTTTGTGCTGGTTGATTACTGTATTTTTAAAGTGAGTCTTGATGTAAGGTAGAGTAAGTCCTCCAATACTAACTTTAAAAAAAAGTTGTTTTAGATATTCTAAGTCCTTTGCATTTCTATGTAAGTTCAAGTTCTAGTGTCAGACTGTCAGATTCTACAAAGAAGTATGCCTGAATTTTTATTGAAATTGCACTGAATCAATAGATCAATTTGAAGAGAATTGATATTTTAACAATGTTGAGCCTTCAATCTGGCCTGTGAACATGACATGGTATATACTTCCATCCTTTTAGGAAGGATCTTCCTTAATTTCTCTTAGCAATAAGTTGAAGTTTGTACTGTGGAGGTCTCACAAAGCTTTTAATTTACTCTAAGTATTTATTTTTGTATGCTATTGTAAATAGCATTAAAATTATTTTTCTGTTCATTGCTACTATATATAAAAATACAGTTGAAGTTTTTGGGTTAACTGCAATCTGCAAATTGCTGAATTCACTTACTACTTTTAGTAGTTTTTGTTTTTTATATTACTAAAGATTTTTTTTTCATATATGCTATCATGTCATCACGAGTTAAGACCAATACACTTCTTTTTCCCTTAGCAGCATGCATTTCTTTTTCCCTTTCTTATTGAACTGGGTAGGCTCTTGAACACAATGTTGAATAGAAATAATGAGAGCAGACATCTTCACCTTATTCCAATCTTAGGGAGAAAACATTTAATATTTTGCCATCAGGAAAACATTAGCTAAAGAGTTTTCACATATGCCTTCATTAGATTGAGGAACTTCTGTTCTCTTCCTAATTTGCTAAGAGGACTTTTCCCCCCTTTCTTTGTAAAATCACAAATGAATGTTGTTTTGTCAACATTTTGCTTTTACCTCATCCTATAATTTTTTCTCTTTAAATCTGTATTGTAGTTGTTGCCAGAGAATAGGCTCTTGTCTCACAAGGGAAAGACTTTAAGAGCAAGCCAGAATAAAGTGAAAGCAAGTTTATTTAGAGAGATTCACACTCCATAGACAGAGTCTCAGAAGGCCAGAGAGGCAGCCCCAGGTAACGTGATTGTTAGTTTTTATGAGCTGGGTAATTTCATATGCTAACAAGTGGGAGGATTATTCGAACTGTTTGGGGGAAGGGGTGGGAATTTCCAGGAATTGGACCCCGCCTACTTTTTGGCCTTTTATGATCAGCCTGGCAACTGTCATGGTGCCTGTGGGTGTGTCATTTAGCATGCTGGTGTATTACAGTGAGCCTGGAATGAGGCTCAAGGTCTACTGGAAGTCCAGTCATCTGTCTTAGGCTGAGTTGGTTCTAACCAGTTTATCCTCAAAAGCTGTGTCATTCTTTTAATGACTACGCCCTGCTTCCTTCCCTCCTGTCTCATAGTGAATTGTATTGTTTGTCCTGGTATGTTGAATCAACCTTGTTTTCCTGGGATAAATCTTACTTGATTGTGATGCATTTTTAAATATAATGCTGTAATTGATTTGCTGATATTTTATTACTATTTTTAAAAATCTGGACTATTGAGGGAAGTTGGTCTTCCAACTTTCATCTCCTTATATAATCCTTGTCTTATTTTGTTGTTAAGATTATGCTGTCTTCATGTGGTGACTTGGAAACTGTTCCTTCCCTCTTCTAGTTTTTGAAAGAATTTTTGTAGAATTGGCATTCTTTTCTTACTAGGTGTTTGATAGAATTCACCATTGAAGCTATTTGGGCGCTAACAGTTTTTAATTTAAAATTTTGATATTAAAGAAAAAAAACAGATATAAGGCTGTTCAGATTTTCTGTTTGTTTTGTCAGTTTTGGTAAGTTGTATTGCTGTGTCCTGCGAGCATATTGACAGTGATGTTGTTGGCTAGGACTGCCTGGGGAACTGCCCCAGCCTTGTAGAACCCTCCCTGCCCTCATTCGAAGAACACGCCCCTCACTCTAGTCGTGAGGCTGGGCCAATGCTGTGGCTGGGCTGGCTTTTGTGATTCTTATTATGATCACAGGATGTACTTTAGCAGAAACAAGAGAACAAGATTTATTATTCACAGGTCCTTGAGGGTACACAGCATGCCTGAGGGCCCCACAGCAAGGTCTTAGTGGGGGAAGGGGGGGAACCTGGAACTCTGTCTTCATCAGGGTCTGAGAGTAAGGTGTCTGCGGCTTCCTGAGTTCACTCTTTATTGGTGAATTTAAAGCATGAGAACGGGAATTCATGTGTGTGAGGGGAGAAGTGGGAGTTACTTAAGCAGTCAGTTACCTAGGTAAACTAGGGCTTTCTAAAATTGGCATTTCATGAGTAGGAGTGGCCTGGTTCCTTATCTAGTTGCTTTGCTGTGTCATACAGCTGGCAATATGTTTATTTGAGATGGATATCTTTGAAATAGATGCCTCACAATCAAAAGCTTGATGTCACGCACTTACATTACAATTAAAAGCTTAATGTCAGGCATGTGAACTATTTTTCAAGAAATGTATGTATTTCATGTAAGTTGTCACATTTATTGGCAAATGTTCTTCAAAATAACCTCTTCTTATTCTTTTTAATATCTGTAGGATCTGTAGTAATATACTTCCTTTTCTGATATTTGGAAATTATATCTTACTTCTTTTTCTTAATTACTCTTGCTAGATATTTATCAATTTTGTTAATCTTAAAAAAACAAACCCTTGACCTTGTTGATTTGCATGTTAATTTTTAAATAGCCTTAGAATTTTAAATAATCTTATTTTTACTGATTTCTAATTTAATACTGATGTCAGCAGAGAACATCCTCTGTTAGATTTTAGTATCTTCACTTCTATTAGAAAGATTATAAGTGACATGGAATGAGGTAATTAGACCTAATGCAACTTTTAGAAAGTAGACTTTACTTTTAGAGCAGTTTTTAGGAACTTAAGCAATTTTAAGAGCTGGTGAGGAAGTCTGTAGAATGTTGTTGCTTCTCTTTCTGGTGGCAGGTCTGAAGACACTATTGATCAGGGCTGATAGTGAGAAATACAAGCTGAACGTGAAGCAGAGAAGAGCAAGGACAAACTGGGACTAGTGAGGACAAACTGGATCTTGCATCTCTTTACTTCCTCTAATCTTGAAAAAGTGAGTCACCAACAGAAGGAACTGACACCCTTCACCACAGAGGTGCACATGCATATAGTCCAGGACTCAGAGGAGGTAAAACAGAAGATCCAGTGGGAGCTCCAGATATCGCAGGACGTGTTGCTGTTCCATGAACACAAGATGAGCCAACAGACCAGGGACAGTGTTTGAGCTTCAAGGGTACTTAGTGCTCTACATCAGCCCTCAGAGTGTAATGGTTGTTGCTTCCCTTTTTCCCCCTAAATCTTACTCAGATTTCTCCTGTGGCCAATGCGGAGTTGAAACCACACAGAAAAGGGAGTTCTGGGTAACACTGGTTTAGCTATGTCAACACAGTACAAATTGACACAGGGATTTTGAAGTCTCCAATTAAGATTGTAGATTTGTCTTATGTCTATTGTTAGTTATATCTTTTCCATCCTTTTATCTTCAACTTGTCTATTTTTAAAGATGTTTATTTTAAACAGCATATAGTTTTTTCTTATATTTTTGCCCATTCTGACATCCTTGCTTTTTAATCAGGGTTCAAAGTTTATTTACTGTTAATGTCATTATTAATATGTTGGACTTAATTCTATTATCTTGTGTTTGTTTTCTATTTTCCTTTTATGCTCTATTTTCTTCTCTTTCTCCTTTTGTGTCTCTTCTCCTAAGTTATCTTTAGGATTCCATTTCACCTCTGCTACTGACTTTTTATTACTGCCAAAGTTTTGAAAAATGTCTTCTGCTTCACAAACTTTATAAAAACCTTACAATTTTCACTCCTGCCTATTTTGCTTTTCTTGTTATATATTTTATTTCTGCATAGACAATAAACTCTACAATGGAGTATTATTTTTAACAATCAGTAGTATTTTAAAGAGATTTAAAAATGTATGAATAATATTTTAAAAAGTCCTATGTTTTCCATTGTATTTGCTTTTTTTTTGGGTGTTTCTTGTTTCTTCTTGCAGAACTAGATTTCTATCTGGAATCATTTCCTTTCAGCCTACCAGTATCTGCTTTTAGCATATCTTGTAAAACTCAGGTGTGCTGGGGATTCATTCTTTCAACTTTTGTGTGTCAGAAAATGTCTTTATTTTACTTTCTTTTTTGGTGACTAGTTTTTGTGGTTATAAAATGCTAAATTAACTTATTTCTTTCAGCATTTAAAAAATGTTCCATTGTCCTCTGGATTCTGTTATTTTGGATGAGAAGTCAGTCATTCTTCTTATTGTTCCCTTTTACGTAATGTCCTATTTCTTTTGTTACTTTCAAGGTTTTCTGCTTATCTTTGTTTTTCAGCAATTTGACTATGATGTAATTATGTGTAGTTTTGTTTTGTTTATTGTGCTTGAGTCCACTGAGATTCTTAAATCTGAGAGTTAATTCCTTTCATCAATTAAACAAAAATTCTCAGCCATATCTCTTTAAATATTTTTCTGACTTCCTCTTTATTCCTTCTTCTGAGACTCCAGTTATTTCCATGTGAGAACAATTGCTATTGCCACACAATTCCTGGATACTGTCTCTTCTTTATTTACTTTCTTTTTTTCTCTTCATGATTTACTTTTAATAATTAATTTCAGTTCAGTGGTTTTTTTCTTCTTGTATCTCCAGTCTGCTGGTGAGCCCATTGAAAAATATCTTTATTTTTCTAATTTTATTTTATTTTTTATTATTTTTTTTTAATTTTTGAAGTTGAAGTATAGTTGATTTACAATGTTGTCAGTTTCAGATGTACAGCAAAGTGACTCAATTATATAAATACACACAAACACACACACATATATGTTCTTTTTTATATTCTTTTCCATTATAGGTTATTACAAGAAATTGAATACAGTTCTCTGTGCTATATAGTAGGTCCTTTTTGTTTATCTATCTTATATATAGTAGTGTGTATTGTTAATCTCCAACTCCTAATTTATCTCTTCCCCCAACCCCTTTCTCCTTTGGTAACTATAGTTTTGTTTTCTGTGTCTGTGAATCTACTTCTGGTTTGTAAATAAGTTCATTTGTGTCATTTTTTAAATAACAAGATTCCACATATAAGTGATATCATATTTGTCTTTCTCTGTCTGACTTACTTCACTTAGTGTGATAATCTCTAGGTCCATCCATGTTGCTGCAAATGGCGTTATTTCATTCTTTTTTATGGCTGAGTAATATTCCATTGCATATACATACCACATCTTCTTTATCCATTCATCTGTTGATGGACCTTTAGGTTGCTTCCATGTTCTAGCTATTGTAAACAGTGCTGCTATGAACACTGGGGTGCATGTATCTTTTCAAGTTATAGTTTTATATGGATATATGCCCAAAAGTGATATTGCTGGATCATATGGTAACTCTGCTTTGTTTCTTAAGGACCCTTCTAACTATTTTCCATAGTGGCTGCACCAATTTACATTCCCACTTACAGTATAGGAGGGTTTCTTTTTCTGTACACCCTCTCCAGCATTTATTATTTGTAGATTTTTAAAATGATAGCCATTCTGACTGATGTGAGGTGATAACTCATTATAGTTTTGATTTGCATTTCTCTAATAGTTAGGAATGTTGAGCATCTTTTCATGTGCCTGTTGGCTGTCTGTATGTCTTCTTTGGAGAAATGTGTATTTAGGTCTTTTGCTAATTTTTTGATTGGGCTTTTTTTTTTTGGTATTAAACTGTATGAGCTATTTGTATATTTTGGAAATTAATCTCTTGTGAGTCTCATTGTTTGCAAGTATTTTTTCTCATTCCATAGGTTGTCTTTTTATTTTGTTTATTCTAATTTTATTTTTTTATTTCTAGTATTTCCATTAGCTTTTTATATAGTTTCCATTTCTCTTTTGAAATTCCTCATCTGTGCACATATGTTGGTCTCCTTTTTCATTAGATCCTTTAATATGTTCATTATAGTTACTTTAAAATCCCTGTCTAATAATTATAGTCTCTGATTTATATTTGGATCTGGTTTTATTGAATGTTTTCTCTCTGAATTAGTCAGCTCAGCTGCAATAACAAGCCACAGACTGGTGACTTAAACAGACATTTATTTTCTCACAGTTCTGGAGGCTGGAAGCCCAAGTTCAAGCAGGCTGGTTTCTGGTGAGTCTTCCCTTCCTTGTTTGCAGATGGCCACCTTCTCATAGTGTTCTCATACGGCCTTTCCTCTCTGTATGCGCTGAGAGAGAGTAAGGTCTCTGGTGTCTCGCCTCTTATGAGGACACCAGTCTTACAAGATTAGGGCCCCACCATTATGACCTCACTTAACCTTAATTCTTTCTTAAAGGTCCTCCCTCCAAATACAATCACATTGGAGGTTAGGACGTCAATACAGAATTTTTTTTAAGGGGGAGGACACAATTCAATTCATAACACTTTCCTAGGGATAGGTTACATGACCTTGCTTTTTTTGTGTGTCTCATAATTTCCAACTGAATTTTAGACTCTGAGTATAAAGAACATTAGATCTTGAAGTAAATAATATTTTTGCCTATAAAAGTCACGTTTTCTTTTGTCAGGCCACTAGGAGACTGAGTTATCTAGTCTATGGTTGATCTGGCTTTGGATTTAGTGGTTACTTCAGTTGGATTTTTTTTTTTTAACACTGAGACTGAGATTTATAAAATTTCAGAACCTAGTTCATCAAAAGACACCAAAAACAGTCAAGCCACAGAATTCAAAAACATCAGCAATGCACACATCTGGCAAATGACTTGTATTGATAATATAGAAATAACTCCTACAAATCAATAAGATAAAAGCAAATAATCCAGTTAAAACAGAGAACTAAACAGGCACTTTACATAAAAGGATATCAATACAGCCAAAACACAAATAATGGTGCTTAATGCTAGTATTTATCACAGAAAATCAAATGATGAACTTCAGTGAGAGACCACTGTAGATGGCCAAAGTCAAAAAGGTTGACAATCGCCAAGTATTGGTGAGAGTTTGGTATAGTTCGCCAATGGCTTCAGATTATTTGAAGGTGAGTTTACAGTCTTTCCCATAGCAGGCTTGGGATCTCTGTGTCTGGAGCTTTCCTTGCCCTTAGCATTCGGGAGCCTCACATGCCTGCCTGCCAGGAAATCTCTCTCAGTTATATTGTTGTCCTCAACCACAGGCGGCTGCTGCTGAGGCCCAGAGCGACCTTCAGCCCTGGCATCCGAGAGGGGGTCCCTCTCAGCTGGCCTGCCCTTCCTGCAGCTGTCCACTCCTGTTACCTTCTTTCTACGCAGCAGAAGGGCTAGAGTTCCTGGGAGGTTTCTTTCCATTCTCCTATTCTGTTCTCAGACTTCAGCAGGCCTCACGTGCTTGAACCTCCCAGGATTTCTCTCAGCTCTTTTGCCCCATCCCAGCTCTAGGTGACCCCTTCTTCACACTTATTAAAGGCCTAGAGTGAATGAAGGGGTTCCGCTTAGTTTTTCTGCTCTCCGCTCAGACACCCATGTCTCTGATGCCTGAACCGCAGAGCATTCTTTCTCAGTTCCTCTGATCCAACTCCAGTCTTTCTTGTGAGCACATGGTGAAGGCCTATGGATAAGAGTTGGCAGTTGTGTGCAGACTCTCTTTGTTTCTGGATTTTAGGGATTTGAGATCATCAGCATTAAAACTTTATTAAAAGTTCAACTGCTTTTTTCTCCCCTCTGTCTAAGGAAGCCTCTTGCTTTCCTTCTGCTCTACTACGGATGCTGGCAAGCAAAGGACTCTTCTTTCTTGGGAGTGTTAGCTAAAACAAAGGGTTAGATTGTCAAGCAGCTCACAAGAATCAGAGCTATTAGCCAGTGTCAAGTTTTACTGATAATTTCAAGTACAGAGGTAATGAAGAGGCTCAGACAAAGCAACAGGAAACCTAAGATGCTAAGGGCAGCTCTCAGATTTTTCTTTTCTACATCAGACACATGCTCTCTAGTTCAGAGTAGATAAGACCTCCAAGTGAGGTACTGAGACATTATCTCATATAGTGGGAGTATTTATTCTATGATACATCTCCATTTTATACCCTGGTGTAAGTGACATTCTCTAAGAAGCCATGGCTCATAAATCTATACATTCTAGGTTTATTATTTTTATTTGGTTTATATAATTGACATACAGTATTATATTAGATTCAGGTATGCAGCATAATTATTCAATATATTTACATGTTGTGAAATGATCACCATATTGACTAGTTGACATTCATCACCTTAATCAGCTACAATTTTTCTTTTTTTCTTGTGGTTTTAACTATTAAGATCTATCCCTTGCCTCTGGCAACTGTGAACTAATCTGTTATCTGTATGAGTTTTTTTTTGTTGGTTTTTTTTGGTGGTTGTTGTTTGTTTTTTTAGATTCCACATATAAGTAAGATCATATAGTATTTGTCTTTCTCTGTCTGACTCATTTCACTTAGCATAATTCCCTCAAGGTCCATCCATGTTGTCACGAAGGGCAGGATTTCCTTTTTATATGGCTGAATAATATTCCAGTATATATCACATTTTCCTTATCTAGTCATCCATCTATGCACACTTAGGTTGCTTTCATGTCTTGGCTGTTGTAAATAATGCTACAGGGAAAATGGAGGTGCAGATATCTTTTTGAGTTAGTGTTTTTGTTTTCTTTGGATAAATACCCAGAAGTGAAATTGCTGGATCATATGGTAATTCTATTTTAGATTTTTTGGGAACCTCCATACTGTTTTACAAGTGGCTGCGCCAATTTATATTTCTACCAATAGAGCAGGAGGGTTCCCTTTTCTCCACGTTGTTGCCAACACTAATTATTTCTTATCTTTTTGATGATTGCCATTCTGACAGGTGCAAGGTAATATCTCATGTGGTTTGGACTTGCATTTTTCTGATGATTAGTATTCTAGCCGGCTTGCTGACTCTATTTCCTAAAGAATTACCTTCTGCCATCTGAACAGTTCAGTAGGATCTAGATGGGCATTCTCTGGACTGCTATATAATTCCCTGTTAAATCTCTCCCTCTCAGCAGTCATTAAAACCAATATTGCTGGTAAGACAATATTCATTTCTTACTTCGGGGGGAAAGAGGGTATTGCATATGAAACTTGCCATTGCTACATTTGATTTTCCACTTGATAGCTCTTGGGCAAGCTCATTTGCTGCCTTTTAAAAACATAACTGTTATATAAAAGAAAGCATTGACAGTAATAGGAAACAACTTCTGAAGAGGAAATGATGACAGGAAAGAGGAAGTTCATGGGCACCAAAAGAATGGTGTCAGCAGTTTCATGCGAGAGTAGTGTAATTAATGTCTTAAGCTTCTGAACTCACGAAGAATCCAAGAGAGAAAATCCCTTATCTATTCTTCTTCCTCTTCCCCAACATGACAAAAAATAATTTGGGAGCGTTACTTAATAGTTTGTGGGTTAGTTTAGAGGTTAGGTTAGAGTCTCAGTTATCATTTACTGTAACTATGTTCGGAAAAAAATTTCTGAACAGTATTGCTGCCTCTGACACTGTTAGAATTTCTGGGTTAAATAAAGTCTGAACATTTCAGGGCAGTATACCTCTGATAGTCTAGCTTCAGACCACACTGTCGTGGGATAAATTAGTAGAGCGCAAAGGCCAGATTATAAGGAGTTTGGAATGAGTAGGGAATGAGGGAGTAGAGGCTGTGAATATTAGAAAAAGTCTGATGGTAGGGAGGAGAGACACTGGATAGCATCTCAAGAAAGGAGGAAGTTTCCCCCAACCTGTTTTTTTTCGGTTGTGTTGGTAGTTTTGTTTTGAGAACCAAGAAACTACTGAAAGACTTAACTGGAAGTGAAGATGCAAGACAGGAGTCAGTTGAACAGAGGGCTCTTCAAGAGGTTGCTCATTGAGGAGATTTCTGTGCCTCTCCATCACCGAAACAAAACAAACCACCGAGACAGCAGAAGTCACTCAGTCTTCTGCATTACTGAATGGAACGCTTGATAGTAATACCTGAACATCTTGTTTGTAAAAAGAGAAATTAGAGGTGACATCACTCACCTTGTAAAGGGATTACAAAGGAATTGTTGGGTTGTTTCAAGTGCTAATTTCCTGAAATTTCTTTACAGGTCATTAAATGCTCAACAGTGTAAATAACTAAAAGCTTCAGTATTCCAAGTCAATGCTGATAAAGAATTACCAGAAATTAAAACAAACTGAAACAATGCTTTCTAGTGTTATTCAAGGATATTATTGTTTAGGAATATTCACATTTCTGGGCTAACATCTTTTACTTTACCAAAAAGGAAGCTAAGTTACCATTCTGTCCTGTTAAATATTAAATACCTGGGTCCCTGAATGGGACTCTGAATTGTTTTTGTCTTGTAGGAGAGGCCCATCCAAAAAGTCATTTGAACCACCTGAGTGGACTGGAATGTGGGCAAAGAATCGGCAAAGAGATTGACTTAACACTCTAGAAAGTTCTGAATGCTCATGACCTCGAGAAAAAGACTGACATATCTGTCGTCTACATTTTACTGCAAAAAGTTCTTGATGAGATAAAAACAAAAATCTTTTAAGTTCTGGATTTTAGCAGTTTTTAGAATTTCAGAGGTGACACAGCGCCCACTTGGAGACAGCGCTCCGTGACGTTAAGCGCCGTACACGCTGCTGGGAGCGCCTGAGGGGCGAGTGACAGTGTGGTGCTGAGACACCGGACAAGGGGAGGAAAGTTCTGGGATTCCTCAGAATGCAAGTACAAGGGGTTTTCAGGTATTTAGTTTGCAGAGCTACAGAGGGACCCAATCAAGTATTGATTTGACTTCTGATCAGCATTTGCTTTTGAGAAATTATTCAGGGTTGGAAAAAAAAAACCCACTGGAAAGAAGTAGACGGAACAGTGCCCGGTTCTCACGCAGGGCCAGGAATGGTGTGTTCCCACTAGACAGACTGGAAAAATGCCATCATGGACAGGTGGGGTACCCAAAGACTGTTGCTCCTATGGTGAGAAATAATCAGCCCTAGAATAAACGCAGCTCTGGTCCTGCCTAACGAAGTTTAAAAGCCAGACCCAAAATAATCAAACTGTTCTTATGTAACTGAACTGCATTGCAGAGCAAAGCTCAGAAGTACTTTCAGAGTACCAAAATATTCAGCATTCAACAAGGTAAAATTCATAATACCTGGCATCCCATCAAAAATTACCAGGCGTGCAAAGAAGCAGGGAAATATGACTCATAATGAGGAGAAAATCAATCAGAACAAACCTATAACTGGCATGGGTGTTAGAATTAGCAGATGGGTATGAAACTACAGTTATAGTTATTATACCTATATTCTATATGTTCAATAAAATAACATGTAAGACATAGAAAAGTCCCAGGCCCACTTCTAGAGATGAAAATTAATATGTCTAAGAAAGAAAATACAATGGATAGAATTAATGGAAGTTTAGACATTGCAGAAAAAATAATAAACTCGAAGACATAACAATAGAAACAATTCAAAATAAAACACAAGAAAAAAGAAATCAAAAATGAGCAGAGCATCAGTGAGCCTTGCAACAGCTTAAAGCAGCTTACTGTAGTTGTAGCACAAGTTCCTGAAAAAGGAAAATACAGAAAAGTATTTGAAGAAATAGTGGTTGAGAGTTTTCCAAATTTAGTGAAAATTATAAGCCTACAGATGCAAGAAGTACATTGAAACCCCAAACACAAGCAGCTTGAAGAAAACTATACCAAGGCACATCACTGTCACATTGCTAAAAAGTAAAATGGTAGGGAAAATCTTTTAAGTGGTGAAAGATGACACATTATGTGTAGAGAAACAAAGATAATGATGGTAACAGACTTTTCATTAGAAACCATGCAGTTGAGAATACGCCACATCTTGCAAGGGTACCCAAGTGAAAAACTGACGCTGAGAATTGTATACCCCATAAAAATATCTTAGAGAAACAGAGGTGAAATAAGAATTTTTAGACATAAACAAAAGCCTCAAGAAGTCATCATTAGCAGAGCTGCACTACAAAGAAATGTTAAAAGAACTTGTTCAATCAGAAGGAAAAAGGTAGCAGATGGAAATACGGAGCTGCACAAAGAAATGAAGAGCACTGGACGTGCTAACTACATGGGTACATACGATATTTTTCTTACTTAAATATTTCAAAAGAAAACTAAGTTAAAAAGATAACAACGGAGTTGTGTGTAGTTTCTAACATATTGTGGTAGAGAGAATTTTAAAAATGATGCCCCAAGATCCCATGCTCTAATATTTGGCGTCACTGAATATGATGATACCGTTTTGTTGTGTTACGTTCTAATGTTCTGCCATGTTATGTTTTACAATACAGTTGACCTTGAGATAGGGAGATTATACAGGTGGACCTGACTAATCATACAATTACTTTTTTTTCCAATTTGTTTTTATTGTGATAAAATACACATAACAGAAAATTTACCATCTTGATCATTTTTAAGTGTCGAGTTCAGTGATAGCAAATACATTCATAGTATTGGGAAACCATCACCACCATCCATCTTCAGATGCTTTTCATCTTGTAAAATTGAAACTCTGTCCCTTAAATGCCAGCTCCCCACCCCGACTCCTCTCAGCACCACCCTACCTTCTGTCTCTATGAACCTGACTACTCTCGGTACCTCATATATAGGAAATGATACAATGTTTGTTCTTGTGTGACTGCCTTTTTTCACTTAGCATAAAATCTTCAAGTTTCATCGGTGTTGTAGCCTGTGTCAGAATTTCCTTCCTTTTTAAGGCTGAATACTTTTCCAGGCCACATTTTGCTCGTCCATTCATCAGTGCATGGATCCTTCTGTTGCTTTCATGATTCAGCTATTGTGAATAATGCAGCTGTGGATGTGACTGTACAAATATCTCTTCAAGACTCTGCTTTCAATTCTTTTGAGTAAATACTCAAATGGAATTGCTGGGTCATATGGTAATTCTGTCTTTAATTTTTTGAGGAACCACCATGCTGTTGCCACAGTAGCTGTTATCATTTTATTCCCACCAGCAGTGTACAAGTGTTCCTATTTCTCCATATCCTCACCAAAACTTGTTGCTTTCTGGTTTTTTTTTTTTTTTGAAAGTAGCCATCTTCATGTGTGTGTGGTGGTATCTTGTTATACTTTTAATTTTCATTTCTCTGATGATTAGTGATGTTGAACATGTTTTCATGTGCTTATTGGCCATTTGTATATCTTCTTTGGAAAAATGTTAAGTTCTTGCTTTTTAAAAAAAATTTTAATGGAGGTACTGGGGATTGAACTGAGGACCTCACGCATGCTAAGCGTGTGGTCTACCACTGAGCTGCACCCAGCCCTCCCTCGCTTATTTTTGAATCAGGTTGAGTTTTTTATTGTTGCTGTTACTGAGTTTTAGGAGTACTTGATTTATTCTGGATATTAATCTGTTATCGGATGTATGATTTGCAAGTATTTTCTCCCATTCTGGGGTTGCCTTTTTACTCTGATGATTGTGCCTGATGCACAAAAAATGTTTAGATGAAGTCCAATTTGTCTATATATATTTTTTTTCTTTTGTTTTTTGTTGCTTTAGTGTCATGGTCAAGAAATCATTGCCAAATCCCATCTTGGGAGGTTTGTACCTTATGTTTTCGTCTAAGAGTTTTACTGTTTAGGTCTCACATTGAGATCTTTGATCCATTTTGAGTTAATTTTTGTATATTTTTATATGTGAGGCCAGGTCAACTTCACTCTTCTGCACTTGGATATCCAGTTCCCAGCACCATTTGTTAAAAAAGACAGTCCTTTCCCTCTTGAGTGGTCTTGACATACTTGTCACCTAACTACGTATGACTGTGGTGGTGGTTACAGGATGGTGTGAGTTTGTCAGCTGCACACAATGATGAGGTTCCCTGTATGTAAGGGTTTGATTCCACTTTCTCCGCTTACCTGCTGTGAAATCATATGAGTTCTTTTAAAAGCAGGGTGTAGCTGAGAGGAAGGCAGAGGGACTGAAAGCACAAGGAAGATTTGATATATTGGTGCTGGCTTTGTAGATGAAGGGGTTCATGTGCAAAGATTGGAGAGTGGCCACGAGGAGCTGAGAATGACCCCTTGTCTACCATCAAGAAGGAAATGGGGACCTCAGCACTAAAACCATGAAGAATTAAATATTGTCAGTAACAGAAATAAGGTTGGGAGATGACCCCATGCTCCAGGTAAGAACACAGTGGGCTGATATCTTGATTTCAGCCTGTGAGACCCAGAGCAAAAAACCTAGCCAGGTCATCTCAGATTTCTTATAGAACTGTGAGATTATAAATGGGTGTCCTGTTAAGCCTCTACATTGACAGTAATTTGTTATGCAGAAAACTAGAAAACTAATATACTTATATAGAAGTAAAATGTGTGACAAACATGCCACCAAAGCTGGAATGGGCAGATGAAAGTATACTGTTGAAATAGAAGTATTAGTTAATATTGTCAACAAAGGAGATAAAAAGCAACTATAAAAATGTTTAATTAATTTAAAAAAGACAGAAAATGAAAAAAGGAGTAAAGATTATATGGGACAGATAGAAAAAAGGCAGCAAGATGATAAGCTTCAATCTAACTGTATCAGTAGTCACATTAATTGTAAATGGACTAAGCACCCCAATTAAAAGGTAGAAGTTGTCGCACTGGATGAACAGGAAGACCTAACTATATGCTGGCTATAAGAAATGCACATTAAATACAAAGGCACAAAAAAATTAAAAAAAATACAAGGTTGGAAAATGATGTGTTAACATTATTTAAAAGAAAAGTGGAGTGCCTATATTAATAACAGATAAAGTAGATTTCAGAGCAAAGACTATTACCTGGAATAAAGAAGGTCATTACATAATAATAAAGGTGTCAATTTATCAGGAAGAAATAACATTCCTAAAGGTTCATGCTCTCAATAATAGAGCAGAGAGCTTTGCTTCAAAAGACATGAAACAAAAACAGATAGAACTGCAAGGAGAAATAGTCAGATATTTCATTATAATTCTCTCAATAGTTGGTAAAGCAAGTAGACAGAGAACTAGTTAAGACCTGTGACTTGAACAAGACATTTAAGCAGCCTGACCTAATTGGCATTTATAGAACACTCAAGACGAGCAGCTTATTTTCAAGTGCAGACATTTATTTTCAAATGCATATAGAATGTTTACAAAGATTACATTCCAGGCTATTAAAGTCTGAATATCTTTAAAAAAATAGAAGTCATACAAAATATGTTCTCTGGCCACAGTAGAATTACCTTAGAAATCAGTAACAGAAGGATCTCTGGAAAATCACCAAATATTTAGAAACCAAACAACACATTTCTAAATTACTCATGGGCCAAAGAAGAAATCAAAAGGAAAATAGACAAATCCCCAATTATAATCAGAAATTACTGTGAACTGAATGAAAATGAAATCACAACATATGAAAATCTTTGGATGCTGCTAAAATAGTAGTTATAAGAAAATTTACAGCACAAACCAAAGGGGGAAAAAGACATTCAGTTTGGAAAGAAGAAATAAAACTAACTTTATTTGCAGACAACATACTATTCCATGTAGAGAATTCAATGTCTAAAAAAACTTCTAGATCTAATGAATGAGTTATCAAGGTTGCAAGCTACAACATCTATACACAAAAATCAATTGTATTTGTATATACTAGTAACGAACAATCAGAAACTGAAAAAAAAGCCATTTAAAGTAACATCAAAAGTATGAAAATACTTAGAATTGTATTTGATAAAATGTAAGACCTGTATACTAAAATCTACAAAACATCATTGAGAAGAACTCAATAACGGAGAGATACACAGCATTCATAGGTCAGGAGAGTCAGTGTTGCCATGATGTCAATTCTCCTCAAAATGATCTAGAATTTCAGTATAATCCCAATCAAAATTCCCACATGTTTTTACATATGAATTGCAAGATAATTATAAAATTCAAATGAAAAAGACAAAAGACCTAAAATAACCAACGCAACAGAAAAAGATCAAAGTTGGAGGCCAAATATTATCTGATTTCAAGAAAGTCTTAGAAATTATGGTAATCTAGACGGTGTGCTAACGATATAAAGATAGACAAATAGATGAATGTAATAGAACAGAGGGTGCAAAAATAGATCCACACACATATGTGGACAACTGAGGGCACAAGGCAATTCACTGGAGAGAGGTGGGGCTTTTCAACCAGTAGTGCTAGGACAATTGGATATTTTTATGCAAAACTAAGAGCTTAAATTCATATTTTGTATCATATACAAAGCTTGATTCAAAATGGACCATAGACCTAAATATAAGAACTAAAACTATAAAATGTCTATGAGAAAACTTAAGAGAAAATATTTTGAAACTTAGATTAGGCAAAGGTTTTATAGATATGGCACCAAAAGCCCAATTTATAAAAGAAAAAGTTCCTAAATTGAACCCAATCAAAACGAAAAACTTCTGCTTTTTGAAAGACAGTGTTAAGAGAGCAGACAAGCCACAGATTGGCATCAAATATTTGCAAGTCCTATTTGATAACAGATTTGTATTCAAGTATATAAACTCTCAAAATCCAACAGTAAAAAAACACAAAACCTGACAAAAAGGAAAAAGATTTGAATGGACATTTCACCTAAGAAGATTTATAAATGGCAAATAGGTAATAAGTGCATGAAAAGATGTTCTGCATCATTTGTTATTCAAGAAGTGCAAATTAAATCTCAAAAATGTTCTCCTAGAACAGTCTACTCAAGCAATAGAAATAAAAGCAAGAATAAACAAATGGGACCTAATGAAACTTACAAGCTTCTGCACAGCAAAGGAAACCATAAGTAAAACAAAATGACAACCTACGGAATGGGAGAAAATTTTTGCAAATGAAACCAACAAAAGCTTGATCTCCAGAATATATAAGCAGCTCATACGACTTAATAAGAAAAAAACAAACAACCCAATCCAAAAATGGGCAGAACAGCTAAACAAGCAATTCTCCAAGGAAGACATACAAATGATCAATAGGCACATGAAAAAATGCTCAATATCACTAATTATCAGAGAAATGCAAATCAAAACTACGATGAGGTATCGCCTCACACCAGTCAGAATGGCCATCATTCAAAAGTCCACAAATGACAAATGCTGGAGAGGCTGTGGAGAAAGGGGAACCCTCCTACACTGCTGGTGGGAATGCAGTTTGGTGCAGCCACTGTGGAAAACAGTATGGAGATTCCTCAAAAGACTAGGAATAGACTTACCGTATGACCCAGGAATCCTGCTCCTGGGCGTATATCCAGAAGGAATCCTACTTCAAAAAGACACCTGCACCCCAATGTTCATAGCAGCACTATTTACAATAGCCAAGACATGGAAACAGCCTAAATGTCCATCAACAGATGACTGGATAAAGAAGAAGTGATATATTTATACAATGGAATACTACTCAGCCATAAAAACCAACAACATAATGCCATTTGCAGCAAAATAGATGTTCCTGGAGAATGTCATTCTAAGTGCAGTAAGCCAGAAAGAGAAAGAAAAATACCATATGAGATCACTCATGTGTGGAATCTAAACAAACACACAAACAAACAAACAAACAAAGCATCAATACAAAACAGAAACAGAGTCATAGACATAGAATACAAACTTGTGGTTGCCAAGGGGGCGGGGAGTGGGAAGGGATTGACTGGGATTTCAAAATTGTAGAATAGATAAACAAGATTATACTGCATAGCACAGGGAAATATATACAAGATCTTATGGTAGCTCACAGAGAAAAAAATGTGACAATGAATATATATATGTTCATGTATAACTGAAAAATTGTGCTCTACACTGGAATTTGACACAACATTGTAAAATTATTATAAATCAATAAAAAATGTTAAAAAAAAGAAGTGCCAATTAAAATGACAATCAGATTAGTTTAGAGGACAGACCGCTAGAGCAGTAATAGATTGTGAAATACCAAAGATCTTTTAAAATAAATGTCAAGGCTAATTTTCTCACAGAAGATACTGGGGAAGAAGATGAGGAAAAGGTTTATGAAATAAAGCATTTAATACACTGAAAAATGATGTAATCAGCATGTGGCTTGATAGTGGTCTTTCTGTTACAGAGCAAGAGCTGTGAAATTCTTTCTTGTTCTTGGTTTACAAAGTTTGCTGATTAAGTGGCAAGGGCTCTGCCGTACTTTTGAGGGGCATAGTAGCTGTTTAACTAATGTCTGTCAGACTGAACTGAATTAATTATCATCTCGTCTCTGTAATTAAGGAACTTGAAATTCATGGCCACATATGCTTCATAGGCTAATTAACCTCAACTCAATTTTGGAGATTCCTTACCTCAAGGTACTTAGTCTTCCCTGATGCAAAATACTGAGGTAATGATAGACAGGAAGCAGTGACTTATGAGGAGAACATGCCTGGGGAACTCCAGAAAGCGTAGGGGGAAGGATCTAAGAGAGGTGAGGCTGGGTTGGGCTGGGGTTGGCTGGGTACTTCCATTTCCCGTGGTTTCCACATATCCTTTCCTGAGTGGAGTAGACTTCACTCAGTGATAGGTATTTGTGTGTTCTCCCTTCTTTCTTGTTCTTGCTGGGTTAGAAGCTTGTTGGGCCTGATGGTGTGATTTTGGAATGAAAACAAGTAACCCAAGTTTGAGATTTTCTTCATTAATATTCAGCAGCCTGATATGTGAGCAGAGGGAGTGGATGACAGTTTGCTCAGAGCTGGGACTTGCCAAAGTCAGCGTCATGGAAGTAGGAAGGCACGAGGGATTCTGGAGTACTAACAGGAATTGTATTAACGTTCACTGTCAGAGCCAAGGGTGGATAAGAAGGCAAATAATGGAGGTGATGAGGTAGGGGAGGAACGAATAGGCTGAAAGCTGTGGTTGAAGGTGAGTGAGCGAGCAGCAATTTCAGTAGATATGGAAAAGGGGGAAGGATATGTTGTGGTCAAAGATGGGAAATTTAAGATCTGGTAAGGGAGCAATTCGGCAGAAGAACAGATCCAAAGGTAGGTGTGGGGGCTTCAGCGGAGGTGTACAGGTGGTGTAAGAGTGCCAAGGCTGGAGTGTGGAAAGGGCCATTCACATGGACGTTGAGATGAACAAGATGTGGCCATGAATCAGCTGAGAGAAGACTGCACGCCCAAGGCTAAACTGTCAAGAGAGAGAATGAAGGGCCCAGAGATCGGTGGAAAATAGTAAAGAGGGAACAGGGAGTCAAAAGGCTAGGCATTGCTGAGAGCTGGTGGTAGAGGGGTGGTATGGCAGTGGTTGGGAGGAGGTCAGAGTATGTTTCTTCCTAAACTAATGTAATTCTGAGAAGTGGTAGGAGTAGACACTGCTGGGGAGTTTTGACCTGCTGTTGGGCCCAGGTCAGGGTTTAGGAATGATCCAAGAGAAGGCTGAGGATGTAGGTGAGCTAGTTCACAATCAGTTGGATTCCACAGAGCACAAGGCTGAGTGTTGGCTCATGTATCTGGGTGTAAACTGGGTGTCATTGTACCCATATCTTCTCTAATTTCTATCTTTTTAGCACCTCCACTACATCACCATTAAATAGCTTTTTCATTTAATATTCTTCAAGTCTTTGAAGTCTCCCAAATTTTCACTACATTCTTGTGAGCTTGATGAATGGAAAGAAAGAACCTAACAGAATTAGCCAGACAGGTTAAATGAGTTGGCTAGAATAAAAGAGTTAATTGGTGTTGAGTGTGGGAAAGGAAAATATAGTAATAAGGGACGCTGGCAATTACAATAAGTAACTCAAAATAAATCTCAAGTTAGTGATGAGCACAGATGAGTCTAGAATTCAATAAACCGAAAAACAAGATTTTCTCAAGCACTTTATAGTGTCTGTCTGCTGTCTTTGATGTTCATGAGAAACCAGTGCCTTTAATTATAGCAATTGAAAGCCAGAAATAACTAAGGGAAATGAATTTTCGAAAAGTTTCAAATTTTCTTAAGTTTTACCTTAGCTTTAACTTTAAGCACATGTATTATTCATCAGTATTTTTTAGATAAACTTTTAAAAAATATTATTTATTTATTTTTATTTTTGAGGGGAGGGAGGTAATTAGGTTACTTATTTATTTTATTGGAGGTGGTACTAGGGATTGAACCCAGAACCTCGTGCATGCTAAGCATGCACTCTATCACTGAACTATACCCCCCCATTAGTATTTGAATTACAGATTATTTATATTTGTCCTTTATTTTATGCCAGGATACTTTTGAGTATGGGGTTTGTAAAAAATGTTTTCAGCAATGCTATGCAGCCTAGGAATAAGAATGGAGAAGAATTTAACAAGGGTTAGGAATTAGTAAAGGTATTATCCTTTTCTATTTAAAAGAAGTTTAGAATTCTGATTTTGAATGAATTATAAAATATGAGCATTTTTTAACTGTGTGCATTTATATTAGGTTATAAAGTCTGTGTCACCACATACAATGTCTTGAAATGTGGAACTACTAAAGAACAGGTGGTACATGAAGCACAAAGCGTGGCGTTCACAGGTGAGGTGCATGTGATTTGGCATAGGCGCCGGGACAAGATCAAGTTATTTATAGCTTAGCTTTCCTAATAAAAGAGTAAACCATGGAGACTCGCCTTCCATATATGAAATAAAAATCAAGATGTTCAATGCATTTCATATGTTTTTTAAACAGGGCTGTCAAATGGGATCTGCATGACTCTGTCAAGAAAAGACACATTTATTAATTGGTAAGTCACTGATCAGTCATCAAGTGTTTCTTGTTGGATTATTGTATGATAAACATTGAGCTAGAAAAAGATCTATTCCCATTCCTGGAGGGACTTACACTCTTAAGAGGGACAAAGCACACAGACACACATGAATCAAAAACTAAGGAAAGGGACTCATTAGAGACCCCTAAAATACTGATTTCTTTTTTGATTGGGTTCCAAAAAGTTGGAGCAAATGAGTCTGTCAGAGATTCCTGTTATATTTTGATTGTCTGTGCAAGAGGCCTAGCTTTACTGAATTTATTTTCCCATATTATTATTATTGTTGTTGTTAACTTTAAAGTTGACCATTTTAAGCTTCATTTATACATGACAGTTGGCAAGATGAGGAATCATGAAGTCATAGATTCTCTGATCCTCAGTGTCCTCTGGAGTCCACATAGTTCTGAATGTGAAGGCACTGAGTCTCAGAGAGGTCACATGACTGGCCTCAAACTTCACAGTCTGCTAGTTAGTTGCAGGGATCCAGTGCAAGCACCTCAAATGTTGGTTCCTGGACTGTATCAAGTGCAGAGATGTGGAGAGTTGTGTTTCTGTGACTGTAGATGAGAAGGGGAGAAAGGAAATTAAAAGTCTATCCTTCAGTTAACTAGAGGAGGGAAACTAGAAACTGATGAGAAGAATCACCATTAGAAAGATACTAAGAGGGCTGGAAGCCCCAGATCCTTGATTTGGTTACAATTTCAGTGAAGGGACTTAAATTAATGAAAGTAGAGAGAGTTATCAAGATTTGGTATTGAAATAAGCACCATCAGTTAGATATTAATGAACATGCTATCAAAGTGTTGTCCTTTGGCATTTATTTTGTTTTTAGATTGTTAGCTTTGAAACGTGTGTTCTGTATATTAATCACTTATGTATTTAAAAATAGAGCTCCATCTTATTGAACCAGATAAGAAAAGCAAACTTACTTCCATCTCAGATAAATTATACCTGAAGCAGGGTGAGTGAACAGAAAACCAAGAGACCTGACAGGGAGACTGTGGGCAAAAACTTTCTCTAGTTTGGTGAAGTGAAAAAAGGAGACAAGATGATTTCTGCTACTCAGGCCATAAAGACATCAACATCATCTCATAGCTTCTCAGTTTAATTGAAGGCACAGTTCATTAAGCACCAAATAACCTCTTGAGTAATAGTAGAAATATTAAAAATAATATCTATCATTTATTGAGCACCTACTATATACCAGATTTTTACATCATTTGCTCCATGTATATTATCTTTTATCTTCACACCAATCACTTGGTGTACATCTTGTTACCTCTATTTTGCACACTAGTGCCTTAGGCTTAGGAAGCTTCAACAATTTGTTCTAGGTCAAGCTGAGCTCAGTAGGCCACAAAGCCCCAAAAGGCATAAAATGTGACATCAGAAACAGTTCACGTGCTGCAGGGAGTAAAAATGCAGGGTTGTTAAAATGTGTTTGAATTTAAGAGATCAGCAACTTAAAATAACCTCATGTATACACCGATTGCTGTGTGCAGTGCGGGGAATCTAGTCCATAACTATGTAATATCTTTGCACTTGTCTACTTGTTTCATATGTCCCTTAACTACTTACTGCAGATATAGATGATTTTACAACTTGTGTCTTTTCACCTTCCTACTAGCTTTATACATGGGTGATTTACTACCTTTACCTTATATTCCTTTACCAATGAGAGTTTTCCTTTCATAATTTTCGTGTTTCTAGTTGTGGACTTTTCTTTTTCACTTAGAGAATTTCCTTTAACATTTCTTGTAAAGCTGGTTTGGTGTGCTGATAGCAAGCAAAGCTGGGGTTTAGCTTTTTCTGCCCTGTAAAACTTTTCATCTCCCCATAAAATCTGATCGAAAGCCTTGCTGGGTAGAGTATTCTTGGTTAGGTTTTCCCCTTTCATCATTTCAAATATGTCATGCCACTCCCTTCTGGCCTGCAGAGTTTCTGTTGAAAAGTCAGCTGATAGCCTTATGGGAGTTCCCCGTGATGTAACTTGTTGCTTTTTCCTTTTTCTTTTAATATTCTTTAATTTTTGTCATTTAGACTACAGTGTGTCTTGGTGTGGTCCTCTTTGGGCTGAACTTGTTTGGGGCTCTCTGTGCTTCCTGGACCAGGATGCCTGTTTCCTTTGGGGAAATTTTCAGCCATTATGTCTTCAAATACATTCTCTGCTCCTTTCCCTCTCTTCTTCTGGGATCCTTATAAGGTGAATGTTAGTATGCTTGATGTTGTCCTCATTTCTTGTTAGTTTTTTCTTTTTTCTGTTCAGCTTGAATGATTTCCATTACTCTGTCTTTCAGAGCACCAATCCCTTCCTCTGTATTATCTAACCTACTGTTGATTCCTTCTAGTGTATCTTCCAATTCAGTTACTGTATTCTTCTTTTCTGTTTGGTTCTTCTTTACATTTTCTAACTCTTTGCTAAAAATTTCTGACTTCTCACTCTGTTCATCCAATCTTCTTCCAAGTTCTTTGAGCATCTTTACTCTCATTGTCTGGAACATTTTATTGGCTAGATTGTCTATCTCTACTTAGTTCTTTTGGGGTTTATCTTATTCCTTTGTTTTGAACATATTCCTCTGTTGCCTCATTTTACCTAATTTGCTGTTTTTATTTTTATGTATCTGATAGGTTGGTAATGTTTCCCCACTTTGGTGAAGTGGCCTTTTGTAGGAGACATCCTATGCACCACAGCAATGTATGCTCTTCTGGTCACCAGAACTATATGCTCTAGTGGTCTCCCCTGTTCGGGTTGTGTGGGCCTTTCTGTTGTGGCGAGCTAGTACTGTGGATGTTCTGGTATGTGTGGCTAGCCCCTGGTCTGGTTGCTTGCCAGGTCCTGCCTTGTGTGGAGGTGACTGGCCGTTGGTGGGCAGGGTTGGGTCATGAGGCTGCTGGCTGCAGGGCACTGGGGTGTCCTAGGACTAGTGTTGGCCTGCTGGTGTGCAGGGTCAGTTCCTGACATGGCTGGCTGCACAGTCTGGGTTGCCCTAAAGCTGGAGTTAGCTCATTGGTTGGTGGGGCTGGATCCCAGGCTGACTGGCTGCGAGGCTCAATGTGTCCCAGAGCTGGTATTGGCAGGGTCAGTGTCCAGCGGGTCCTGGGGCTTTTGTTGGCCCACTGGTGGGTGGGACCAGGGCACAGGGGATCCTAGGGCTGGTGCATGCCCACTGGTGGGTGGAGCAGGGCCCCAGGGTCTCTGACTGCAGGGCTCTGGGTTTCCTGGCACTGGTGCTGACACCCTGGTATGTGGGGCCAGGTCCTGGGTGCTCTGGTGGGCAGGGCCAATCCTGGGGCAGCTGTGGGCTCCTGTTTGTGGGTTGCCCACCTGGGGAGGTGCGTGTGTGTGGTCTTAACTAGACCACATCTCTGTCTTCTTGTGGCTCCTTCTTTATATTTTTAGTTGTAGGTCTTGTCTGCTAGTCTTCCAGGTTTTCTCATCAATAGTTGCTCTGTAAATAGTTGCACTTTTGGTGTGCCTATGGGAGGAGGTGAACTCAGTTTCTTCCTACTCTACCACCCTGGCCACTCCTTCAATAGTTTCAGATTCTAAATACCTGGTTCTCCCATTGATATTTTAAAAGTATGTGCCATCAAATACATCAGAGTCACTCTCTAGGAGTTTATACAGGGGGAGAAGAATATATCTTTTTCTCAAAGCATTCCTTCCTACCCAAAAGTTCTGGAGATTAGGAAACCCTCTAAAAGATTAAATAAAGAAAGTTGACAATATATATTTGTGAAGTATGTAAATATGTAGTCTTAGAAAGTCTTATAAGAAAATGAAACAGTTCTTTTGAGGGTTGATTCTCTTTAAAAATATAAATATGACCTTCAGGTTCTTGAGGTGGCTCTGGGTTTCCATGGCCAGGAGATTCTACAAGGACTGAGGCTCACTGCTTAGACCTTGGGGACAGGGAGGACTGCCCCTCAGGGGCAATTCCTTTCTTAATATTTCTCTCTTCTTCTATTTCCAGTATTTCTTTTCCTTTAACCCCTTCCCTGTTGATATTTTTGACCTAACCCCACACTCTTTTTTTAGGCCCGCTCACTGTAATAATAAAATTTATAGCTCCTCAGTTCTTGTGAATTGCAAATTTTGTAGCCTCAGATGTTACTGATTGTCAATGCTCAACACGATACTCTGACCTTACAGTCTCTTGAACGAATAGCTGATTAATATTGGTAACTCAGTATTCATTGATTCTGTGGCTCTGAGTTGCATTAAAATGTGTTGTCACACTGACTGATGATAAATGATGTCTGGTTCAAATCACTTCCCTGTAATCCTTAAATGCACCTCCACTCTTAGAAAGACAAGAGGTGGTTTGGATGATTCTACTACAGTAGCTTTGTAATAGGACTAGACTCTTCAGCTGCCTCTGCCTTGAGGAGGTACTGATATGCACTTGAACCAACTGTCTGCCAGACTTCAGGAGAAATGACAGATGGAAAGGGATCACTAGAAAAGATTATATAGGAGGAAGGTCTTGGATCACTAATTGTTCTCTTAAACCTTGTGAGTAGTTTCCACAGAAGTCACCTTTGGTCAAAGGTCAATGAGGGGGGTGACTGGGAAACCTGTGTGGCCACTACCCCTAGTAAAGTCAAGTCCTGTCTTGGTCTTGTTGCCCAGTGAAGGACAAGGAGTGTGGCTTCGCTACTCATACACTACTGGGCTCTCTCAGGAAAGATGAAGTTAGGAGAGGGGCAGGGAGCCATCTTCTCTTGAGTACCTACTGTGTGCTCAGCATTGTCAAACGCCATCCATATGTTGTTTCATCTAGTTCTCACAAAAGCCCATTGATATGGGTATTATCTCCTTTTATAGAGAGGAAATAGATGCTTAGAATCACACCCAGGTCACACAGCTGGGATGTGGCAACAATTAAAGCAGCTCTGAGCAACTCTGATGACAATGGTCCCACCACTGTTACTCTGGGGGTGTTTTATTTTCTTTTTAAAAATTTTTTATTGATTGTAATTGATTTACAATCTGGGGGTGTTTTCTGAAGGTAAGATAACACCCAGGCAGGACTAGCAGTTCCTTCTGACTTCTGGACATTCCTCTAGTCATGTGGTGATAGCTTTAAAAGTCAGTTTTTAAGTTCAAGGACAGTTAGGGGAAGTACAGAAAAAGGAGAATAGTTTCCATTTCTGATCTTAACACAGAGATTAGAATTTAGAGAGTTGTATGGTGAATTTCTCTTTATACTTTACTTATTTTTTCTCTTCATGCTTATTTTGAGAATGTTTTCAGTGAATACATATAGTACCTTTATATTCAGAAAAAAATACAGCTATGTGGATTTTCAAAAAACACAATTAAAAATGTTTAATTAGGTTTTAAGCTGTTGCAAGAAACCAAACTCTCTCATATACTACTAGATGGAGTTTTGAAATCACAATATTGACAGACGGAAATTTGACAACATATATATAAAGTCGTAAATACGAAATCTATTTGACACCAATTCCTCTTTTAGACATTAATTCTAAAGGAACACTGATATTGTGTGATAAATTTCTATCATTCTTTCCTACCCACCTTAGGCCAGCTCTCTTTCTCCTGTTTTGAAATTAAATCTTTAAAATACTTTTAGTAAGATAATTAAATAGACCCTAGGAAAAACAAGACTATAATAGATGATAAAGAAAGCATGACAAATTAAAGGGGAGGGGATAGATTGTCAATAAATGATTAGAACACTTGGATATTTAAAACAAAAATGCATTTGAAGCCTACCTTTATAGCACACATACAAATAACTTAGAAATATCTTAAAAAATTAAATGTAAAAATTTAAACTATAAAAAATATTAGAGGTATTAGTTAATCTCTGCCTACACTTTAGCTGAGAAAAGTAATTCTAAATATAAAGTCACTGATAAAATCACAAAGGAAAAGTATTTAGATTTCATTACATGTTAAAGTTTAAGACACAACTTCTAGAAAGACGATTTATGGGTAAAGAACACATTGGGAAAAATATGAGACGAATATGATAGATGAAGAGGTAAAAAGTTAAAGACATTTCAGCTTTCATGAGAGAAATGGTAAGCAAAGCTTTATTTAATTCTCATATAAGTATGTGTTTAAGATGTGGCTCATTATTTCATCTGGCTGAGATTTTTTTGAGCTAATTGTCAACAACCCTTATTATTTTAAGTTGTACAGATTTGATGCCCATGATATGAAGGTCCCCGTGGAAGTTCTTGATAAGTGGGTTAAGAGGCACAGAGCTGAGAGTGAGCCCTATGTCAAAGTTGCTAGAAAACTAACTCAAGTGGGCACAGATCCTGAACCTGGGGGTTTTAGCCATTCAACTGAAAGTTGTCACCGTAAGCACTGACATGCAGCCCCCACTTATCAGGATTCATGGAGATTATGAATATAGCATGTCTTGTGAAGTCTAGATATTCTATAGTCATGGGGGTCTCCTGCTCTTTCCTTAGCTGAATTTTCAAAAATGGAAATCAACTCAATCTCCTATGACTTGTTCTTAGTGCATACATGGTGTCTTCTCGTGAGCCATCATTTCCCCTGTGTAACTTCACAAACCAGATGTTTCCTAATGTCTTTGATAATATTTTCATTATCTGTCTAGAGTTTGTGGCCTCCAACTTCATTCCTCTTTTGGAAATGAGGACTGTTATTTGCTTTTCTTTGCTTGTTGGGCACAGCACCCGTCTCTGCATTTCCTTAAAGACTCTTAAGCTTCTTTCCCTTCCCATTCTTTCAAAATTAAAAAAAAAAAAAAGGAAACATTGGTGAATTACTAGTAAGTCCAAAGAATATTCTGTCTAAGCTTGCATGTTTCTAATGGGAACGATCATTTTGAAAGAAGTTATTGTGTGTGTGTGTGTGTGCTGGGGAAGGAGTTGGGAGACAAAGAAGGGCAGGATGGGGTGGGGGCAATGGCTTGCTTTTATTCTGCTATCGGTGTCTGGGGTCTAGAAAAGTGTTAGGGGAACAAAGCTCCATGAATGGAACACATGGAGGGAGAATTTTACTGGGTTGAGCTTTTCACTTTTTTCCTGCCTCTGATTATTGTTCGGTTGAGTATGGGCATTGAATGGGGGATCTTAGAGAAGGGAAAAATATCAAGAATCTGCTGCCATCATAGGACTTCTTTCTATATTGTGAATCCTTGAGCATGTTGACTTCAAGACAAATTCAAACAGAACCAAAATAAACTAATAAACAAACAACCCCCTGCCTCACCCCCAATAACCAATGGTGAGCTCAGAGGACAGATAGGATAAATAAAATCTTTAATGTTTAAGACCTCTGTTTTTGACAAAAATCATTACAGTTGAGGGTGCCACGGCCCAAAATTGAGAATGCCATAAAGTTTGGTAATTAACAATGTGGCTGTCCCCTCAATTAAAGTTTTCATCTTTAAGTGATCTATGAATAAAAAAAGAGCACATAGTTTGTATTTTTTGAAATGCCACCACATTATTATTATTTTTTTAGTGGCAGTGAAGTGCTGTTTCGCAGACTTGTCATTGTGAGGGTTCTTCTAAATTAAGCTCTGGGGTTTGCTATTTCAGGCTTCCTGCTCAGCAAGCTCCAGGCCTCGTGATACTACTTCTGCTCTGTTTACCAATAGTGTGAGTCAGGGCTTGTGGTTGTGGCACAGTCAGCCCCACAGCAGCTTTACCTCCTCTGACTTAAGGGAAGGTACCGATGGACTGGAAGGGGAACTTGGCAGATTCAGTGGTCCTGAGACATTATCTGTGCATGGTAACATCTGTCCCAATGAAGTTTAGAAACTACAGGCTGAACTGTCCCTGGCTTCAGCCTGGAAGAAAGTTCCTCTTCATAAAGTATTTCTTTTGTGAAAATGCACGCAGTCATTACTTGACAGCTGAATTTTGGTGCTAGCTGCTTTCTTTGCCCACAACCTCCAACCTAGTCAGCGTATTGTCATCAGATTAATCTTTCCAAATCATGGTTCTGATGGTCAAGATGATGTCGACCCTTAATCACTGTCCTGATCTGGATTTGCTTCCTATCTAGAAAAGTGAAGAAGATAAAAAAAATCATATGCCTACTTTATAATCATTGGGCATTTTCTTGATGGGAAAAAAAGGTTTATATATAAATATTATTTCTTGGTAAATGAGCAGTTGCCTTTATAAGTCTTGGGGTGAGGGGTACCTGAACAGATACACAATTCATAAGGTAATTTTAAGTTTTATTGAATTAAAATTTGTTGAAATTGTTTCAATATTTTCTAATTTGTCTTGAATTTTGGTACAGAAAGAATTTCCCATATACTTCACAGTGTGTAGATTTATAAGCAAAGCAAGACTATTTGTACAACTAATGCTAAGTAAACTTAGTTTCTTCAATATTCTATAAAGTTATCTTGAAAGAGAGATCTGTTTCTAAAAAAATTAAAATTATTATAAAATCTCTTCAGTTGTGAGTTAGAGAGCTCACCAAATATTATATGTGTTTCTCTTTATTTCCTAGCCTCCTTTGGGGCCACGTGACTAATTCTGACCAGTGGATAGTAGAAAAGACACATGTCTCTTCTGGGCCAAGGCAAAGTGAGCCGCCACACACTCCAGCTGGTTAGGCACAAGATGGTGGAACCTCTGTCAGCCAGTGTTTCTTGGACACCCTGTGCAAGAGAGAATTCCACAGACCAGTGCTGGACGTGGAACTTGCATAAGAAGTAAACCTTTTGAGATCTGAGTTAACATAAACTAGCCTCTCCTAACTAACACAGCAGTTAAACAAGTGTCAGGTACTCCTGCAAATGTACTGAAACAAATGAAATATGAATTCCTTTCTCCTCCTCCAGTGTTTCTTGTGTTATGGGGACATCTGGCTCCTGTTGACTGCCAGTTGAGACATCGTGCTATTTCATCATGAAGTCTTGGTCCTGAGTGTTTTCTGAACTGAGGCTGAAGATGACCAAACCCTTCAACACTGTACCTTCCCTGCCTGGCAGGATCTTGGCTGTTGCTGGTCTACAGGGCAGGACCAATGCTAGGCTCCTGTTCCTCCCCTTGCTGCTGCAATCTTGTCATAGAAGCTGCCTGCGCCTGGCGTTCGATCATGTGTAACAATAATCACGACTCTCTCTGGATTGAAAGTCATTGTGTTCTCTGAATGATTTCTTCAAAAAGTCTCAAATTTTAGCCTGACCTTCTGAAGTCTTATCACCTACCTTTCAAATCTTAGGTCTTATCACAGCCCTTCTGCAGTGTCTTACCTGGACTGCCTAGGTGTATTTGTCCTCCCCTACATCTTTTAGTCATGCCATTGCTTCTGTCTATACATCTTTCTTCCCTCTCTTTCAAGTCCTATCCAGTCTTCAAAGTGCAACTCAAGTTTCACTTGGTTTTAATACCTTCTCTGAACCATGCTAAACTTTCTACAGATTCATTATCCCTTATCTTCAATTCTTAAATTCGGGAAGCTCTGGAAACTGAAAGCTTTTAAATAACTCATTTGGCAGCAAAACCTAGACTGATCTGAAACAGATTGGAGACAACCTTGAATTACACTGACTTGTCTTTACCTGTAGTTCTTATCTCATGTAGTGTGTATATTCATATTCTGATTGATTGTGATGTACTATCCTGGACCCCTCTGGGGTAATATCTAATACTACATATTACTGGTCTAAAATCTAAAATGATCTGAGTTCAGAAACTTACCTGCCCCTGGGGTTTTTGGTATTGCGATGTGGCTCTGTTACTGTCCTTGTGGAGAAACTACTGTATATCTCTGTTTTTAAAGTTTATGATCTATCTGTAGATGCTTTCATAAAACTAACTTCTAGCATAGATTGGGATTCTTGATAACAAGAGTATTCTTTATCAGTGTTTTGGGTCGAAATTTCCACAAATCGTAAATTCAGTTGAACAAAGTATTCTCTTAAAACTGAATTTTGTTCTTACCGCAAGGCTCCATCTTCACCTGAAGAAAACATCAGGTAAATTCAGTTAAGTTAGTGATTGCTCAGTCATGTAAGGTTTTGACTCGGTTAGCTGAGGGAAATAAGCCTGAAATTCCTGCTCCAGGCATAGGGCCATCATTTGGCCACTTCCCATGATCCTCTTGGAGGCACAGGGAGCTTTTGGAGACTTCTCTGTGGCCCTTTGGGACCCAGTCTTCCTAAACTGTTTAACTCTACTGTTGTTGGATCATATTGACAGTGGGGTAAGTGGATCGAAATCTGAACTAGGTTTGCTGTCTCCTCCATTGGCACGTGGGACATGAGGCCCAGCTTTCAGAATTCTCCAGACCTAATGGAACTTTGATCTTTCTTCCCTCCCCACTCCCAAGGGATTGGAAGTGGGCCAAAACAGTCGAAATGCCTGTGACATCTCTGATTTCAGAAAAATTATTAATTAATGAAGTAACTAACATTTATTCTCCTCTTTGAGTGACCTGGTGAGAATTCTTCTTCTTTTTTTTTTATAACACCTTTATTTTGGCTTGATTCCTGTACAGTAAGCCACACATATTTCAGATGTACAATTCGATGAATTTTGATAGATGTAGACACACATGAAACCACCACCACAGTCAAGATAGCTAACATTTCCATCACTCCCCAACAGGTGAAAATTTCCTGTTCCCAGTTTATCCCTTCTCATCCCCTTTACCTCCTGATAACCATAGGTTTGTTCTTCCAAACTTTTTCAAGCAGAGAACTCTATTTTTGACATTTAAAAAAACACCTTTCACAAAGCTGTGGTTTATGATGTGGATTTACAAAAGTATCCTTTGAGGCTTGACTAGAATGCTTTGTTCTCAGGCTGTGATTGTTTTGGCTCTGACCATGAGGAATTAATGTTATCTGACTCCTGGGGAAAGGCTAAAAGACAAAGAAGAGGTGGGGTGGGTGGGGATATATAGTTAATCTATTAGAATTTCATTCTATTACATGTGTACTCCCATTTGGTGTCATTCAAACATCAAACTGAAAAAAAAACACCTCTTGTGTGAGGGTTAAAGTTTTATTTATCCCTACTTAAGTGGTTTTCAAACTGGTTTCCACAAGGGCATGGAGAAGGCTTTGAGAGGCAATTTCTCCCCCTACCACCCCCATGCCAGCCTCAAACACATTACATCCATATTTAGTCAAAACCATTCAGTCTTTTATGTCTTTTATATATTGTAGATCTGTGCATGATTTAATTTAAATAGAGGGTACTGCTAATAAAGATACTTAAAAATCCTTTCTGTATCTAAGTAGGATTATACAAAAAGATTTTTCAAACACCAAGGTCCAGTTAGGAATCTGTTTCACCTGTAATCAATCAGTGTTTAAGCAGAATCAGCTTTGACTTTTAGCTGTGAGTGAACATTTCAGGGAGAATCCTCTGACTCAGTGGAAAGGAGTGTCTCTGGTACTCGTGATGGTGCCTATATGTTTCAGGCTCTGAAAAGTTCAGTTTCAGGAGGCCTGGCAGTCAGCTTGCTCCCTGCCTGGCAGTAAAGACCTTGGCTGCTTGTTTATAGGGCCTAGGGCAGGACAGCTTTGTTTATCATTTTTACACAACTCTGAGGTTAGTAGTTTTATCTCCATTTTTTTAAAGGAGAAAGTTGAGCTTAGAGAGATGAAATAATTTTCCCAAAGATAATGAATTGCATATTCCCTTTCTATCTCTGATCTTTCCCATGCATCCTTATGGACCCAAAGCACTGACGTCTTCACTGAAACCAACACTGAAATGTACACCACTACCTGTCATGCCTCTCTGTCTTCCTCATGCTGGGTCCTCTGCCTGCAATGAGAAGAAATCTTATTCACTGGTCAATCTTTAATTAAGCCTCAGGATCCAGGTCACTGACCGGTTCCTTTTTCTGCTTAACCATTTCGTCTCTTGGAGGCACCCTCTCTTGTGTACCAGTAATACGTTGTGGACAGGTCACATCACTAGATGGTGAATCCTCAGTATGAAATGTGTCTGCTAGCTCACGTCTCACTCAGGGTCTACTGATTCCATCAGAAGACAATCATTTCAGGAAATGAAGGAAAAGTAGAATATGGAGGAACCTGAGGTAACTGCAGTATTCCTACTGTAGACCATCAAGGAACTGCAGACGTTTTTCCTTCTTTAAAAAAAATTGTTTTCGCTACATTGAGACCAATGTGCTTGCATAAGAAGGAGCTGGTGCCCAGGAATTCAAATGTCTAATAGATTTCTCTTGTTTTCTAGGTGTGCTTTTTTAATAAAAAAATTATATGTGGTAAATTTGAATAATGTGAAATTTATCATCTTACCTATTTTTAAGTGTACAGTTCAGGAAGTGTTGAGTATACTCACATTGTTATGCAGTCAACCTCCAGAACCTTTACATCTTGCAAAATTGAAATGAGATCCATTCAACAATTCCCTATTTCCCCTCCCCCAGCCCTGACAACCACCATTAGACTTTCAGTTTCTATCAGTTTGACTACTCTAAATACTTCATGTAAGTAGAACCATGCAGCATTTGTCTTTCTGTGACTGGCTCATTTCACTTAGTGTAATGTCCCCAAGGTTCATTCATGTTGTAGCATGTGTCAGAATTCCCTTCCTTCTCAAGCCTGAATAATATTCCATGGTATGTGTATGCCATATTTTGTTTCTCTATTCATCTGTAGATGGACACTTGGGTAGCTTCCACCCTTTGGCTGTTATGAACAATGCTATTACGAACATGAGGGTGCAAATATCTCTTTTGAGATCCTGCTTTCAATTTTGGGGACGTATATACTTACAAGTGGGATTGCTACATCGTATGGTAGTTCTGTTTTTAATTTTTTGAGGAACTGCTTGTCTTCTGTAATGGCTGCACCATTTCACATTCCCACCAACAGGTCCCAGACGTTCCAGTTTCTCCACATCCTCTCCAACAGTAGTTATTTTGTTTTGTTTGTTTGGTTTTTAAATAGCAGTCATTCTAGTGGGTGTTCTAGGTGTGGTTTTGAATCAAGATAAACTCTAAAAGTTCAGTTAGATACTTTGCTCTATGGGCCTCTCTGACTTAAGGGTTACATATAATCCAAGGTTGACAATTATTGTCCTCTACTATTTTAATAAAAAAACAAGGTTCATAGAAAAAGCACAAATGAGTTAAAAAAAAAAAAAGCTAAAATCTTTATCCAAGCTAGTAGTGCCTGTGTGAAACCATGCAATTTGACCGCAAAACCACAACCCATAACTACCCTCCTCCTGGAGGCATCTTCCCTTAGGTGTGGTCACAGTATCTAAGAGGAACTAAGCAGTTTCTAGGGTGTTAGCCTTAGAAATCTGACTTTATAAGTTATTAGCAATGATCAAACTCCCCAACTAAACCAAGAGTTTCTGGGGGACAGGGGTTGTTCCAGTAAATTTTTGTATCTCCACAGTGCCTGGCATTGTGCAAGGCCTGTTGTAATTCATCGAAGAAATACATGTTGGATGCCCACTATGTACCACTGAGACATCCTGGGAGTCACTGATGATATAGCAGTGAATAACATAGACAAAAGTCTCTGCTCTCATGGACCTTAGAGTGGTGGGGATTGACTATAAACACATAGGTGTGTGGTAATAGGCATATATATTATAGTGGGTATGTATACTAATGCTACAGAAAAAAAAAACAAAGCAGAAAGGGAGACTAGTAAGTAGCAAGAGGGGGGTGGTTGCAATTTCAGACTGGGTTCAAGGAAGGCTCACTGAGATATGGCATATGGCCAAATACCTAAAGGAAGGAAGGATGTGAGATATGCTGATTGCTTTCTAGGGGAAGGGTGTTCTAGGTAGAGAGAATGAGGGCAGAAAGCCCGAGGTAGGAGTCAGTTTGATGTGTTAGAGAACAGCAAGAGGACCAGCGTGTCTAGGGCAGAGTGGGTGGGAGGGAGGAGAAGTGGTCAAATGCGCAACAGGGGCCCAGATTGCACAGGGCCTTGTAGCCATTGAAAGTTCTTTGGTTTGGGCAGCCTTTGGGGAAGGGGCAGTATGTTCTGAGCAGAAGACTGACAAGATCTACTATACATTTTCATGGATTCTGGCTACTGAGTTGAGAGTTGGCTTGGGGCCAAGAGTGGAAGTAAACCCTCAAAAGATATTTATTGGTTGAAGGGTGTGGAGTTCATGGTGTTTGGACGTGGGTGTTATATGCAGCGTGGGCAGGGTTGGTAGCCTTCACAAAATGGACCACACAAATTCCAAGGATGCCCTAGCCCTGGGCAAACTGCTCATGGATGACCCAGGTAAGAAGGGCATGCCCCAGAGAGTGCAGTCTGACATCTGTGGCCATGGGCCTGGTACCTGCAGGCAGCGTCTGCTGTCTGCTTTGGGGTTAAGGCAGTCAGACTATTGGACACTCTGTGATCTGAGCAACATGCTGAGGTTAGCAAAAGGGACAGTTTCCCAGAGGAGCTCTTTCTTTCTGATTGAATAGGTCAGACTCACCTTTGAGAAAATTTTGCAGGGCCTTGGCCTTGGAATTTGAGCAAAATGTCACTGGGTTTTCGGCTGTGGCCATGAGTGGTGGCTACAGCTGGGTGGTTTCCGCCAGAGAAATTCTTCCTTCATTAGTATTAATGAAACTGTGATGAAAGGAAATCACAAGGTGAGACCACAGCTGTTTCACCGAAAGTACTACTCACTTGAGTTGTAAAGCTGTTCACGACCTTTGGCTGATGCCTCAAGGAAATAAACCCCAAAGAAATACCAGAAAAGTAATTTGTATAGACATGCTTTGAATTTAAAAGGGTATAGAATAGAGCAATTCAAGTGTTCAAGAAGAAAGTCATAGCTAAACAACCAAAAAAGTTACTATATGAAGATGGAAGGCTACAAAACCACCAGAAATAAAAGCGCTGGGTGTTCTTTTGGACCCTGAAAAGTAAATATGAGATTGTTTAGGTGAAGAATGCACAAGGCAAAATAGAATATTTGTACAGGGGTACTTATATCAAATAAGTGTATTCCCAACCAATGGATTTGGAGAAATGGAAATAGAGTTTATAAATGAATTTAGAGAAATGAAAATTCAGTTAAAACTCACTAGATTGTTTTGTGTAAAGTGATTAGACCAGAGACATAAACATAAGATGACGGGTAGGCATTGAAGGTGTAGGTGAAAGCTGATGGCTGTTCGTCCTCATACACTACTTAGACTTTTAATACTATTCAGTACCTATGCCTCATCTTGCCTAATACGGCCCATTCACTACGTGCTCAGAAGACTGAGGAAGAAGCAGCTAAATGTGAGAGTCCATGGTTGTTAGCCTGGAAAGCCCACCAGAGCAAGGGGGAACTCCTGGGTTGCCTGTGTACTTGGTCACTGATGAGTCACTGATGGTCCAAAGGCCATCCAGAGCTTGGCCAGCTCAAACAACAGCTCTGATGCTTGGTTTTGGGATGAAAGATTAGAAAGCTGCCTCTGTGTGGCAGCCTTATAAACAAGCCAAGATATATACATTGTGGTAGTTAAAAGTAGTACCAAATTTTATCAGCTAAGTTCTCTGTTTTGCAAGGATAGTGATAAGGATATATATTTTTCCCTCTTCTAAGGGGCTCAATAAACTTGTAAAGAAAGATTTTCTTGTAATATTTAGAATATGACCATCATGGATGCTAGGATTTGTAGTTAATTTTACTTTCTTCTTTAAACACCCCTGTGCTGTTTGAATTTTTAAAACCAGTGAATATATTATTTTCATAACGAAAGGTAAATTTGTTCTATTTGGAAGAAAAAAAAATACCCAGTCAATGTTTTTATTCTCCAAGATTGGCTCTTGTAAAGCTTAATAGATCAGACTACATAACATTAAAAGTCTCTATGTGACAATCCTCCTCAACCTTCACATAAACAATGTTTAAAACTATCAGATAATATCTCTGATACACAAAGATGTTTTATAAATCACTAAGAAATGATGAGAAAAGGTCCAGAGATAGAAATAGACAATTTACTGTAGATGTGGCCATAAACTTGACAAAAGGGCTAGCCTTATTTGTGGCTAAATAAATGCAAATTAGAAGAATTAAATTAGCTGTTGGTTTTCATTTATTAGCGTGGGAAAGGTTAATTGCTGATAGTCATTATTGGCGGCAGTCAGAGACCACAGGCATTCTACTAAGACAGTCTAGTGAGAATTTAAATTGGTACCACTATCTATTAAAGTTTTAAATGAGACTATTCTTTGACCCACTCATTATACTTCTCAGAACTTTCCTAAGAAGGCAACTGTAAAGTTTTACACAGGTTTTATGACTAGATTGCTTGTTGTAGAATTGCTATGCTATATATGTAGCCATTAAAAATCGTACTGAGAATTACAAAGTTCAAAGCCAAGTGACCCGGATTTGAGGGACAATAGAGAGTGGAGGGCGTGGGAGACCTTGAGCAAACGCTCTAAGCCCAAGAGGTGTCACTGCTTCATCTCTGAGTGTCACCTTCCAGACTACGCTCAGTGTTGCCAGGTCTTCCAATTTTTCAAGATAAGGCCAAAATTCGGATTTTTGCATAACATTTTCTTTATTTAAAAATGGTGGCCACTTTGTCAAAACTTTTCAAACACCACAGACCAACATGGTATGGCCAAAGTCTAGACTTTTTCAACCTGTGATGTATATCTACCTAGTTATATATTTTTACTTCCAAAATTTGTGTCAAGTAGGTACAGAAGGGTGAAAATAACATATATGTCATGTTTAAAAATAATTTACAAATGCTCAATCATGTTATTACCACCCCCCTTTTGAAGTAGAGCATTAACAAAATTAATGTGTATTCCATGGCCATCACATTGAACTCATTTCCCTTCAGCTCCCTTCTGGCCACTCCCTTGGCAACCATGGTGGAAATGGTGACTGTCCTTGGCACATAGGAGGTACTTCAAAAATGACTGCTGAGGGGATAGAGGGATGAGGTATGCCTGTTGCCTGGACCTTCCACAGAAGTTCTGTCTGCCTCCATGCCCAAATTGGTACATTAAACTATGTTCATAGAGATGTAAGAAAATGATAATACCCATTATAGCCCTGAGTATTATTGAATAATACTCAATGCAATTGAACTTGTACTCAGTACCAATCTCTTTAAATGCTCATGGCAACCTTTTAAGGGAGGTACAATTATTACTCCCATTTGACAGATCAGGAAATAGAGGCACAGAGAGGTCAAGCAATTTGCACTAGGTCGCAAAGCTAGTTAGTTGCAGAGATGGGATGCAAACTTAGTCCCATTTGACTCCCCAGCCTGCACTTGTGGCTACTATGAGATGCAGTCTTATTTCAGATCATTGGAGTCCCTTAGGCATTAAAGGCTCTTGTAGGAACGGGCAGGGGTTGAACTTCCACCCCCGCTGGAGTAGTTTCCCTGGCTTCCCCAGTCAGGGACTCTCCTCTGAACCTCCTGCCTGGATCACTCTCTCCTAATATCTTCATGATCCTTTTCATGGACACATGTCTTATCTCTCTCCTGTATTTTCAGCATCTTGAAACAGAGGCCAAGGCTTTAATTCTGGGAGGACCAATCATGCCCAGCAAGATGCCTCCACTAGTAATCCTGATACTGATGATTTCCTCCCTCACTTTTGGTTTTTTAAGCCCCAGACCCTATACTATCCTTGGTACTAATTTATTGCCATGTAACAAACCAATCCCCAAATCATAGCCATTTTATTAGCTCATGATTCTGTTGTCAGCAATTTGGGCTAGGATCCTCTGCTGGTATCCCCTGGAGTTACTTTTGCAGCTGCAGAAATTTTGGTATCTCAACCAGAGCTGGATGATCTAACATGGCCTTGCTCAGAGTTGGAGCAGGCTGTTAGCTGGTGGGGATCCAGGGACTCAGAAGGAATAGCTCTTCTCTCCTGGCTTCTCATCCTCAAGTAGGTTAGTCTGGACTTGTTCAACTGACAGTCTCAGGGCTGTGTTCCAAGGGAGGAAAAGCAGAGGCATTTGCTTTTTCTATGTTCTGTTGGATGCAGCAAGTCAAAAGCTATCCCATATTTAATGGATAGGGAAGTTGATTCTACATCTTTTTTTTTTAACTTTTTGATCCCCTTTACCCAGTTCTCCCTTGTCCCTGCCTTTGGCAACTATCAGTCTGTTCTCTATATCTGTATCTGTGAAATTTTTTTTAATGTCACACATAGAGAGATCATACAGTGTTTGTGTTCCTCTGACTTATTTCACCTAGCATAATGCCTTTGAGGTCCATCCATATCGTCATAAATGGCAAGATTTCATTCTTTTTTATGGTTGAATAATATTCCATTATGTGTAGAATTTCTTTATCCATTCATCCATCAGTGGACACTTAGGTTGCTTCCATGTCTTGACTATTGTAAACAGTGCTGCAATAAACATAGGGGTGCATAAACAGTCCCCCTTTATCCATGATTTCACTTTCTGCAGTTTCAGTGACATGTGGTCAACTATAGTCTGGAAACATTAAATGGAAAATTCCATAAATAAGCAAGTCATAAATTTTAAATTGCATGCTGTTCTGAGTAGTGTGATGAAATCTTGCACAGTACTGCTCCATCCCACTGAAATGAGTCATCCCTTTGTCAGCATGTCTCACTTGTTAGACACTTGGTAACCTTCTCTTAACATAAATGATCTGCAAATGTTTCCTTCCATTGGGTAGGCTGCTTTTTAATTTTACTGATGGGTTCCTTGCTATGCAGAAGGTTTTTAATTCGATCTAGTCCCACTTGTTTATTTTTGCTTTTTTTTTTTTTTTGGCTTTTGCTTTTGATGTCAGATTGAAAAAATCATTGCCAAGACCAATGTCAAGGAGCTAATCACCTATGTTTTCTAGGAGTTTTATGATTTCAGGTCTTATATTGTGAATTAATTTTTGGGTGTAGTGTAAGATAATGGTCGAGTTTCATTCTTTTGCATGTGGTTGTTCAGTTTTCCCAAAACCATTTCTGAAGGGATTGCCCTTGCCCCATTGTATATTCTTGGCTCCATTGTCGTAGAGTAATTGACCACATATGCGTGGGTTTATTTTCTGGGCTCTCTATTCTGTTCCTATGTGTCTGTTTTTATGACAATACTATACTATTATAATTACTGTGGTTTTGTAATAGCATTTGAAATCAGGGAGTATGATGGCTTCAGATTTGTTCTTCTTTCTCAAGATTGCTTTGGTTATTTGGGTTCTTTTGTGGTTCCACACAAATTTTAGGATTATTTGTTCCATTTCTGTGAAAAATGTCGTTGGAACTCTGATAGGGATTGCACTGAATCTGTAGATTGCTTTGGATAGTATGGAAAAATTAACAATATTAATTCTTCTGATCCATAAGCACAGACTGTGTTTCCATTTATTTATGTCTTCTTTGATTTCTTTTATCAATGTCTGGTAGTTTTCAATATGCATTGTCATAGTCTATAGTGTTACAGTCCTACAAAACACACACACGTGTGTGTATTTATCAGTCTTCTGTTATATCTAAATATGAATACTTTTTTTGATGATTTCTAGACTTTGAAAGGAGAGATTAGATATCTTGCTAAGAGGTGGTTTTTATGGGGGAAACCTAATAGAGAAAGTCAGCTATATTGGGTAAATTAAGTCAACTAGGGCAGGCCAAGAGGAAAAGAAAGAGGGAACTGATGTAATCCTTTGAATTCACCTGGATTCTGATTTAGAATCTTAGGTTATTCTTGAACCCAATCTGTCCTTCCTATGTTTATCAACTTTGAATCTTGAATAATAATTCTTTCTTGGTCTAGCTCCAGTAGCAATTACACAAAAATCCACCTGCCCTAGGCAAATTTATATCTCTATTGAAAAATTACTAATAGTCAAGTGAAATGTTTATTTTTTTTGCCAATGGTGCAGAATAACAGTAACTAAGAAGCACAGCACTGAAGTTAGTAATAAAGTACATTACTGACTCAAAATTGAGGGTACTGCAATTGAATTCTTTTTTTTTATTAGCTTATGGTCAGTTTACAATGTTGTGTCAGTTTCTGGTGTATAGCATAATAATGTTTCAGTCATACTTATACATACACATGTTTGCAATTGAATTCTAAAATGTAATAGTTGAATTTCTAGAGAACAAATAGCTACTGTTATAGATGCTTAAATGGCTGTTATTTTCGAGGCAAACCATTCTTTTTTTTAAAAAAAATTTTTATTGAAGTGTAGTTGATTTACAATGTTAGTTTCAGGTGTACAATAAAGTGATTCAGTTATACATATACATACATGTATATTTTTTCTTTTCAGATGTTATTTGTTTTTATATGTTATTATAAGAAATTGAATATAGTTCTGCACATCATTCTTAAAATTTGTTCTTTCTTTAGCATTCAGATGAGTAAAACCCAGTTTATCAATTTCCCTCACTGGATTGGTAATGGGGTATATCATCTGGGTTTTATATCCTTATTATCCTTGTAGACAACAAATGACTCTTTCATGGGTCATCAAAATTATTTCGGTTGAAGGCAGTTTCAATAACAAGAAGATTAGAATGTTTCTTTCTTAGATACCTTTTAACATGAAGTGTTAACATTTTTTTGGGTAAAGGTGAAACTAAAGGCAGTGGCTATAAAATCTTGATTGGTGTTACCAGTTGAATTGTGTCCCCCCCAAATTCATACGTTGGAATCCTAATCCCTAGTACCTCAAAATGTGACCCTATTAGAAATAAGGTCACTGCAGATATAATTAGTTAAAATGTGGTCATACTGAAATCGAGTGGTCTAATATGGCTGGTGTCCTTAGAAAATGAATGCCATGTGAAGAGACAGAGATGATGTGGAGCCACAGGGAGAAGGCCACCCACAAGTCCGGGAACATCTGAGACCAGCAGAAGCTAGAGAGAAGCAGGGCACAGATTCTCCCTCCCAGTCCTCAGGAGGAACCAGCCCTGATGACACCTTGATCTTGGATTTCTAGCCTTCAGAACTGTGAGTCAATATTTTTTGTTGTTTAATTCACAGTTAAAAAAGACACAATAGTCTTTAACTGTTGTATACCTGAGACATGGTCTTAAATTATGAAGAAATAAAATTTAACAGTACTATAGCTGGAAACTAAACATTATAGTGGAAAATAAAAATGAGGCTATACTTCAATAACAAAAAACTAAACACCTCAATTGGAAAATGAGCACAGGACTTGAATAGACATTTCTCCAAAGAAGATATACAAATGTCCAACAAGCACAGGAGAAGATGCTCAACATCACCAGTGCAAATCAAAACCACATTGAGACACCACACATTAGGATGGCTACTATCAAAAAGCCAGAAAATAACAAGTGTTGGTGAGAGTATGGAGAAATTGGAACCCTAATGCACTGTTAATGAGAATGGAAAATGGTTTAGCCCTTGTGGAAAACAATATGGCAATTCTTCAAAAGACTAGAAGTAAATCTACCTTATGATCTGGAGATTCCACTTGTAGGTGTATACCCCAAAGAACCGAAAGCAGAGGCTCAAGAAGAGCTTTTTGTACACCCATGTTCATAACAGTGTTATCAACAATAGCTAAAAGGTGGAAACAGCTCGAATGTCCATCTAGAAATGAATATATAAACAAAATGCTATATATATATACAAATGCTATATATGTATATATATATACACACACACACATATATACATATACATACATATATATATATATATATATGATAGTATGATGTTTTCAGGTACTGGGAGGAGGAGGGAGTGGGGAGTTATTGTTTAATAGGCAGAGAATTTCGTTTTGTCAGATGGAAGGAGTTCTGTGGATGGGCAGTGGTAATGGTGGGAAAACTGAAATACTTAATGGTCACTGACTGCACGCTTAGAAGTGGTTATGATGATACATGTTGTGTATATTTTACCACAATTAAATTTCAAAAATGAAACTACCTTTGATGTACTTGGAGAATGATTTAATGAGGACAAACACAGGATGGAGAGAAACCAGTTGGAAAGTCTTTCTGCAAATCAGGGAAGAGATGATGGTGACTTTAATTCAGGTAGTCTAATTGGGGTTGAAGTCAAAGGGAAGGATGGAAAAATAATTAGAAGTTAGGAACAAAAGGATTCGGTGGTCAACTAGATGTGAGTGGGAAGAGAGAGACAAGCCACTTTGGATGCTTGGTTTCAGTGTTGACAACAGGGTGAATGTTGGAGCCATTCCTCAAGTTAAGAACCAGGAACAGGGGGAACATGATGAATGTAGTGTTGATGAAGACAAGTGTGAGATGTCTGTGAGACACAAAGTAACCAACATCCCACCTTTAAAATTTCTTCTTATTTATTTATATTTTGGGGAGGAAGTAATTAATTTATTTATCTTAAGGGAGGAACTAGAGCTTGAACCCAGGGTCTTGTATATGCTAAGCATGTGCTCCACTGCTGAGCTATACCCTATCCCTCCTGCCTTTTTCTTTTATTGAATTGTAGTTGATTTTCGATGTTGTGTTAGTTTCAGGTGTACAGCATAGTGATTCAGTCATACATATATTCTTTATCATTATAGATTATTACAAGATATTGAATATAGTTCCCTGTGCTATACTGTAGGACCTTGTTGTTTATCTATTTTGTATATAATAGGTAGTATCTGCATATCCCATACTCCTAATTTATCCCTCCCCCTCCCCCTTTCCTCCTGGTAACTATAAGTTTGTTTTCTATGTCTGTGAGCCTGTTTCTATTTTGCAAATAAGTTCATTTGTGCCATTTTTTAAAAAAAGATTCCACATGTAAGTGATATCATGTGATATTCGTCTTTGTCTGACTTACTTCATTTGGTATGATAAACTCTGGGTCCATCTATGTGGTTGCTGCAAATGGCATTATTTTATTCTTTTTTTATGACTGAGTAGTATTCCATTGTATATCAACATCCCCTTTTTTTGACTGCTTTATATTCTCTTTGCTTCTAACATTAACACACACACTTGGGTTTCTTTCTAGGTACACTTTACATAAAGAAACAGTTTTATTCACTTCTGGAGTGTAATTATGTCCCTGCAAGGCATAGAGGTAGATCCTGGAATTACTTAAATATGTGCTTGTTTCAAACAGGATCTATTTCCTTAAGGTCAAAAAACGCTTAATGCAATGGAACGGGTTGTGTTTCCAATGGACACTAGAATCCCAGAGGCAGAACACTGACAAGAAACTTGCATAGGCACAAGGCCAAGTTCATTTCATTCTCATTCACTGTAATGCATCCCTTCTGGAATTTCACTGATGGTGTAGATAAGAAGATTCACAGCTGTCAGTGGGACCTGCCAACTGTTCTCTTTTGTTCTGTTTTCCTTCCTGCACATAAAATGCTTTTGTAACATAATGGGCCTCCAAATTTGACTTGTTTATATTTTGTGATGACTTGTGATGCTAACAGAGCATATTCAGGACGTGATGCTTAATGTAGAATGGTAGCAAATCAATCATGTTTTGATGCCACCCATTTGGTAGCAGGCATTACTGAAGATGGTTTTCCTACACAAGTGCGAGTACAATGGTGAAAGGAAAGGCCCTGCATTCAAGGGAACTGGGTGCAATCTCAGGCAAGCTCTGTGGTCTTGGGCAGGTAATTTACTCTGAACCTTAGTTCCTTCACCTTTAACTAGATGGGGATAAAAGTATCTGATTTGTAGAGTTACTGTAAAGTTAAATGAACGAGCTGCAAATATACTAATGGCACCTAACATATAGCAGACATTTAACAAATACCATTTTCTCCCCCCCGATAAACTATTCTGTGATTCAATACCACATTTCCTCAAGCCACCCCAGCCTGAAGGAAAAAGGGGCCAACAGCATAAATGTCCCCACCATCTTAGGTGGGGCCTTACAAATTCCCTTTAAATAAATCTTCCTAAATTTGTAGGGTTTCCAGGACTATCTCACACATGCTAATGAGCAGAATTCGCGGCAGCTCACACCAGGTTGCCACGTTTTCCTCCGCTTTGGCCATACGTGACCATTTACTCCTGCGACTGCTGTTTCTGGTGAAGCAAATGCAAAAGGTTCCAAGAACCTTCAGGTGACTTTGGGAGAATGTTGGGAAATCATCTCCTGTCAGTGCCAGCTTCTAGCTCCTGTCACGGCCGGTGCCAGGCCGTCCACAGGGCCCACGTTACCACAATTGCTTCCTCGAGGCGCCAGAACCACTTCATTTCCTTCCCTTATGTCGTGAGAATCTCTCCTCTGTCCTCATATTAAACTTCATTCCTTCTGTTTGTATGTTTAGCCCGTCTCCTGGGGGACTCCATCATGGTCCATGGGGCCTGGGCCAGAGGAAAATTTGACTAAACTGGAATCATTCTGAAAAAAGCTGCCCTCCCTTCTAACACTGAAGCTTTATTATCAGGCCAAGCTTTTACGTTAAGGGCTGCTCTTCCCAAGGGAGAGTTATTTTCCCAGAGTTATGTATTTCATTGAAGTATAGTCACTTACAGTGGGTCAGTTTCTGGTGTATGGCATGATGTCCCAGGGACACATATATTCATTTTCATAAAAGGTTATTACAAGATATTGAATATAGTTTCCTGTGCTATACGGAAGAAATTTGTTTTTTTAAATCTATTCTTATATATAGTAGTTCATATTTGCAAATCATTGGGAGTTATTTCAATTTCTCATGTTAAGTCAACCTCTTTCGTCTCACACCCTTTAGGGCCACCTCAACTGTGTCTCCCAGATGCTCTAAGGTGAATGCTTCTAATGTTCTAGCTGAGAATCCTACTATAGTTTCACATGCAGCTAGGAGGATTTTTAGAAGACTTTGCCTTTGGGGACCAGGAGGGGAAAGAAAGAGCATTATGAAATGATAGTGTTAAGTTAGGATGTGCCAGGGTGGGGGCCTGAATTTGGGCAGTGGTCATGGAAGGAAAGGGGCAGATGCAAGAGGCTTGGTGAAAGATCAAGCAGATATAACTAGTGACTGGACTGGAGAAAGAGGCCCTGATGGTTATCATGGAAGATTCTGAGCTTTCTAGAATATTCTGCAAAATTTGATTTAATTTCTGCACGTTAAAAATTGGAATTCTAAATCCTTACTGCAAGTTTTCAGGATCCTGTATCCCCCAACTCCCCCACACTGCCTTGACTCCCTTAAATTCCACAGTGTTTATACTGGAGGCCCACCTTCCTTTGCTGTTCTCTAAGCAGCAGGCTTGTAGGTGAGTTGCTGTAACGTGTCTGCTCACCCCACCTGTGATAGTGACACGGACGTGCTAGCCTTCAGGAAGCCAGGAATTGGACTCCCAGGGCACTCTGGGAGATGGGAAGAAGACTGGTGGGTTTCCTCTGGGACTAAAGAATAGATATTGTTCTCAGCACCTGGATTTGCTTTGAAGGAGCATTCTTCACTTGCCCATGGTCAGGAACCATTTAGGGGGTGTTGGGAACCAAAACGTTGTTTGGATTTCCCCCATTCTCTTCATAGGCTATACTTCGGCTCCAGCCTATTAAAAATATTTTGAGAGGAGTATTTGGCACATTTCTGAAATATTACTCTGAGCTTTTAAGAGTAACAAGAGAACAAGAGCAGGGACAGTGTTGGTCAGTTCTCTGAGTGGGGCTTCAGCAGCCCCGTGGATGGCCCCTTCCGCCTTCTCATTTGTTTCCCCATGCCGGCCCCCAGCTCCAGTTCGCAGGGCTTCACAGGGGCTTCCACCAGGACTGCCCTGCAAAATCCCAGTGGATTAACCTTTCCTTGTCCAGGTCGCAGATCAGACTGTCGTGTTGCTAGAGGTGTGAAGTTAAGGGGTGGTTCAATAAGCAATATGTAAGAGTGATAATAATAGACACGGTTTATTGCATGCCTGACATTGTGCTTTTCACACCTGATCCCATCTAATCCTTACACTCGTTTTAGGAGACAGGTGTCACCGGCCCTCTTTACAAGTGAGGAGAGACTGAAATCCAAGAGTGTAAGTAAGTTGGCAAAGTTATGCAATTTGAAAGAGCCAGAGATAGATTAAGACTGCAGATCTCTCTTGTAATACACACTCAGATCAACAATGCTTTTAATCTCTTAATTCCCAGGAATGATTTCTGGAATCAAGGCAAGCTCTCAGGCTCTGTCTCTGATAAGGGCTTTATTCCAGTGGGGCTCTCTTCTTTTAAACTTTTTAATGAAATAAGCTCTTTGTAAAGCTCTCTTTAGCAGGGAAAAACTGCATGTCCTAGTTCACAATGTGTTTTTGAAGTCTCATAATCTGTATTTTTCAGAATATGAGGACAGGTGAGCTGTTTTCTCTTTAAAAATGTTTTTAACTTTTTTTTTTTAAACCAGCTCTTTACTGCCTCCCAATAAATGTTATTTAATTGTATTTTGTTAAAAAGAATGAAACGTAAATGTGGTCTGTAAAAATATTTGTCATCTTTGGCATTTCGGTTTCCTGATTCTTAGCAACTCTGAGTGGTTGTCAGACCCCTCCACATTTGCACCAGCGCAAAGCCTCTCGTACTGGGCTGGGCCTCAAGCAACCGGAGAAGCAACTGAAGTTGGAAAATGAGCTCTAGTGCTCCCAGCTTCTTCGTCTCAAGTCTTTTCCCTGCCACTTTATGCATTTTTTTAAAAGATAAATTAAAATGCAAGCAAGACAAACTTTCCCTTTCCCCTAAACCAAGAGAGAACCTTCGGATACAATTTTATGTGATTTAAGGTCAATGTGACTTTTAACCTCATCATATTAGCATTTTCAGTTATATCTTTAATCATAGGACAGAGGGTTTTTTTTTTTTAGGTTAAGAGGTTCAGAAGCTTTGGGGGATGGGATGGAGGACACAGAACGAAGACATTTGGATGGATGAGCACGATATCCCTTCTCTTCTCCCCAAAGCTGAAAGGGTTCCTGAGAAAAGACTTGAAGGTAGCCATTTCTTTGCTTATTTTTTTCCCTTTGGTGGATTTTGGCAGGTCAGCCCTGTCAGATTATCCTAAGGCCCATTTTTTCCACTCAGTGTGACAAGGAAAGAATGAGATTTAATGGAAACAGAGCTGTCCTCTGCTCCCGGCTTGTTGATCTGGGCAAGCTCCTTACCACCTAGTGCCCTTAAGGGATGCGGGGACGAGTTCCTGCCACCGTTCTGATGAGGATTTAGAGGATGAATCAAAGTTTACAAAATACATTCGTTGAACAGTCACATGGGAACATTTTATTGTATACAAAATATTATTAAAACCGAGTGCAGGTTATGTGGAGTAGCCTTGATTTGAAAAAGTCTCTTAAAATGGAATTATTTTTTCTCTCTGGTTATAAAAACACTTAAATGGAATGCACAACAAACTCTTCTCCCATCGCACCCTACCCCACTGCACAAAGGTAGCAGAGAGTAGTGCCAAAGTGGCAGTGATAAACATATGATGGCTTGTTTGGTGTGCACAGAAAACTTGCAGTACTATGTAGCCAGCCCTGAGGTTACCGCATCAGGAAGATCACGCTCATGTTCTTGCCTATCAAGTCCCCCTACCTCCTACTTTCTGGCTAGCCTATGAATTTTTTAAAATTGAAATATAGTCAATTTATAATATTAGATGAGTTTCAGATGTACAACATAGTGATTCAATATTTTTATAGATTATACTCTATTTAAAGTTACTACAAAACAATGGCTGTATTTTTCTGTGGTATACAATATGCCCTGTTGCTTATTTATTTGATACATAGTAGTTTGTATCTCTCAATCCCTTCCCCCTGTCTTGTCCCTTCCCCCTGCCCTCTGCCCACTGGTAACCACTGGTTTGTTCTCTATATCTGTGAATCTGTTTCTGTTTTGTTATATACATTCATTTGTTTTATTTTTAAGGTTAATTAAGTCTCATTTGCTTATTTTTGCTTTTGTTTCTTTTACCTTAGGAGATAGAGCCCCCAAAATATTGCTACAATTTATATCAAAGAGTGTTCTGCCTAGGTTTTCCGCTGGGAGTTTTATGTTTTCAGGTCTTTAATCCATCTTGAGTTAATTTTTGTATATGCTGTGTGTGAGTTTGTGTTAGCTCGCAGCATCTCATCTCTTTGGACCGTGCGAAAAAGCAATCCCACATCATTGCTGTTGAGCCTTTCTTCAGCCTTTCTTCACGTTCATTGAGTTTATTGAGGCCTGAGGGCTCCCATCATACAGGGGACTATCACGAACAAATCTATTATGATCTCACCATTGTGGTCCATGGTCACAGCTCACTTCTCATCACTCATTTCCTTAATGTCCTCCTTTCCCCAACAAAATAAACTGGCTTACAGCCTGGTCATCCTATAGCAATATATTGTCAAGTCTATTTTATTTTTCACAGTTTCTAATCAATTTTTCAGTGTCTTAAACAGATCCCTCTTAAATGTGAATGGACATTCAAAGATCCCTAGCTATTTACAATGAAATGAACTCAGAGACAGCAAAGACAATGTTGGAAATAAAGAAAAGACAAAACAGATTCTCAGAGAGGTAAGAGAAGATAATAAATCCATGAACAAGGATAGGATACAGTAAAAATGACTATGAAGAGAATAAAAAAGAGCTCTAGAAAAAATTGATAGCAGAAATTAAAAATTAAAACAAAATGTTTATAGAAAAGTTGAATGTGTCATAGACTGAATTGTATCCCTTCACCACATTTATACGTTGAAGTCCTAACCCGTCAGTACCTCAGAATGTGACCGTATATGGAGATAGGGCTTTAAAGAAGTTATTCAGTTAAATGAGGCTCTTAGAATGTGTTCGAATCCAATCTGACAAGTGTTCATATGAGAAGAGATTAGAACACACAGAGAGACACAAGGGGCATGTGTACACAGAGGGACAACCATGTGAAGAGGCAGCAAGGGGGCTGCTACCTGCAGGCTGAGAAGATACGTCTCAGAAGAAACCACCCCCACTGGCAACTTGACCTTGTACTTCCAGCCTCCCGAACTGTGAGAAAATGAATTTCTGCTATTTAAACCATCCATTCTGTGGCATTTTGTTATGGCAGCCCTAGCAAACTAATATAGTAAATTTCCCAGAAAAATAGAATAACAACAACACCAAAATGAGCAAACCAAAACACAATGATGGAAAGCATGGAACAAAAGAAGAAATTAGACAAACAATCCAAGTGGTTCAAGATCTCATAAAGAGAAGACAGACAAATGGAAGGAAGAAAAACATAGAAGAAATAATGTAAGAAAATAAGATTAAAAATTTTGCCAAGTGCCTAGTATAATAATTGAAATAAACCACAGACCAAATTGTATTATTGTGAAATTTCAGAACCCTGAGAATAAAGAGCAGATCTTAGACTCTCCCAGAAAGTATAAGAAAGAAAAAGAAAGGTCAAAAGTTGATCACAAATACAATGAAACAGAAACCAGAATGATGTTGGAATTTTCCAGAAGAGAAGGTGTATGTGAATAATTGCAGAGGAGTAATTGTAATCTCATTTTATAACTGAATTTGTCTCTATGAGCTTATCTTAGGAAACCTTAAGGAACTTTTCTACTAATGTAAGAATGACTTGTCTTGTGTCTAACTCAAATTATTAAGCACCATTACACTTAGGAAGTTGTGGTGCGTTCTGCATCAGTGCTTTATAAAAGTTAAAGGAAAATAAGAAGATGGACTAAATGTGATTTGTGTCCGGGTTACCAGTGAATTATACCATTGTGCTGGTCAGATGATACTGGGTAATGTGATCTGTCCTAAGCCACTGAACTAAAGGGGACCTTTTCAGCAGACAGAGAATAGGAAAGCAAATTAACTTGAAGAGTAGTCATATGAGAAAAGGATCAAGGAACTAAGAATGTAAAGGCTGAAAAAGGAATGTGTTTTAGTAACGCCAAATTTTGATCTGCAAATAGTCGAAAAGCCCTTATATGAAAAACAGATTAAACCTATTCAGCACGGACCAGAGAACAATGACACTTCAGGGAGAGCCATTTTGGTTTAATAGGAGCTATATCAGTTTTCTTTTGTTGATGTAACAAATCATTACAAACTTAGTAGCTGAAAACATCACACATTTATTACTTTATGGTTCTCAATGTCAGAAGTCTGAAATGGATCTTACTGAGCTAAAGTTAAGGTGTCAGCAAGGCTGCATTCCTTCTGAAGACTCTATTGGAGAATCTGTTTCTTTGCCATTTCTAGCTTCTTGAGGCCACCTTCATTCCTTGGCTCATGGCTCCTAACTCCATCTTCAGAGCCAGCAGTGTAGCATCTTCCAGTTTTTCTGACTTTGACCCTCCTGACTTCTCCTTAAAGGGACCCATGTGGTTACATTGGGCCTTCCCGGGTTAATCCAGGATAATCTCCCATCTCAAGATCCTTAAATTAATCAGATCTGCAAAGTCCCTTATTTTGCTGAGAATGTCCAATCAGTAGGAATGCTGAGGGGGGGATTTATGGACAGTTGCACTAGGTGACTCATAAAGTCCTAATAATCTTGAAATTTAAAAAAATTTACTCTTCTTTCATGATGTAGAAAATTAAATCTGAAAGTGCCTGACACTAAGGCAGCTGGGTGAAAAGAAAAAAAAATCATTATTATTATACTTTATGATACTTGCATGGGATTTGAACTTTTCACTCATATTTTAGAATTATACCTGCATGATCTAAAAGATAAGTAAGAAAAATAGTTTGATGTTCTACCATGTAGAATCAACAAGTGGCCTGGACTGATAGAATATAAGCAGTCTCTTTCATTGGTCAGCTATAATTATCATAAAGCTTGTAAAAAAATACATTTCCTTACAGCTTCAATGCAGTGCTCCTATTCTGTATTCTGGAGCTACACAGATTAAGTTCAGCCCCTTTTACATAAGACGGCCCTTCAGATACATAAAGAGGTCTGCCATAGCCCCCAGGTCTAATCTTTAGTCTAAAATCTGCTTCTTTGGATAGGCTGTCGTGCATGTGCATTTATTTTATACTAAATTCTGGACTTTGCATTTCTTTTCAATTTAATCACATTGGTTAAATTGGTTGAATTTAATCTCTTTGGTACACTGTTCTGGCCAAGGGTAACAATCTATTTTTAAAAAATTATTCATTCATCAGGGATTTTTTAGGGGACTATGAGCAAAACATTATTTTCATAACACTTTATTCAGGTGAGGATTTTCATTTCTTGGGATTTATTCCTGCTTTGGGTGGAAAGTTTTACTAAACGATGTTTGAGATAAGTTGTTCAGCAAACTCCATTGAACATTACTAGGGTAAAAGCACTTTGGGGACATATAAAGAAATGACCTTTGCTTGCAAGTGGCAGATCTGATATTCTGTGATACTGTGCTTGTTTATTTGTCAGGCTGCTCATGGAACCAATACAATTTGTTATAAACAATATACACAGAAGACCTCAGTCTGCTAACGAAACCCAAGAGAGCTAAACTCTATTGGTTACTTTATTCCTATATTACTCAAAATGGGAAGGGAATTAGGAAGTGTTTGTTTATTCTAGACAATGTTGACCCTTCAAAAGCAAATCAAATATTTCCTCCCTTAAAATCCTTGAGAGACAAGGGGTGCCCCAAATCTCCAGATTAGATAAGGCATAAGGTGACCAGGTAGTCAATGATGTGGTACCTACTCAAATATAGTTCTCACACTGGCCTGCTCCTGGCACTGGATAGCCTATGATTTATGATTCATTCCTTTATGCTCAGCATTGCCCACTCTTAAAGTCTTCCTTAGAATTCATTTTTTTTTTCCCCAGAGCAAATCTCTCGCTGTGAGTTAGTTTAATAAGGCATATTTAGTATCTAAGTTGTAGGATTAAGTTGTATCAGATGATAGGACAGAAACTCTAAAAAGGGAATTAAAGGAGCTGGAGATTCTTGACATCCACCTATTTTGCAGGTTTGCCCCATCTAGGACTGTGAACCCACAAAGCACTTGAGCTTGGTAACTGGAGATAATTGCTAAGTGACGTTTTGACAGCTCAGGAACAGGAAATAAATTTGGTATTTTGAATACAAACAACATTTAAACATAAAAAGATCTAAACGTTAGTTAGCACTTAGGTCAGTTTTAAAATCTACAGACACCTACAGCCCTGAAGAAATCCACCAATGTACTGCAATTGAGTTGTGTCAGAAAAGCTAAATAATTTAGACTCTAAATATTTACCTTTCTTCAAGTTTCGGCTTATTTTAGATAAAATATAAACACTTTCAGAAGACTCAGATAATCCTATTTCCATTAATTTGGTATTTTTTTTTCAGTAGATAGAAACAACATATCTGGTTTATTTTTGAAATGATACTTTAATAAAACTTTTATTTTAAAATATAGTCAAGACTACACAAGAATTAGATAATTTGAACAGTATTAGATAATTTTTTGCAGGCTTTTTCTTTATAAGGGTCACATCACACATAGCAAGCCATCATTTTATTGACCCTCTTTCTCCTCCTCTCTTTACTTTCCGCCCCAACTTCCAAGTTTCCTCTGAAGCTCCCAGTTCTTTTCTTTCAGTTATACAGAGTGATTTTGATCTTTCTTCAAAGTTTCATCACTACCCAGTGTCAAGGCCTATGAATCTTAGCTAATGCTCCCTGTGGATTTACCAAAGCATTTTCCCAACAAAAGCAACTCTTCCTGTAAGAGGAATTCTTATACTAGCTGCTGTGAAAACAAACAAAAAAACTTCAAACCAAACTCTATCCTATTGTTAATACGACAGAACTTTGGCATCAGCAGGAAATAGCAAATAATTTTACATTTAACTCATGATCATCTCCATCCACTAAAAGAAATCATTACACTTTTTTCCTTAGGTTTAAGTCAGTGAAGGTATTATGCATATTTTAAAGTTCATCTTTTAATCCAAATTTTTATTAAATTTCATTAAAGGGTTTGAGCAACATGGTCAGTTTGAATATTTGTAAGCCAGTGGAATTGACAATGAGTTTCATGAGGAAAAAAGTCACAGCTTAAATCATGAAAAACCAATACATTCTTTTTTAAAAATTGTGGTAAAAATCATACAAGACCTACCCTCTTAACAAATTTCTAAGTGTACAGTATTGTTGACTATAAACACATATCGTATAGCAGATCTCAAGAGCTTTTCACCTCGCATAACTGAAACTTTATACCCATTGCCCAGCAATTCCCTGAGTCCCTCTTCCCCATCTCCCAGCAACCATCATTCTACTTTCTGTTTTATGAGTTTAACTGCTTTGGATTCCTCACAGAAATGAAATCATACAGTATTCGTCCTTCTGCGACTGGTGTTTTTCACTTAGCATAATGTGCTCAAAGTGTATCCATGTTGTAGACAGAATTTTCTTTTTTTAAAGGCCGAATATGAATACAAAGTTCCATTGTATATATATATATACATATACACACTACATTTTCTTTATCCGTTTGTCAGTGGACATTTAGGTTGCTTCCGTATCTTGGCTATCGTGAATAATGCTGCCATGAATGTGGGTGTGCAGAAATCTCTTTGAGTTCCTGACTTCAATTCTTTTCTTCAGTTCTGGATTTATATACACCAAGGTGGAAGCTACATCATATGGGAGTTTTCTTTTTCATTTTTTGAGGAACCTCCGTACTGTTTTCCATTGAGGTTGCACCATTTTATGTTCCCAGCAACAGTGCACAAGGGTTCCAATTTCTCCACATCCTTGTCGACACGTCTATCTTTTTGATTATAGCCATCCTAACAGGTGTGAAGTGATATCTAATTGTAGCTTTGATTTGCATTTCTTTGGTGATTAGTGATGCTGAGCATCTTTTCATATGCTTGTTGGCTACTTGTATGTCTTCTTTTGAGAAATGTCTATTCAAGTCCTTTGCCCATTTTGAATTTTTTTTTTTTTTTTTGCTGTTGAGTTTTAGGAGTTCCTTGTATATTTTGGATATTAACTCTTTATCAAATATATGGTTTGCAAATATTTTCTCCCATCCCATAGGTTGCTCTTTCAATCTGTTGATTGTTCTCTTTGTTATGCAGAAGCTTTTTAGTTTTTAGTCCCACATCTATTTTTGCTTTTGATGCTATAGCCAAGAAATTAATGCCGAAACTAATGTAATGAAGCTTTTCCCTTTATCAAAGTTTTAGTTTTCTTTTGCTTTATTGGTTAGTGTGGACAATAGACATTGTTACCCTATTTCTGAATTTTCTCTCTTCTTTGACCTCTACCCATCACTGATATCCACCAGCTTGAATCAGGGCTGCCCATGTGCATGGTGTCCTCTAAGGCAGTGCATTGCCAGCGCTGCTTTGAAAGATGGTCCCAAATAAAATGTGTGAAATTATGTAGTATTTTCCATCTTCAGGCAAGCTGTTGCTAATTGTTGGTGTCATCCTTCAACCAATTAAAATCTCATTAAAAGGGGAAAAAGGGGCATATGAGGTGGGTGTAATGATAGAGTGAGGCTCAAAGATTGTGTCTCTCTCTACAAAAAGTATATTTAAGTCTCTTTATTTTAAACTTTCTCTGGACCACCTAAATCACTATCTCTGTACCCTTGCCAAAAAAGGAATCTATGTTTATAGCTTCTACTTGATCACCACCCACTTACTTCTTAATTTTGTGTAGTCTGACTTCTGTCCTCCACATCATGAAGAGCATGTTGCTTCTAAAAACACTGGTGGTCTCTTTAATCACCAAATCCTCTTCAGCAACTCCTTCTGATGATAGCTTTTTCCTGGAAGGCACGTTCTCCTCGATTCCAAAGCCCTATTCAACTCAACAGCAGCACACCTTTATGGAGTGTTATTCTGTGTCAGGTATTTCCTGGAGTATGGAAACCGAGATAATAGCTGAGAGATGATTGCAGAAACTGCATCATCTGATAAATAAAGATTGAATCAACTGACATGAAAAAACATAATGTTCTTCTAGGGCAGCACTGTTTGACAGAAATATAATACAAACCACATATATAATTTTAAACTTTCTAGTGGTCACATTAAAAAAGTAAAAGGAGATCGGGGAAATCAATTTTAATGTATTTAATGTATTTTAATGTAACTCAGTATATCCAAAATATTATTTCAAACATATAATAAATAAAAAATTATTAATGAGCTATATCTACAATCTTTTTTCTAACTGTCTTCAAAACCTGATGTATATTTTATGCTTAAAACACATCTCAATTTGAACTAGACACATTTCAAATACTTAATAATATTACATGTGTCTGGTGGCTGCCATTTTAAACATTGCCAATCTAGAGTAGAAATTGAATAGATAAAAGAGAGACTTTTTTTGGCTTAGAAGTAGAGTGATTTTTACTAGCATTAAAAAATTATGACTGTCCAGCAATGCAGCGGACTTCCTTTCAGACGAAGCTCTTGAGTGGGAATAAAGCTCAAACTAGGAATGTATTAGCTAACTTTTAATGTCCCTCAATTACTTTGAAAAAAAAAATCAAAAGTAATGCATTTGGGGGCAGCAATTTAGACAATGCAGAGTTGTGTAAAGAAATGCTTAATAATTTCCTCTCTTCTAGTCCTAATTTCTCAGTTATCAAACGTTAACAATTTGGTGTGTATCCTCCTGACCTTCTTCTGTATGTATACAAGGTTATACAATAAAACTGCATGCCTGTGTGCATGCAGGCACACAGGCAGGTTTTTAATTTTAAAAATGAGATCATGAAAAATATAAGTTGTTCCACAGTTTACTTACTGATATATTATTGACATCTTTCTAGTCAGCATATGTGTATGTCACTTATTTTTAAATAGCTGTAGCATCTTCTATATAAGTGATATACCATAATTTATTGAGGCATTCACCTACTGATTGCTATTATATCAGGAGTCTCATGACACATCCTTCAGGCCACCTCTGATTCCAGCCACACTATAATTGAACAATTCCATGCAAATGGAGAGTTAGCTTAAGTTGACAGCATGTTGCTTCAAGCCTGTGCTCTGAGTCTTTTTGCTTTTCTTCCCTCTGGGAATTCTCTAATGGTTGTGCTCCCATCTCTGACCTCCAGTTATTCTTTAAGTTATTCAGGTGGCAGAATCAAGGCTTATTTCCCTTGGGGTAATCACATTCTACTCTTATTTTGGCTTTTCAGTCTTCCCTGTATCCCTCTCCCTGGTCCCTCACTTCCTTCTCTGAAGCACCTTCCAAATAATCTGTGGGTGCATGAATCTTTCTTTTAGATGACAAACAGATCATTTTTTTTACTATTAGGAAACAATGCTAATTGAAACTTATTTTTAAAATTTTGTATATCAGTGCTTTTTCAAATTGCTAAGTATTAGATTCCTGAAACTAAACATGTTATCAGATTACATTTCCAAAAGACCGTAGCAAATCATAGGTCCGCCAGCAATACATACTAATCCCCATTTATACACATGTTAACCATTAGGGGTATTATTACTCTATAATTTTTGCCACTCTGATTTGAACAAAATGGCATGGTCATATTGCTGTCATTTCCTTTCAGTGACATTAGGGAGCTGAGCATCTTTTCATGTTTTTAGAGATTTTTTTTACTACAATCCATGCAGCAAAAATCAATCCCAGGTAGATTAAAGATATGAATGAAGAAACATAGTGAAAGTATTCACAGATAATTTAGGATAAAATTTATTTGACTGTGTGAGGGAAGACATTCTTAAGCATAAAGGAAAGACATTTTTAAGCGTAAATGAAGATGGACAGTTTTGATTACATTAAAATGTGTTTTAAAATTTTTGTTGAGCAAGTAAGACTGAGAGGATTTTAATAAAAAATGCTGTTGTCAAAAGACAAATGACAAATTGGCAAAAATATTCACAAAACATTGAACAGACACTACGAATTGATATGAGGTCAAAGTATCATAGAAAAACAGGCAAAGAATAAAAGCAGAAGAGAAAAGGAATGGTGTCTTCCCTGTTTTTAGCAGTGTAATTTATGTTATTTTTAAGTACATACACACACAAACTGAGACCCCTGAGCTCAGAACAAATTTTTTCAAGAAATTTTGCCCACACAGAGCTTACTTTGACTTGGGAAATAGGTCAACTGCTCTGGAATTTGATGGCCGTATCTATGTAATACAGTCAGAGTTAGGAGTGATCTAATACATTTTGTCTATCTAGACATGAGAAAAACTTCCTTGTATAATCTGGACTACTATTCATACACCTAAATTCACTCAGCCTGCATCTGATTGCTGATTACTCCCAATATATTGAATTAGGCAATTTCTAGACCTTATAAATGCACCTAATTGTGTGTATTGTTCCCTCTGTAGTGTCAGTCACCAGCTAGAACCCCAAAGGCACCACCAGTCTGCAACATTTATTTTGATGTCTTAAAGCATTTAAAAATATCATGTTACACAGAACATAAATTAGATATATTGCAATATAGTGATGCCAGTCACTTGACATTGCTATTTCTTCTCTACTCAATGCTCCATGGTGAAACAATAGTATTTCTTAATCCTTGTTTGTGCTGAATAAAATATCATGAATTTTGGCTCTCTTCCAAAGCCGGTGAGTTATAAAGCAATAATTCTGTTCACACACAAATGAAATGTTTATCTGCATTTGGCCTTTGGACATCACTTTAATGGGGGAAGATTTCATGAGATCTCAGATCCACTGGCTACCTCAGGTGCACCAGAGGTCATATTGATACGGGCTTTCTAGACTGATTCTAAATTTAAGACTTCAATAGGCCTGGCAAGTACAAAATTTGGGGCCCGGTTTTCTTCACCAATGAATTAATCACCTTTTGCATGGGAGTCGATTTATTTTAAATGTAGCTAGAGAGAGTAAAAAGCCTCCAGATGCAAGTGCTCACTGGGAGAAGAGAGAAGAAATCAGTCCTTCCCTCTATAGTTCCTACTGTAAAATTCCAGATGAAAAGATGGTTAGTTACATTAGACTATGGAGAGTGACCTCAGATGATGTTTTTAGAGCTGAGATAAACAGAAATCTGATACAGTTAACTGCATATTCAAACAATTGAATTTATTTTACTGAATTTTTACCAAATTGCCTAAACCCTTAACTTGGAGGATATTTTTTAGAAGCTAGGTTCAAACTTAAGTTTCTTAAAAACAACTAATGCATAATTAAAAAGAGAAATAAAACTTCTCTCTAGGTCTCTCTCTGTAATTTATTTTATGCTTGGAGCGTGAGGTTATACTTACTGTCCATGGCTGGTCATATGACTCATAATTTACGAGGATTTAGTGTATTGTATAGTTAACGGGTAACTGCCTTGTGAAGCCCGGAAGGGTTTTTTTTTATGGTCTTGACATGAAAGACCACAGTACAAGTTTATCTGTGAGGCAGTTATGGGAACATTATAAAGTGATCTCAATTGACTGCTGTGTCTTCCATTGACGTCAAGAGCATTTCATAGTTTGGTGTTTGGTTATTTTTAGATCATAAAGGCATGGCTGATGTATTTATGGCATTAACCTCTGGCCCACAGATTTACTGTTAACCCTTATCATTTGTTTTTAATAGAGAAGCAGCTATGGAATGGCCAAACTCTTCCACTCCTCCAAGTGATCCTTTTACCTGAAAAAAGAGGTCATTAAATATTTCACTCCCATGCTATGAAATGAGGGGTCTTTTGTGATTAATTTAGAAAGAAAATGTGATTGGGGACAAGAGCAGGAGACGTGGAGTCTGACAGAGCAAGTGCAATTTACTATATTTTCATATATTCTTCGATTCCGCATGTGTGGGAATGTGTATATACATATGAGGGCTGTCCTTCAAAGTGGTCCTCTTATGAAGTCATATACTTACTCCAGTGGTGGTGGAACCTTTGTTTAACAAATAGTAAGGTTAGAATTTTAAATGTCAATGTTTCTAATAATATTTGGCTTTTCTAATAATAGTTGGCTTTAATTATGTAAAGCAGTTTCTAATTTTATGCATCCATATGTATCCAACTGAGATTTGAAAAGGCTGAAGACTGTTCAGTGGTGACTCTGCTTGCCCACCCTTCCAAGCCATTTAATTTCAGCTAGTTAAGATACTTGATGAAGAGAGCCATGGGGTGGGAATTCAAAGGGGGCTCCTGTTTCTGGCCCTACAATTGGATTTGTACGACATTGGGTAAATCATCTAGCTCCTGAAAGAAATACGTAATGCTGGCCTCTGAGCAATGCTGTGAATGTCTTTGATAGTCACAGAGAAAAACGTCCATGTAAAACTGGCTTACAGTGTTTGTCTTCTCAAGAATTTGATATGGCCAGTCTCTTGTGAAATAGGTGGCTAAATAGTAATCAGCTGAAAATGATCTCCCTGAAGTAGTGTGTTCACTTTGTTCATTCTGAAGTTTCACAGCCATTTCTAAGATACAAGTTAATAAAGATTTAACACTGTTACCAGTGAAAAAAGCTCTAGGCTTGGAGATGGAAGGAAGCCATGTAATGGGCTAGGCACCTTATTTTATAGTTCTAGGGACAAGAAAAGGTACTTCATGATTGTAATAACCTTTCTATTTACTTTAGCAGAGTCTAGGCTAGAGTTTGTCTATACCACAGTCTAGACCAATTTCTATCATATACAGGCGAATCCCTGCTTAAAACACTGCAATGACTTCTGGTAACAAATAATGCTGACTACACAACATAGACTTATGGAATAACTTTTTAGAGTCCAGCAAATTGTATGTTACTCAAAATTGACTGGTTATATTTTAGTAAAAAGCTATTCCAGTATTATGCCCTTTAGGTTGATTGTTTAATTTTTCTTAACTTGAGTCTTTTTATCAGAGGAGTGGTTTATGCAGTATTTCTCATAATACACACACATCCAGTAACTTTAAAGAATAAATAATAGAAATGAAAAAGAAAGAGAAATTCTATATGATAAAAATCTAATAGCTATTAATTATTGGGTGCTTATTAGGTATGAGTCTCTGGGCTAACCATTTTACCTGTATTATTTCATTTAAGCCCCTCAATAAATAGATGAGGTATCAACTATTGTTATCATCCTAAGATTGCAGGTGAAGAAATAGGCTTAGAGAGATTAATTAATTTACACAGGATCTCATAGCTGGTAAATGGCAGAACAGGGTTGAAACCCAGACAGCGTGACTTCTTTAGGAAGTGAGTACACACTGTGAACTATACACAAAGTAGCAGCTTAGAAAAAATGATTAAAGGACAAAGTCTATCATTTCATTCATACTGAGCCAGATTCCCTCAGGGCCTTGATTCCCAATGGTCAGTAAGTATAGCAGGTAGTGCAGGTCTGTCCTGCCAATACCCTGGCCCAGGGTGGGCTAAGCAAGCCAGTGTTGGGGACCATTGGATCGTAGCTATGTCTCACTCCCATTGTCCTGAGAAGTACAGAAGCGATTGGGCCTGACCAGCTCTGGCCTGGAACCCTTGGGGTGTGTGGCCAGCAGTCTTGGAAAATTGCTGTCTGCTCAGTATGATGGCCGTTCTCCCATGGAACCCAGGCTTCCTTTTGCTCCTGAAATGACTTTCTGGCAAGGTCTTCTGCTGTTGCATTAGTTATGATGGCTGCAGGCAGTTTAAAGGGCAAATCACCCATTTATAATCCTAACCCTCGATGATGAAGAAGACAGGGAAGTGCGCTGAGGAGTAGAAATGATGCTAAGTTACACTAGGCTCTGAAGGTGCCATTCCTGCCTCAGCCCCCGCAACAACGCTCCCTTCTACCTCATATCCACTTCGGGATTCTGTGTGAGATTTTGCATTATAGCGTATTTCCTGGTAAATACAGATTTGTAGTCACCAGTGTGGTGTGGATGCCAATTCATTATTCCTTTAGGGAGAAGATGTACTCTTAGCTGCAAGGGACACATTATATTGCTATTATCCCTTATTTTATTATTATTAAGGAATATTATTATTATCCCTTAAAAGGATACAATTAATAAAATATTAAGATATGACACTTTTGCAACTGACAGATCTTTATGCCTTTTTCTTGTTAGGAATATTATGCCTTTTTTGGGTCAGGATATTAAATCTAAGAAAGATTTGAAGACAATGTATTTAGAATTTAAAAAAAAATTCCTTTGGAGGGAGGAAGCCCTTTCATAAGTTGATGTAAATGGAAAAACTTTGGCTCTGATTCCGGAAAAAGAATCATGCATGGAAAACCCCCAATTAAAAGGTCACTTTTAACTGAAAGTGAAAGAAACAAGTTCAAAGTATAAAACCAGAGAAAGAGCGACAAGGTAATATTCTTTAAGCTGTAAATAAATGTGATACTTTTCCAAAGTGTTATCTTTGGGAAAGTTATGATGTCATTTGCCATTTTTCTTGATGTAGATTATTTGATCATCTCTTTAGAAAATAAAACTAAGTATTTCTTAAGAACTTTGAGAATTCCTAGTCTTACATGGAAAGAATCCTCTTAACTTTTTTATGTTCCTTTAAGGAATTTTTTTTTTTTTTTTTTTTTCTGAAGGAACTGTTCCATTAACATTTTATATAGAGTTCTCTTAAGAGCGGGTCCTAGGCGAGGGGGCTTGGAGCATTTTCTCCGTAATTTGTCAGTAGGGGTTACTTTGCCTTCTGTCATACAGTGCCGGAGATGATTTGTATGTCATTGTATTTTGTGTGTATTTGCGATCTTTGAGTTGTATCAGTGACGAAAGAGGTGTGTCCCTGGGTTTTTTTCTGAGAAGGATGGTGTTTGGAGGTTTGTTTGCCTGCTGGAGTAATTCTGGTATCAGAATTTTCTGCTGGCACTTGCCCTCTTCCATCCCTTATAAATCCTCCCCCATAATGCTGTAGGAGGAAACTTCAGAACTGTGTTTCTTGGACGATTTTGATAGTAGGGTTCCAAATGGGCAGGACTCCTCCAGTGAGATGCTCTTCTATAGGATCCCAGAGGTGGAGGGGGGAGGGGGCAGACTTTTTTCCTGCACCCTGGCAGTGGTGGTGGATTGATGAGTAGACTCCCTGAATGTCCAGATGCGAGTGGTTACCATCTTACCCACTTAGCAGCCACATGAGGCTGAGAAGTTAGCAGCAGCTGTTCGCATGGTTCTGATTTTGGGGGGCAGCAGTTTCCCTTCTCTTTGTGGCCACAAACTTGAAACTTCTGACAGCTCCTCCTGATTTTTGCTCCTCCAATCTTTCCAATAGTTTTATAAGCTCCTACTTCCTTATACTGAATCCATTCCTGGTTAAAAGACTTAGCATGGTTTCTGATTTCCTGGCTGAATTCTGACTGACACAGGCGATTTTCTCCACATTTGGTTTTTTTCCAGTGAAGAAAGCTTTCATTTATGGTTGCTGGAGTCCACTAAGCTTTGGAAGAGAAATTTTTATATGGGTTTCATCTTTAGGAAGGCCATGAGATTTGGTTTCATTTTATTTTTTAAAGTCCATTCAGGAGACCACACAGCTTTTAATCAAAATCACTCATGATTAATGAAATCTCCTTCTAGCTGAGTTAATAATGCAATTTGCATGTGTCAGTATTTTAAAGAACTGATTAAGCTATAAATACAAATGTAGCTGTAAAACAAATTTAATAACTGAGGAAGGGAACGTGTTTTGTTATATCATCTTTGCAGCTCCCTTTCAATTGTGTGGTTATTGTTAAAAATAAATAGAAAAATATCAAACATGTAAGCTGGGAACATCACTCATTAGGAATCAGTGTCTTTCTGAACTTGACCCAATGATGAGATCATCCTCATTCACAGCCTATGATTTCAGGGTAGGCAGTACAGTATGGGCAGAGAAGAGGGACTTCTAGAGCTTTGTCAGGGTGGCATGGGGACGTTTTCCAGAGCGACTTTGGGTTAGAGAAGTTTCTCCCACCTGTAGCCCCAGCCTTTTCTGAGGATTTCAGGAAAGTATCCTCCAGTGAGTTGTCCATCTCAGCCTTTTGACTTTGGGTCACAGAGTGTCTCTTTAAAGCTGTTGATAGAGTTCGTCATTGCAGACAAAGACCGAGGGTCATCCTGTTCTTAATGCAGGCTGGGAGAGGGAGGGCTTTAATTCTTCCTCTTTAAAGGAAGTAGTGTGTAGAGCAGCTTGTAGAGTATGGTCCAGGGGAGCAATTCTCAGCTGCTGCATCATGACCTTCAGGTGAGTTCCTAGATAGTAGGAGAGAGAGAGGTGGAGTAAAGTAGCAGTGAGTTATTGAAAGCATGTCATTTATGTAAATTGGATATACCTAAACAACCACTATGTAGGTGACCTTACACATTTCTGTCGCCTCTGGAAAACTATAAATCCATAAGGAATGGTTGTATGTAGAGGGAAAACCACTTCACTAAGAGGCCAAAGACCAGAGTTCTGGCTCCCACTTCATCTCAGAGGGCCTGAGAAGTTACAGTCCCCTCTTGGCTCTAGTTGTCCTGTGCATAAAGTGCTTTTGCTGGCAGGGTTCTAAACAGGTGATCTCTGAGGTTTATTCTGGCTTAGGGTCTATATCTTTATCATAAATGTTTGAGTATTCATCCAAGGTCTCTCCTAGTTTCGTTCCTAGTTTTGCTACGTTACAGTGCTTAGAAGAAAGCCTGGCATGTAGGAAATGCCACATAAATATTTGGTCTCAATAAATAGTCTCTTTCCTGATTTAGACAATCAAGTGACAAACTCTGCTTTATTTCCACACCACCCAAATGACATTCTGGCAATTTTCAGCCTTTTGGTTAAAGAAAGAAGTAGATCCTAAGCTTCATGATCAGAAAGGAATACTTTGGCACCTGCAGGGGTTCAGGCAGCAGTGGCAGATTGGGTGCCATCTAAATATATATAAATTATATATATTTAGAAATACATATATTTTAACTACAATAATCTAGCTAATCAACATATTTATCATCTCTCATGGTTACCTTTTTTTTTTTTGTGTGGTGAGAATACTTAATGTCTACTCTCTTAGCAAATTTCAAGTAAAAAATATAGCATTATTAACTATTGTCACCATTGCTATTCATTAGGTCTCCAGAACTACTTCCTGCATAACTGAAACTTTGGACCCTTTGACCAACATCTCCACATTTCCTTTACTGCTTCTTCCCCTAGTCCCTGGCAGCCACTGTTCTCCTCTGCTTTCCTGAGTTCAAGCTCTTAGATTCCATATACAAGTGAGATGTTGCAGTGTTTGTCTTTCTGTGTTTGTCTCATTTCATTTAGCGTAATGTCTCCCAGGTTTATCAATGTCGTTTCAAATGGCAGGCTTTCCTTTTTTATGCCCAAATAATATTTCATTTTGTGTTTGTATCTATATCTATATATTCTGTATGTATATTCACATTTTCTTTTTCCATTTGTCTATTGATGGACAATGGACACATGCTGTTTCTATATTGTGGTTATTGAGAATAATGTTGCAATGAACATGGGAATACAGATATTTCTTTGAGATACTGATTTTATTTCCTATGGGTAATACCTAGAAGTGGGATTACTGAATTATATAGGAGTTCTATTTTTAGTTTTTTAAGGAAATTCCATACTTTTTTTTAAAAAATTGAAGTCCAGTCAGTTTGCAATGTGTCAATTTCTGGGGAAAGAGGATGGGAAGGGATAAATTGGGAATCTGAGATTTGCAAATATTAACATACTGTTTTTCATAATGGATGTACCAATTTACCTTCCCAACAGCGTAAAAGGGTTTCTTTTTCTCCACTTCTTACCAATGCTTGTTATCTTTCGTCTTTTTGGTAACAGCCATTCTGACAGGTGTGAGGTGGTATGTCACTGTGGTTTTGATTTGCATTTCCCTGGTGATTCGTAATGTTGAGCACCTTTTCATATACTTGTTTCCTATTTGTAGGTCTTCTTCTGAGAAATATGTGTTTAGGTCCTTTGCTCATTTTTAAAAAATTGGATTGATTATTTATTTATTTATTTATTTATGTTATTGAGTTTTAGGATTTCCTTATATATTTTGGATGTTAACTCTCTATCAGATGTACAGTTTAAAAATGTTTTCTCCCATTCCACAGGTTGTCTCTTCATTTTGTTGATTATTCCTTTTGCTATGCAGAAGCATTTTTAGAGTTTCAGGTCTTAATATGAAGTACTTAATCCATTTTGTGTTGATTTTTGTACACATTGTGTGGTAAAAGCCCAATATCATTCTTCTACATGTGACTATCTAGTTTCGCCAACACCATTTATTGAAGAGACTATCCTTTCCCCATTGTATGTTCTTGGCACCCTTATTGAAGGACACTAAAAAAAAAAAAAGAATATTACATGTCAATGTCCCTGAATAATATAGATGCAGAAATCCTCAACAAAATACTAGCAAACTGAATTCAACAGCCACATTAAAAGGATCATATACCATGATCAAATGAGATTTATTCCTGGGATGCAACGATTGTTCAACCTAGGCATATCAGTAAATATGATACGTCACATTTGTAGAAAAAAGAATAAAAATCATATGATCATCTCAGTAGATACATTTGAGCAAATTCAACATCTTTTAATGATGACAACTCTCAACAAATTAGCTTTGAAAGGAATGTACCTCAGTATAATAAAGTCCATATGAAAAGCCCACAGATTACATCATACTCAATGATGAAAAGCTAAAAGCTTTTGTCTAAGATTAGACACAAGACAATGATACTCACTTTCACTTCTACTCAGCAGAGAATTAGAAGTCCTAACTAAAGCAATTAGGCAAGAAAAAAAATCCAAATTAAAAAGGAAAAAATAAAATTGTCTTTGCAGATGACATGCTCTTACTTATAGAAAACCCTCAAGATTTCATCAAAAAACTGTTAGAACTAATAAAATAATTTAAGAAAGTTGAAGGCTACAAAATCAACATACAAAAATCAGTTGCATTTCTATACACTACCAACAAACTACCTGAAAATGAAATTAAGAAAACAATCCTGTTTATAGCAGCATCAAAAACAATAAAATACTTAGGAGTAAATATGACCAAATAGGTGAAAAATCTCTACGCTAAGACCTATGAGACACTGATGAAAGATACTGAAGAAGACACAATTAAACGAAAGGATAGTTTGTGTTCATGGATTGAAGGAATATATATTGTTAAAATGCCCATACTACACAAAGTGATATACAGACCGAATGCAATCTCTAGCAAAATTTCAATGGCATTTTTCACAGAAATATAAAAAGTAATCCTAAAATTCATACAAAACTACAAAAATACACTAAATAGCCAAAGTAATCTTGAGAAAGAAGAACAAAACTGGAGACATTAAATTCCCTGATTTCAAAATATATTACAAGCATTATAATATTGGCATAAAAAAGACACATAGATCAATGGAACAGAGTAGAGAGTCCAGAAATAAATCCATGCATTTACAGTCAACTCATATTCTACAAGTTCTGTATTTTTTTATGAATGGAGTTCCTGAATACTTTCTGAGCCCATTCACTCTTATTTTACCACAGGTCAAATAAATAAGCATCACTGCTTTTATAATATGCATAAATTAAAAGTCGTAAATTGGAGGGATATTGCTAGAGGAAAACATAGAAAAAACAAAAATTTCTTCGAGTTGTTCCTAGAAGTAATCAGGAATTATGTCATACTTTTTCAAAGGTTTTCATTACAAAGAACTACACAAATTGAGAAACTGATGCATTTGCTACACTTTAAACTTTATAAAATGAACGTGCATGTCAAATATTTTATTTCCTAAGGATGCCAACAGGCTAATTACTGCTTTGTTTCATAGTCTCAGGATGAATATTAGGATTTTAGATTCTTGGGGTTAAAAGGTATTTTAGGCAACATTCTGTTAAGGTTTTTCTACCATTGAACAATTACAACAAAGCAAGAGTGGGTCATAATTTCAGCATCAAACTCTTCGGAGGTTAAACAGGCCATGTGGCGATTTGCTCAGAGCTGAGGCCCTGGAGCCAGGTCTAGATGGGAATCTCAGCTCCACCAGGTACTAGGTATTAATCTTGGGGACCTCCCTCAACTCTTCCAAGGCTCAGTTTCCTCTGATATCAGTTGGGGTAATAAAACCTAAGAATTAACTAGTTAATGTATATAAAATAGCATAATTCCAGGCACTAAGTACCCATATATGATCATCTAGTTATCTTACAGATATTTATCATCATTATCATTATTATATTACACCTATTAAAAATTCTTACTATATTTTTCTGTGTTGAAAAACATATATTTAACGCCAGCAAGACCATCATGCTAGAGACAAGTAAGAGCTTTCTGTGTTTTATCCTGTTTATACTGTGGACTGAGCATTCAGAACCAGGTGTATTGAACAATATAGGCCAGAAGAGATAAAGAAAAATTGTGGGGCAGATTAAAAGAAGATTAAGTTATAGACAGTCAGATGTCAGGCAAAGGGAAATGCAGAACTCGAGAATGGTCCCATCTGACCATTACTGAAAAGTCAGTAGGTCCCGTCCAGCAGGCAGAGATATTAGCAGAAATGCAGGTGGCAGATGAGTATTGGAGTCAGGTGAACCACTGAGGTTCCAGAAAATATGGCCATTCACCAGCAGCTGAGAGTGAAGAAATCTGTAAGAGCTGGACAAAGTACCAGGTCTCAGCAGTCAGTTAAGGCAAAGCTTTTGTCCTGTTAGCAGAGGAGTAAACTGGGATTTAGGGAAGCAGAGGTAGGAACCCAATCAGATAGAATGGGCCAATGCTGCTGGAGGTGGAACAGGATCAATGGCTCCATAGGTGCTTGGGGTCTACTGCAAAAACATTGAGTACCAGGGGTCTTCAGCAGCTCAGACTACTTTAACAAAATGCCATAGACTGGGTGACTTAAACAGCAGACATTTATTTCTTACAATTCAGAGCCTGTGAAGTCCAAGATCGGGGTGCTAGCATGGATAAGTTCTTGTGAGGGCCTTTTTCCTAGCTGGTAGAAGGCTGCCTACTCTCTGTATCCTCACATTTTTCTGGAGAGGATTTTAGGCAGTTGATGAATTTTACATATTTTAGAGCAGACTGAAGTCTAAAAAGTTGCATTTTTAAGGATCTCAGTGAAGTCACCACAAGGTTTCCAGACCATACTTGTAAACCTTGTACCCCAACGTTAAAACTTTACTAGACCTCTTTCTAATCCTCTTTTCCTTTCTACTTAAAACTTTATCTTAGAAACATTTACATTTGAGAAGGTAGAAAGATTTCCTAACACTGTGTAAAATTACTTCCTCTTTTTGATGAAAAGCATCCCCCCCCTTTTTTTTCTTAATAGAAGGGAACAACTTTGCTATGTAGTTTATTTTGGGTAAAATTTTTGCTAAGATTTTTAAATCCTTTCCATGCTATTACTTAAATTTTTTTTAACTAGAAAGAAAAGAACGTATTAACAAGGAAGTTTTTGTTTCTAACTTGTTGGCCAATTCAAGCTCAGAATGTAGGGCCATCACAGTACCATGAGTTTTGTTTCCCTGTGAATTGCTCAAATAGACAGGGAATCCATAATTGGAGTAAGACTGGAAGAAACGGTGTGCTTTGAGAAGAAATGGAATTTCATTTAAAAGAAAGACCATTAGGAGCTTAGAGATTATGGAGAATTTAGACGCTGTGAGGATGTAGTTCTGTAGTTGGTAGTATCCAGGCTGCAGTGAGACTTTTGCGAGAACTTTCATGCAGATGCAGGTCAAGGGGATCTAATGATCTGAGAACCAAAATAGTCTTGGACTGTCACAATGAATCAAGTCAGGCTATTAATAATTATTGTTAGGCTATAGTCTTGAAAAGCTGAGCTAGTATGGTGAATTTCCCCTGGACATTATTTTTGTAAAGATGAGAAAGAGTGGGTAAATGTGAAAGAGTGTTTTATTGTCCAATTATGGTAGTGGAGGAGAGGATGAGAAAAAGAAAAATGAAAGCAAGATCAGTGGATTTCTAGATGCAGTTGGTAGGAAACACAACTTCTGTTGTGAAATCAGGAGAGGTGCTGTACCTGGCAAGCAGAGCATCAGTGGGAATTCCTGTTGGTGGATGAACCAGAGCAGCCGGGGCAGAGAGACAACCAACTTTTTATGCTGGTCACTGCCTGGCTTGTGAAGCCTGGTGGCATTACTCTCATTATCCCAACCAGGTGGCACAGAATTACTAGGGAGAGGAGGGATATTTGCGGCAAGGGATTGGAATAAGCAGCTCCCAGAATTGGCAGCATCATGGAATCTCCAGGGCCTGTGAGGTCCAACCAGCTGAAAACCATTTAGCCAAGAGATTCGCCTCACCCTGATGTTATACTGGCTCAAAACGGAAACAGGAAAAGAAGGAATTACATCACACCATTTCCCAGTGCTACTTGGAATTTCCCCAGAATTTCCATTCCAATACCAAGCTATATTAATTAAAATAGGATTAAGTAAACAAAATACAGAAGATTTTGAGGTGGGAGAATGGTAAACTGCTTGATGGTATTTTATTTACCAGAATAGTCCAGTAAAAATCTTTATAGGATTTCTCTCTCTTTTTTAAATAAAAAAGAAAAGAAGTATTCTACAAATACAGTGTTTGCTTTCATAGAGTATAATCAGCTCTATTTCATATTAAACTCTTAAAAAATCTGATTGTACATAGTGAAATATGAATGTTTTCTAGAATTTACTAACATATGTGGTACTCTTTTGAACACTAGGGGTCTTATTGCTACATTTCACTTTCTGGAGGGGCAGATTTTATGGAAAACCTGATGTTTAGCCTCCTGTGTGTAGTCATAATTTTGGGTGTGATATTCTCCACCCATTCACTAAATATTTATTGAGCACTTGGTAGGCACCATGGATTGTTAAATTTTGAGGCTGCCAAATTAACTGGCTTTGAAATCCTTTAAGAAGCTGTCAGATAAGCCTTGAGATCATCTGCCCAGGCTTGAGATCAGCAGGCATATGGGGTCACTGAGAGCTCTCACATTCCAAGTTATAAAAGCTGAAAAGCAATACAATTATTGAGGACAACTTCTATATTAGGCAGAAAACTCAGAGTTTTAAATTTTATTTAATTTATGTGTTTTATAATCATGGTGACATTCCAGATTAGAAACTTTTAATATATTAATTTTTCTGTGAATATATAATTCCTTTTCTACTGTGTTGTTAATTTAGCTATCCCTGGAATTTCACCTTTTAGCTGATCCCTTGAATTTTCTTTGCTTAACAGTACAATATGCTACTGATGACTGCTGCTGGAAAAATCCTTCTAGAGCAGTGCTGTCCCATAGAAACGTGATATGAATCACAGATGTAATTAAAATCTTTTAGTAGCCATCTTAAAAGAATACAAAGAAACAGGTGAAATTAATTTAAACAATGCATTTTATTGAACCCACTATATCCCAAATATTATTATTTCAACATGTAATAATAAAAAAATATATTCATGGAATGTTTTACATTCCCATTTTTCTGGTCCCAAGCTGTTTAAATCTGGCATGTATTTTCACACTAACAGCACATCTCTGTTTGGACTAGTTGCATTTTAGGTGCTCAATAGCCACATGTCAGTAGCTTCCATATAGGACATTGCAGATCTAAGAACATCTTTTCTACCCTTCCTGTTCCTGATGAAAAAATGATGATAAATTGTCAAGCATTGTAATTCCCCCATCAACAATCTCCAACCACCCATTAGCCTCATTTGTCTTCAGATCTTGTTCCTAGTAAAGTGAATCTGCTTGCTCTATCACTAAAATGACTTTCTCTTTTCTGTTTTTTACCCCTTTTGACCAACCCCTCACCTGCCAACCCATCAACCTTACCTGGTTTAAGATCTCAACCCACTTCCGCCCTCAGGAAGCTTTTACCAGATCTTGTTCTCTACTTTCCTTTGTACCCAGGTTGATGATCATGTTACCGATAGTCGATAGTCGATACCTGCATGTGTCTACAGTACCTACTTCGTATCATTTAATGTGTGTGGACATTCATCTCCTCAACTAGAAACTTTTGATTCTTTTATAGCCTCTCTTCACAATAGATCAAAATGCATGTTCATTAATTGGCTGACCAAGATTTAGTATGCTAAATTTTATAGAGGCTTAGATAAATTAAACTACTGAACCATATTTCTTATTCTGTGTAATTTCACAGGTTAGTTCATTTGTTTATCTACAATTTTTTTTGTATATTTATGTATTTTTTTAATTGAAGTATAGTCAGCTTACAATGTTATGCCAATTTCTGTGTACAGCATAATGCTTCAGTCATACATGAACATACGTATATTCATTTTAATATTCTTTTTCACTGTAGGTTACTACAAGATACCACATGTAGTTCCATGTACTATACAGTATGAACTTGTTGTTTATCTATTTTATATGTAGTAGTTAGTATCTGCAAGTCTCGAACTCCCAATTTATTCCTTCCCACCCCCTTTCCCCACTGGTAACCATAAGTTTGTTTTCTATGTCTGTGAATCTTTTTCTGTTTTGTAAACAAGGTCATTTGTGTCATTTTTTTAGATTCTACATGTAAGTGATATATGGTATTTGTCTTTCTCTTTCTGGCTTACTTCACTTAGAATGACAGTCTCAAGGTCCATCCATGTTGCTGCAAATGGCATCATTCTTTTTTATGGCCCAGTAGTATTCCATTTTATAAATTATACCACAACTTCTTTATCCAGTCATCTGTCAATGGACATTTTGGTTGTTTCCATGTCTTGGCTATTGTAAATAGTGCTGCTATGAACATTGGGGTGCATGTATCTTTTTGAATTAAGGTTCCTTCAGGATATGTGCCTAGGAGTGGGATTGCTGGATCATATGGTAATGTTATTTTTAGTTTTTTGAGGAATCTCCATACTGTTTTTCATTTCTGCACCAAACTACATTCCCACCAACAGTGTAGGAGGGTTCCCCTTTCTCCACAGCCTCTCCAGCATTTATTGTTTGCGAACTTTTTAATGATGGCCATTTTCACTGGTGCAAGGTGATACCTCATTGTAGTTTTGATTTGCATTTCTCTAATAATTTGCAATATTGAGCATTTTTTTCATGTGCCTATTGGCCATTTGTATATCTTCACTGGAGAATTGCTTGTTTAGGTCTTCTGCTCATTTTTGGATTGGGTTTTTTGTTTTTTTTATTTTTAAGTTGTATGAGCTGTTTATATATTTTATTATTAAGTTGTATGAGCTGTTTATATATTCTGTAAATTAAGCCCTTGTCAGTTTCATCTTTTGCAAATATATTCTCCCATTCTGTAGGTTGTCTTTTTCTTATGATTTGCTTTGCTGTGCAAAGCTTATAAGTTTAATTAGGTCCCATTTGTTAATTTTTGCTTTTATTTCTATTGCCAGGGTAGACTGCCCGAGGAGTACATTGCTAAGATTTATGTCTGATAATGTTTTGCCTATGTTTTCTTTTAAGAGGTTTATTGTGTCTTACCTACTAAATATTAATTGAGCACTTATGAGTCAAAGACCATGCTAGGCAGTGGCAATACAGCATTCCCAGTACATCATGTACGTGAATTAATGTCAACACAAAGTCTTCTGTGAGATTGAAATTTATATTACTGTTCTTATATCCATATCCCCTAATTTTTAGAATTATAGAACTGGAAAGGACAATAGACACCATATAGTGTTCGTACTCTGAATTTTGCAAAAGTGGGAACTGAAGTTCATGGGGGTTATGTCATTTAACTAGATTGTGAAGCTTATTTGTGGGAGATCTGGGACTACAGCTCAGGTCTTAATTAATTTTTGTCCAGTACATTATGTTTCCTCAATATCATGATCACTGGAAAAAAGCACACGCATTTACAAATCTTGTGTAACAAACCTAAATTTTATAGCAAAAAACACAACTAACACTGTTGCATGCTGGAACCAATTTTCCACTTGAAAATTTTCTTTTGTCATAAATATTTTTCCTTCTCTTTACTGTGGCCAATTTTCAAAAGTGTTGCAGCTATCATAAGAAAGTCTTAATTTGTGGATTAGACGCAGTCAGAAGGAGAACAATATGTTCCTGAAAATTGATTACAGATTTCATTTTTCCATAACTTTCTGCTTGAAGGATTCTGGCTCATTAGTCAGTAAAAAGAGGTGTGCCTGTCACATGAAGATCTGCAAGGAATTTGATTAATGCTACTTCCAAAAGTAAATTTTAGGTTAACCTAGAGCTATACCTCAGATCAGAAAAATCCAGTTTCACATTATTGATTTTCACTTTAACAAGTGACAGAGTAAGCAGAGTTTATAATGTTTATGGATGAAAGTGGTATATAGAATATTCTTTAATTAATATCTTAGTCTGTATATACAACAGTGACATTTTATTAAACAGAAAATATATTTAATTTTTCTCTGCTTTGAGTATTTTTTAAGAGTGTTTTCCTTAATTAGGGTGCTATTTTAAAAGGTATCATTGTGGTAGAATACTATCTTCACAAAATATGTTTATTAAATTACTTCAGATCATTTTTAAGGGATAATCTTTTTTTTTTTTAATCTGAATAATTTCAGGTGCTTATTCCAGGTTCTCACCCTAGACCTAGTGGATTTGCATTTTTCTGTGGACTACTAACAGCCAATGGATTTGCATTTTTAATAAATCTTTCAGATGATTTTTATGCACATGAAATTTTGGGAACCTCTGATTTGAACACAGAAAAGAATATAAGTTTAAAAATATTCCTATCTCTCAAGACACTGATGTTTCCCTTGCCTGCTGTTTTTCCATGTTTTGTTACTGGAAGTAAAATCACCTGCTACCTATTAAGTTGATTGGTATGACCAGGTATTCTGAAGATTCTAGCTGACTCATTTGCTTAAATGAGTTAAATGGGTGTATTTAATTAAGTTATTTGAATTTCAATCAATGAAGCAATCAATAACTATTTTCAGAATAGCTACTCAAGCAAGGCTCTGCAGAAAAGAACTAAATGTGTTTCAGAGCTGAGCTTCCATAGTACTTTGTTAATGACTCCATCATACATGATCCCATTGTATTTACCACGTTGCTGTGTTGCTGTGTCCGTCTCTCTGCCTCGATGTGAATTCCATGATGGTTAGGTACTAAATCTTACTCATTTTTGTGACCCCAGATCCCAGGACCACGTTTGGTATGTAATAATCACCTACTACACATCTGTGTTTGGATTTTGAATGAACAGATATACCACTGAGATATGTTTCAGGAAGTAGGATAGAATGATCAAGTGGTTGTATTTGAAAGCAAGGGTGTGTTGCGACACCACAGGTAACTTGAGAGAAGTGTTCAAGGAAGTATGGGTGGGTTTCAATTTATACTTATTTTCATTAATTGTAGTGAAAATTACCCAAACTTTATGTGATACATTTCCACATTACTGCATAAGCATTTAATTTGTATTTATTTTTTATTGCTAGCTATGTTAAGCATTTCCTCCATTTATTTATTTGAAAAGTCTATTTCTTCTTGTATGAATTATCAACTTGTGTCTTGCCAATTTATCTATTGGAATATTGATGGATTTTTCTCACAGCTTTGCATGAACTTCTTATGTACTATAGATGGGAACCCTCTGCAAATAATATTTATTGAAGATATTGGTATCTATTTTATTTTTAGGTTGTTTTTATTATAAATACAAAGTTCATGTATTACTGTGTTTTCTCTTTATAACTTTGTCATAATCAAAGCATCAAACATTATTCTTCCAAAGAGCTGATATGCTTTTCTATTTTTTAGAATTTCAATGTTTAGATTAAAAATGTTTAATTATTGAATCTGATATGGTCTGCTTATGATATATTGGCTATTTTAGAGGTAAAAAGAATGAACTGATATAGTAATATAGTTTTTTAGCAAATGAATATGGAAGCTGGATGGAGTTGTGTGAGAGAAGGAGTTAACGTGTACAGAATGTGTGCTGTGTGCTCAGCAATTTACATACAGGCATGGGATCTGGTTAGGAGGCTTTTCTATTAACTCACTTTTTTTTTTTTAAATTGAAGATTAGTCTGTTAACAATGTTGTGTCAATTTCTGTTGCTCAGCTTAATGTTTCAGTCATACACATACATACATACATTCGTTTTCATGTTCTTTTTCTTAACCCACTCTTGATATGACAAGAGCCTAAAGTACGGTGTTTGCGATCAGAGAAGGAAAAGAAGGGAGCAGTAAGACAGGCTCAGATAACTCCTACATCTTCCCTTTTCTCTTTATGCTGCACGATGAGTGTCTAACAATATCAGATGGAGAACATTGAAGAATTCCTAGTAATTTTGGGTTTTACAAAGAAAAACATTATTTTCTGGTACAAATAGTTATATGAGTGATTCAGGTAAAAGATTTATTTGGGGGGACCAAATTGTGTGTCTTGAGAATTGTTTTAGCTGAAAAAGCTACTAATCATGAGATTATTGTCTGTGGAACCAGAGGAGCAATATTGGCATCTTATCTATTATGGATTTATGCGTTTTTTTATGGATTTAGTATGATTTGGAAGAGATTTTAGGAAGTAAATGATGCACTTATGCCCTTTAGCTGTCATCTGTGGCTGGTTGCTCATCTGGATTCTATGACTTGTCCCAAAGGTACTTCTTGTGGTGTCAAAAGTAGGAGAATAGAGGACAACCCAAAACTTAACCTCACTTAAAACTAGTGAAACTAGTTAACCCAGTTACTTCTATCATTTGGGTGACAAAATTTTATAATGTTTGAGGAATATAAGGAAATAGTAAATATAATAATTACTAACATTTGAACAGGACCTTACTGTTTATTTATTTATTTATTTATTTTTATTGAGGTATAGTCAGTTTACAGCGTTGTATCAATTTCTGGTGTACAGCACAATTCTTCAGTCATACACGAATATACGTATATTCAAGAACCTTACTGTTTACACACACTTTCATAATACATTATTTAATTTTCACAATAGCATGAGATAGAATTATCTTGAACCTAAAGCCTGCCTTCAGTTTCCATGCATTATACAATGCTGGAACCAGCAGAAAAGAAGTCTTAGAGTTGTCCAGTAACCAACATCAGATGTAAAGGGTTGTGGTGCCAAAGAGATTCCTCACCTTAACTTAGGAAAGGAAAACACAAACACGTGGATAAACAAAAGGAGATGGGCAAAAATCAAAAGCATATCTAAGGAAGAAGTTCCTCATAGTGAAGACTGAGTGTCTGGAGGAAGTTTCAGCCTTTCTTCCCTAGTTTGAGTCTACTCTTCGGAATGATTTGTAAACGTTCAAGCCTGCTAGCTAGAAATTGATTAATTGACACCCCCAAAGCATGTGAGACATTTTTAAGTAGTGACCCTCCACTCTTTAAGGTTGTTGATAATGATAATGATGATGATAATGATAAAAGTTACTGTTTACGGAGACTTACCATGGATCATGTACTATGCTGACAGATTTACATGAAATATGTCATCATCCTTACAACAATCTGATGAATACAAGCCCTATTTCCCCATTTATAAGTGAGGGGAAATGAAATGTAGAAGGTTGAATAACAGCTACTAAGTGGCTGAAATGTGATTGGATATCAGATGACCTGACTCCGACATTTGCGGATTGAACGACTGTGCTCTAATATAGGATGAATGTTGGGGACACTGTGGCAGAGTTGCCTGAACAAAAATCTTGCAGTGACATATCCTAACCAGATGAGCTCAGGTAAATTTCACACAATAGTCACTGATTATTCTTGTGAGTGGCTTTCATTGAGCAGCCTGGAAAACCTCCTGGTAGGCAGGATGTAGGGCTGAGTTCACTTCTGCACTGGGCCACTGAGAAAATGCCTGGTGCCTTTGTGAGGCAGCCAACGTGGCCACAGGTGGGAAGAGGGGGCCCTCCCAGGGAGCCCATCCAGCTGTAGGTCTATCATCATAACGTTTGGCTTTTCTCTATGACTGATGAGGCCTATTCTGTAGATGAGAAACCTGAAGTCCAGAGAGATTTGCCCAGTTTTATTAAATGTTTATCCTTGTTGGAGAGCAGGAAACAATATTTTGGACTTGAAGAGGCTTTCATAAAGGTAAGTGGTGTGGAAGATAAAGTTCTCATGATCTCCTTTTTTGGAAAGCTGCTCTGGAAACTCAATATTAACTCCAGAACATTAATCAATCTAAATAATTCCCGTAGGGAGTAAAAAGCTTTCTATATTTGGTTCAGTTCTAAAAATACTAGACTCTAGTAGCAGAGAAGAGATATTTCTCTGGTAAGAAAATAAAATTTGTTCTTTTTTTTTTTTTCTCAGAATGGTAACTTCCTCGTTTCTTGTCTTTTCAGAGAATATGTGTTCTGTCAGCAGCTAAGAGCATAGATCTGGTTGCTGATCAAGACTCTGAAGTGAGGCCTGAGAAAACACAGAGCTGAGGTAAGAAGTTCCAGGAAACACTGTAAATCCTGTCACGATGTTCTGTGGTATTTCACATGCTTAGAAAAAGGTGAACTTGAGGTGAATATTGAAAAAGGTAAAGTTCTCAGTTTAGCCTGAGAAACAGAAAACTGAAAAACAAAATGTGAATTTTTATTTTTAGTGTAATATAAGGATGGCCTTTTGCTTTTATTAAAAAGAGGAAACATTAGTTCATTTGAGTTTGGGACACTCTTTGGACAAACTCTAAATCTTTTATCATGATCCTTAAGGCTTTTCGTCTTTTGGCTTCACTGACCACATCACCTACTGTTCTCTCCTCACTCATGGTGCACTGGTCACACTGGCCTTCATTTATTTCCTTGCACACTTGTTTTGGCCTAAGAACCTTTTGCAGTTGCTGTTCCCTCTGCCTGAAATGCCTTTCCTGTAGCTTTTACTTGGTGGGTTCACTCTCATCATTCAGATCTCAGATCAAGTATCATCTCTTTAGAAGGCCTTTGCAAGACCACCCTAATCAGCCCTTGCGTCCCCTGCTGCCCACCATCTTGTGTGCTCTTCCATGGTTCTTCTCCCCTTTGGGACACTTGGGAAGATAACACTTTCCTTGCAGTCAGGCAAGCCTCTGGGACAAGTTTTGGGCAATAGGACATAGATAAAAGCGATGTGATGGTGGATTCTCATCAGCCTTGGCATTACCCAGGTATCATGCGTAAGAAAAACTCTAACTTTGTTGTCTTATGACACTGAGATTTTGGGGGTTGTTTGTTATTGCAACATAACTACCCTTATCCTGTCTACAACACCGTCCTTCTGTTTTATTTTCTTCAGAGCACCTGTCCCTCTTTGAAGTGATCTCATTTATTTATTATTAATGTGTCCCCTACTTCCAAACATTGCCAGGTGCATTAGCTGTACACAGTGTACTAAAGGATTAACTTCCCATATAGTCTGTGGATTCCTAGCAAGCTCAAACAATCTTAACCAGGTCTTTGAGAACAGCCCTTAAGCCCTGTGCTGACTGCTTTGGCATGAGTCTGGTAAATAAGGAGGTGCCTCTGAATAGCACTTGATGAATTAGGCTGGGTGCTCACTACCTCAGTACTCTCCCTGCACCAGCTCATTTCTCCTGAAGCGGACTTAAATTATTCCAAATTTAAGAACCAGGCAGAATGGTGTTGTTTCCCATCCCTAATGAGGATCTCCTCCAAATATTTACATAAGGAAAGAAGAGAATGTGTATTTCCAGAGCCTACACAGATTCTGCTCTCCCGTACCTCACCCTGTGTAGGTCAGGGGAACATGGTGGTCACAGCCATTGCAGCTCACCAGCCCTGCCTTGGATGTGTCAATTCAGTGTACAACACTTTTAAGGAATGTCCTCATGTAATAAATGAAGGGGTTGCACTGCATCCATAGTTTCCAAACTGTGATCCCCGAGGTGCTGTAGGAGAAACAGGAAGGAGATGATTGTGAGTTGATGTTTGTCTGTTCTCCCCTCCTTTGCTTCCTTTTCAGCCAAAGCATCTCTTAAAAAAAAAAAAGTTTATTTTTTTTTATGTTGAGGAGTCTAAATAGCTATTCATTTCAAAATGGATTTTCTGATTTTAAACAAGTTTTAAAAAATCAGATTTGATATTTTCTAAAGACCCTTCTGCTTCCAAAGTTCTAAAAATCTAGGAGCCTATTATGTTCAAGTCACTGTGCTGGGCACAGTTCACAGTGTGATGAAAATGAAGAAGACGTTACCTCTGTCCTCCTGATTTAGCAGAAGAAAGAGACTCTTGCATGAATAATGTCAGGAAATGAATAAAGTTGGAAAAAGGCAGAAGGAGAGGAGAGTACCAGGTGTGGACTGCCTGTGGAAGTCACCACCGCGTGCAAGCCCTGCCGTTATGGCCCCTCTCAGCTGCCGTCCCAAGCAGCATGCTTGATGGTGGGGTGATTTCTCCAAGACTTGACACAGCAGCTTTTTATTTATTTATGTATTTTTAAATATCTTTTTCCTTTTCTCTCTCTTTCTTCTTTTTAAATTGAAGCATAGTCAGTTTACAATGTTGTGTCAATTTCTGGTGTACAACATAATGTTTCAGTCATACATACATTTTCATATTCTTTTTCACTATAGGTTACTACAAGATGTTGAATATAGTTCCCTGTGCTATACAGAAGAAACTTGCTGTTTATCTGTTTTATGTGTAATAGTTAGTATCTGCAAATCTCGAGCTCCCAATTTATCCCTTCCCACTCCTTCCCCCTCTGGTAACCATGAGTTTGTTTTCTGTGTTGACACAGGGGCTTTTATTGCTTCTTAATTGACTTTTGTACCTCAGCTCCCTAGTACTCAGCTTCTTGCTTTGTTTTTTGCTTATTCATCCCTGAGACTTTGGTCTGATATATTCCATGTCTTTAGCAATTTTCTTTCTTATTAAAAATGGTGGTCACATAGGTCTTGGCAATTTCAATTAGAATTCAAACACTTTTATACAAACACAAAATTTACTCCAATGTCAAGAGCTTCAGGAATAAGAAATATTGACCAATAAGAAATATCAAGTTTGTGTCCCTGGCCACCCTACTACCTTTGATGATTCAGATACAAGAGTGTTACTGTGTCTCATTTCAGCAGAGTCCTCTGATTCTCCTTGGTTCCAACACAGGGTCTACCACTAGCTGTCTTTGGATTTTGGGTTGTTATTTCACTTCACTTGGCTTCAGTTTCTTCTGTGTACAAAGAGGGTAGATTGTATTAACTTACTGTATTTTAATCTTTCTCTTCTTTTTGGTCATGCATTCATTTATTTAAATTTCTAATTTTAAAAATAGGAAATCTATTCATATGCCTTAAAATCCAAATGCTACAAACATACATAGAGTAAACCTTCTCACTCCTGTCTTCCATCTGCTCAGTTCCCATGCCCACCCTTCCCCACCGGTAACTATTTTTAATTACTTTTTGTTAGTTTTTTGGGTCTTCTTCCAGAAAATGTCCCTGCAAACATAGTCACATACAAATATCTTGCCTTATTAATATAGTTGAGGAGTGTACTGTGTACATTTTCTTTTCTCTAGATAGAATGTACCTTCATTCTTTTGTCCAGCTGGTGAGCATTCTGTTTTATCGGTACAGTTTAATTTATTTAACTAGCTTCCTAATAATAGCTATATGAGTTGCTATTATAACTATGTTGTAATAAATATCCTTGTGCATATGTCATCTCTAATGTATGTAAATATGTCTAAGAAGAAATTCCTAGAAGTGGAATTGCTAGGTGAAAGGGTGTATACCCTTTGTAAATTTCTAAGTTGATACCTGTAGTCAAATAGCCCTCCACAGGCATTGCACTACGTGACTCTCCCACTAGTAACATATGAAAGTGTCTGTTTCAGACACTCAGAATGTGCTGCCCAACTCTTGGATTTGTGCCAGTCTAGTAGGTTAGATATGGTATCTCAGTGCAGTTGTGATTTGTATTTTTTTTTAACATTTTTTATTGATTTATAATCATTTTACAATGTTGTGTCAAATTCCAGTGTTCAGCACTGTGATTTGTATTTTTCTTTCTTATGATTCAAGTTAATCATCTTTTAAAGGTTTAAGAACTGTTTATATTTTAAAATTCTGTTCCTTATCCTGAGATTTCTCATGGCCTGATGGCAAAAACAACACTCCTCTGGTCTACCCACAGCTTCATCAAGCCATGTCTCCAAGTGATCGATGCCCACAGCACTCTGTCCAGCCTTTGCATTGATTTTACACTTGGAAACACTCTTGGTCTATCCTTCATCTTCCCTGTTCATCTCTTTTTAATTCAACGCTGTACATTTCTTTGGCCTTTGTATGGAATTGCTTTTCAAGAGTAACTCTTCCAGCCAAAACAGTTGCTGAGACACTCACTAGGACTGCCTCATTGCTACACAATTCCTTACCGCCTCATTAACCATAAAACACAGAAAACAAAAACAAAAAGCAAGAAAAGCAGACAAAACAACTATGACCATTCCCTTTTTGTAGTAAAATCCAAGAAGATTGGATATTCTTTCACTGAGGAGAGAGTAACCAGTATCATCAGTGAGTGGAATTTTCCCGTGGCTTTTGGTTTGATAAGATTGTTTGCACTTAGATCCTGTGTAAAGACATATTTGCATCGGGATGCAAATTCATCATAGGGATGTAGAGGGACTTGGCAAAGAAGACTGGTATGTGAGAGTCCTTGGCAAATAACAAATGTGTGCAGAAAGGGATTGTGAGTCTTGATGGCATCTGACTGCTACATTCAGCTGTAGATCCTTCTATCAACTCTGAAGTGTCTGTGTTATTTGGTATTGGACATGACACAATATCCATATCCTCTGGCAAAGGGCTTTCAAAGACAAACAAAACACTTTAACTTTCCTGTATAGTAAACACCCATTTGCACTATCTAGATAGTTAATAGCATAATGCAGAAAATTTTGACAGGGTAGGTATGATCCAGGACTGGCTTCATGGGCATGTGAACTGTGCAGTTGCACAGGGCTCTGTGTCAGTAGGGCTCCATGCTTAGTTTAATGCTTCTCTGTCACCATCAAGAAATTCATAATAATTTTTGAACAAGGGGACTTGTCCCTCATTTTCATTCTGACCAAACCCCGCAAATTATTTAGTGGCCCTGATGCAACCCGTAGTTAGATTGTCTGGTGAATCATGTTGGTTTGTAGAGCAGAGTCCAATGGATTAGTGTTATTTATGAAACATCTGTGAATATCCTTCCTTCTATGATGGTAATTGATACTTCCATTTATAAATATCAGTTGGAAGTGACAACTCTATTCTTGGTCTTAACAGAAAGGGACAATATTTATTTTAATCTTTCACAGCTTACTATAAAAAGCAGACCAGATACAGACATAAGGAGCAAAAGAAAGAGTGAAATATATTCCCTGTGTGCTTGTGAGTCAATATGGAGAACACCATTAAAATCCATTTCAAAGTTATACTAAGCATAGCCATTGCTTTTCCACATAAACATGCTAGGTCTCAATCCTAGATATAAATTTAAGCTGAAAAATCTTAATTCAAGTTAGTTGCAAAGAAGACACTCAGAAAGATTTGAAGATTCAAATTTGCCTCCTTGAGCCTAGAATTTTATTTTATTTTATTTTTGTAGTTTTGTATTTTTTAAATTGAAGTACAGTCAGTTACAACATACCAGTTTCTGGTGTACAGCACAATGTCCCAGTCATGCATATACATACATATATTCGTTTTCATATTCTTTTTCATTAAAAGTGATTATAAGATGTTGAACATAGTTCCCTGTGCTATACAGAAGAAACTTTTTTAAAAATCTGTTTTTATATATTGTGGTTAACATTTGTAAATCTCAAACTCCCAAATTTATCACTTCCCATCCCCTTCCCCCTGGTAACCATAAGACTACTTATTATGTCTATGAGTCTGTTTCTGTTTTGTAGATGAATTCATAGTGTCTCTTCTTCTTCTTCTCCTCCCCCTCCCCCTCCCCCTCCTCTTCTTCTTCTTTAGATTCCACATATGAGTGATATATGATATTTTTCTTTCTCTTTCTGGCTTACTTCACTTAGAATGATGATCTCTAAGTCCACCCATGTTGCTACAAATGGCATTATTTTATTTTTTATGGCTGAGTAATATTCCATTATATAACTATACCACAACTTCTTTATCCAGTCATCTGTCCATGGACATTTAGGTTGCTTCCATGTCTTGGCTGTTGTAAGTAGTGCTGCTATGAACACTGGGGTGCATTTTTTTCAAATTAGAGTTCCCTCCAGATACATACCCAGAAGTGAGATTGCTGGATCATATTGTAGATCTGTTTTTAGTTTTATGAGGAATCCCCATACTGTTTTCCATAATGGCTGCACCAAACTACATTCCCACCAGCAGTGTAGGAGGGTTCCCTTTTCTCCACAGCCTCTCCAGCATTTATCATTCATGGACTTTTGAATGATGGCCATTCAGACTGGTATGAGGTGATACTTTATTATAGTTTTGCATTTCTCTGATGATTGGTGATACTGAGCATTTTTTCATGTGCTTATTGAGCCTCAAATTTTAACTTATCATTTGATAAGTGGTTATAAAACAATCCAATACTAAAATAACATTCCCAAATAAGATACTCAAAAGTTTAACCTGAAGCTATTCTAAATGGTAAGTCCCTTTCCCTTTCTTTGAATCTACAAATTCAAGAAGAAAGTGAGTGATCTGCGCTCAGAAGGTAAAATTCAAGGGTAAACATGTATTGTCTTGTGTTGTTATGGAAAAAAAAAAAAAAACCACAGCCCTTAGAAGCAAAAACAAAGTTAGGTTGACTTCAGTGTTAGGGATGTTATTACACAATCAATTCATCGTGTCATAATTGGAAATGTGAGAACCTGTTTAATAAAGAGAATCCTCATCTCTCTTGGAGCCTTAGGGAAGGGAGGAGTTACATACAAAGTAAAATTTGTTTCTATCACCCAGGACCTCTATGGGTTGGTAACAAACATTGTGCTTCTGTAAATGGCAGGCAAGCCATAATTTATGATACATTAATTTATTTTGCATGCTTTTTTTTTTTTTGCTCTATGAGATTAAAAATCAGAACACCTTAAACACAGGGCCAAAGTTCAATTCTCGAATCAGTGTTTCTAGCTCAGATGTGATATTACTTTTAAAAACTCCTCAAATATTTTTGGAGGTCCCAGAAGAGCTCCCTTTATTGGCTCCCTTCAGACAATGAGCTGAAGATATAGGTCACTTGTCTTTATCTACAAAAGCAACATGGAAAGTGTGGTTGAGGTATTGTCTCTAGAAATGGATTCTTTTTATACATCTAAATTATTTTCAATTTAATCCATTTTTCAATTTGGATAATTTAGCTTCTTAAATTTTTATTTCAATTGTTAATTTTTTTGGTTGTCTTTTATTATATCAACTGAAGTGTTGTCTTTCAATTTCCTATAATTTTTAGACACATCTAAATAAGCAGTAGGGTGAATTTTTTGACTCAACCTAATTTCTCCAGGCTCTGTTTATAGTAATAATTAAGAATCTACTGCTTTATATATCCAGAGGAAACTCTAATTTGAAAAGATATATGCACCCCAATGTTCATAGCAGCACTATTTATAAAAGCCAAGACATGGAAGCAACCCAAGTGCCCTTCAATAGATGAATGAGTAAAGAAGAATATATATATATATATATATATATATATATATATATATATATATAGAGAGAGAGAGAGAGAGAGAGAGAGAGAGAGAGAGAGAGAGAGAGGGAGAGAGAGAGAATAGGATACTGCTCAGCCATAAAAAAATAAAATAATGCCATTTGCAGCAATATGGATGGACCTGGAGATTGTCATACTAAGTGAAGGAAGCCAGAAAGAGAAAGAAAAATACAATATGATATCATTTATATGTGGAATCTAAAAAATGAGACAAATGAACTTATTTACAAAAGAGAAACAGACTTACAGACATAGAAAACAAACTTGGAGTTACTGGGGAGAAAGAGGGACAAATTGGGAGTTCAGGATTTTCAGATACTAACTACTATATATAAGATAGATACAGGAAGGCCCTACTGTATAGCACAGGGAACTATATTTAATACCTTGTAATAGCCTGTGATGAAACAGAATATAAAAAGTAATATATATGTATAACTGAATCACTATGCTGTACATCAGAAATTAATACAACATTGTAAACCAACTATACTTTAATAAAAAATTTTAAAAAGAATCTATTTATTATTTGGATCTTGATCAGTCCAATAGGAGCAGCTAATTTAATTTTAGGTGTTCTGAGTCTTTTTGTTGTTGAGAATCTGTCCTTGAATGAGATTATATTTACTAGGTCATTTTAATGAAGCTATTCATGGGGAACTCAACCAAAGGATCACTGATTCTCACCCATGTGAGCCAAAGTTGGAATAGCAGGTAGAGGAAGATGGGGTGGTGGGAAGCTTTGTAATGTATTATGAATTTAACAAGTTATTCAAAAATCTGATGCATAATACTAATGCCAGTTATTGGGTTTCTTAGGCACATTAAGCCATATGTGTGTGTGTGTGTGTGTGTGTGTGTGTGTGTGTGTGTGTGTGTGTGTGTGTGTATACTTCTAACCCTCCCAGTAACCTCATATAGTATTATTATCAGAGAGGTAAGAATTTGCTTGAACTCATAGTATATAGCAGTGTTGAAGCTATGCTGACTCCAGATCTGGCCCTCCAAACCCAGGTTCTTAACCACTGTCTCTTACTTAAAATTTCTAAATGTGACCACCACTCACCTGCTACCAGAATATCATTTCTGCTGTCAGATATGGTGAGTTTAGAGGCAGTTATCCAATTTGGGCATCATTATCATCATGATCATGATTAATAATAACAGCAGCTTTTATTGAGCATTTATTTACTCTTTGCACAGTCCAACTCTAAGTGATTTGTAAACATTACATTTAATGGGTATTATTAATATTCCCATTTTATAGTAGGGGAAGCTGAGATTCTGAGTTAAGTAACTTTGCCCAAGATAATTGAACTAATGATTTAGAGCTGGATATCCTGGATTCATATCCAACTCTGTATCCTCCTTACCCTCATTATCTCCCAAAGGCTTGGTCTCCAAAAACCAACATCTGGGAGATAGGGCTTCAACTTAGAATTTTGAGGGGACACAAACATTCAGTACACACCGTCAACTAAGGGTTAACATAGCATACTTGTAGATGTGAGCCCACAACACACACACACACATACACACATATACCTTGTACAGCAAAAGAAAGATAAATCATAGATCATGTACAGAATATTAATTACTTCTGTTATTTCCCATTTAAACTACATTTTTTTGATCAAGTACATTTAATAGTAAACATGAATGTTAGTAATTAACTAAATAGTGGTTTATTTTCTCATGTAACAAGAAACTCAGAGATTGATGTTTGTTGGTGTTGGTTCAACAGCTTAAGGCTGTTGGGGCTGAAGTGTTTATGATTCTCTTGCCTTTTTTTCATGGTTACAAGATGATGGCTGTAGTTGCCTTCCCAGCCCTTGTATCTACATTTCAGACATGAGAAAGGAGAAATGGGAAAGAGCAGAAAGATGTATGCCAGCTGAATCTTCTAAGGATTTTTCTAGCAGCCCCACCCAACGACTTCAGCTTACAATTTATTGACCAGAACTATGTTCTGCTGCCGTTATCTGTAAGGAAAGCTGGGAAGTACAGGTTTCCCCCACTTTCTGAAAGTAGAGCATTTCTACGAAGTTTTTATAAACCAAAATGTTGTAAAGCAAATAAACTACCTTAGGACACCTTTTGCTAATGGATGCACAGAATAAATGGAGACAAAGCACAGATGCTCACAGAGTATGGCAGCTTGATGCTGAGATGCTGAGTGTAGTTTCCGGGGAGGGAGCTTGGTTGGCCACCCTTGCTGCTTGGGTGTGCTCTGCCTCTGTGACAGCTGCTGCAAAACAATCGCTGAATGCCATTTTCACTTTTTGCCTCTTTTAATAAAAGCAGAATCCCCTTGGAATTTCTTTTGGTCACGGAAGACAGGTGCTAATATAGGTCTTTTGTAAACGCGAAGTGGCATAAAGTGAACTTCCGAAAAGTGGGGGATACCTGTATAAGTTTTATCTAAGAGTATTAGTATACCCTCTAATACGTGGATTGGGTTGATAAGCAAGAAGAAACAAAGGAATGTTGGATTGGAAGCCAGCATTACGTACCAGCATTGGAAGCCAGCACAGCTACATCCCAAGAGCTGAAGAAGTATTGTGAATTCACAGGCCCTCCCTCAATGGGTAGATAGTCCTCTCATGTAGCAAAACAGAAGCTTAGGAAATTCTTGCCACAAAGGGATGTTTAAACGGAAATCTTATTTAAAGGATCAGAGTAAGTAGCATACCTTATACACTAGAGTCTTCTGGAGTCTTTACTCAGAGGACAGCCACTAGTTTAATTCAGTTGCAACCTAGGAAATTTTTTGGTAGCTGGCAGATGTGCTACTTCAAGGCTGCCTCTTGGCTCTCATGATGACTCCTGTTTCTGGTTCCCTGTGGTTGGAGCATGGTGTTTTCTTTCATTCAGAGACATCTTATTCCTGTCTGAGTCACTACACCATTACTCATCTTGTGTTGACACCTTGTTGGGGTTTCCATAAGATTATCCAGATGCAGGGACATGAAAATCACTGAGCTGCTGCAGATCAAGAGTGGGGTGTTATGGAATGTGCACTATTTGTATTTCTTTTAATATTTCTTATTTTGTATTTCACACCGAACAACTCAAGGTTTTAAAATTTGTAAATCAACGTGTAAGTGCTCTACTTTCTGCTGTGAGAAAGATGGAAAGTAAATTTACCTGCCTCTTTAAAAAACTAGAGTTCTAGATCATTGTGGTCACAATGCATAATGCGAGTCCTGTGCAGGGTAGAAGAGAAGCCAGGGACGCTCAGATGGGCATTATAGTTAATCAGGTGAAGGGTTATGAGAGGAAATAGAAGACTCATGAAAGAAACACCTCTGGGATAGAAGGCACAGGATGTGGTGCTGCCTGGATGCACAAGAGGAGGAAGAAGAGAAGGCAGAGGGAGGAGTCAGAGTTGATTCAGGCATCAGGCTCCGAGTCTGAGAATGGAGCTGCCACTGCGATGAAGGAGCTCAGAGTAGGATCTGCTTGGTGGTGATAGCAGGGATGATGTGCTTTGTGTTGCCCCTTATTCTTTGTGGAGAGCGAGAGGATGAAAGTCTGGCTAACTAGACTGAGAGAGAGAGGGTCTGGTATGGTTATCAAAGTGTTTTTGTGTAAATCTCTTCCCAGTCACTTTGTGACAGCATTTGAATTGAATTTGAATTCAAATCCATTGGCAGCCTGCATGAAACTCATTCTACATTTAAACGCAGTGAGAGTTTGTATTTCCTCACTAGCCCCTCTCCCCCCAACTCTTCCATACCCCTGAGCCTAAATGATCATATACTCCTGGCAAATTAAGCTTAATGTTTTAAATACTTTTTTTTCTTTAAAACTGTAAAATATTATTGCCTAGTTCAGGTTTCAGGGGAATGTCTTTTTATGTTTGTCAAATTGCTACCAAGCTTTACCAATCCCAAGGTTTTCAACTGGCTTTGACCACTATGACAAATTGCTTGCATGGCAACCTACACCTGTTCTAATAACAATTCTTGAATATATCTGCTTTGTAGAATGATTTCTATTAACAATTGATGAACCATTCCTAGATGATATAGAGTATTTAAGATATATGAAGATGTTTGACTCTTCTGGTAAGCACCCGTACTAATTGCTTCTTTAAGCTTACCTTTTACTCCCCAGGTTTCCATATGTAAGTTGGTCCAAGAAGCTGGTTTCATAGAGTTCTGCTGAGGCAGAGAAATGGAATTGGAGTTCATTTCTTTACTTCTGTCTCATTTTGATAGGGCCTTGTATGTGGGCCAAGTTGTGGGACAGAAGCTATAAGCTTATTTAGCTCCATCACCGCTGTGTACTTGGAATGTAAAAAGGGCAACATTAATATCAATTTTCCCTGTCCCATAATCCCTGCCAGATCAGGGCACATAAAAACAGAGTTCTTTCTTTTGGAGAACCTTTGACCTCTCTATTTGACAGCTCAGCTAGCAAGTGTACATGCTTTTCTTTTCTTTTTTTTTTTTTAGCTCTGTCTTGGTTTCATTTTATGTTCTTATCTTTTGTTCTATTTAACCCTACTTTAAATAACATTTTAGAGATCATAGATCTTACTATAAGCTTCTTTTGGAGCAGGAAGTACCTGTACATGCATCAGTGAACCCTGGTAGGGATCCCAGAAGCTCCCTCAAGTCTGATTGTGGAAGTGGAGTTGATGCGAGTGATAGAAATCTTTCCTGGTTTTGGTGAAGAAATTATTTCTTTCACATCACCAGCCAGTGGGTACACATATTAGTCAAAGAAACAAGCCAGAAACCTAACATGTGTTGAATCTTTTTTACATGCCAGAAACTCTTCCAAGCTTTTTCCTTAATCCTCACAACAATTCTGAGTTAGGTCTTGCTGTTATCCCTACTTTACAGATGTGAAAACTGAGACCCAGAGATGTTAGTGAATTGTTTGCATGGGTCACACAGCTGCTTAGGGTGGAACTTGAGTTTGAACCCAGGCCATTTGATTCCTGAGCCCTCATGCTTAACAAGTACATGATATTGTCTCATTATGACGGAATTACGACAATTTCACTGGCCCTGCCCCTCTGTTCTCACGCCACCTTAATTCCTTATAATGTGCCTTTGAATATTTTTTGCCTACAGGGATTGTGTCACATATGCTCACAGACTAGTTAACAATTACAAAGGCACCACTGCTGGATCCTTCCGTGTCTTCTAGGCACTAAGGGATCCCAGAATCTCTGAGAAGCCACTGCTGTGGGGTGGGTCCAGCTCTGGCCAAGGTGAAAACACCCTTTCCCTGCTGTGCCATACTCTGGGATCGAGGCCTCAAAGCTGTGCTGAGGTCTTGCTGCATTTTAAACCTCTTTTTCAGGTTTTTAATCTCCCTCCTCTGTCCAGGACTCAAATATGAGTCCCGCTGGAGAATGACCAGAGTTACAGCCACCATGTTGGGCTCACACCCCCTTATCCATCCCTTCATAAAATTGTCTTTGTGATTGGTGGGGCTCATTATGCGTCACTTTCTGTTCAACATGGGTTCTCTCCTTAAAGGCTTCTCAGGCACACACAAAAATGGGCCTCTATTAGCACATTCTTCAGTTTTCTAAACGTAGCTAGGCTGGTCTGAATCCCAGAATCCTCAGTGCCATCCCATGAGCCACCACCAATTCCACAAATCAGACGCTTCCCTCTAGCACTCCCATAGCCACTGCGGGCTCCGTCCAGCTCAGAAGGGCAGGGAAAGGGGGGCAGAAATCAGGCTGCTTTTCTGACTTGCACCTGCTTAAGCCAGGAGCTCAGGGCTACACTCTAGGTGTCATCATATTCTGGGTTTCCTCTGACAGGCTGCAACCGAGTCTGATTTGCCCATTTGCCCTGACTTGGTAGTAAAAACTTAAATACAAATGGTTCCTTGGGGCTGGAGGCTTCATCTTAGCAAAAGGAGAGCTTCCTTCCTTCCCAGATATTTCACTTCTGTGGGCAGGGCTTGAGATTTCTTGACCAAGTTCTCATCCGTACTTCCTACTGAGGCATGAGTGACGGTTTTGCTACAGTCTAGGCAATTTTCACATATTCTTATAAAATCTACGGTGGCCACTCTCTTTTCACCTCAGTGTCAGCACTGCAGCCTCAGCAGAGGTGAGACTCTGGTGACTCTTCCTGCCTTCCTGGAAGCCTGAGCTCCCTCACAAGCCTTTCACTGTGAACCCCCCCCCCCCCCGCCCCTTGCAGTCCTTTCATCTAAGTGCGTCTCATCCGCTTGCCATTCTGCTGCTTCTTTGCTGCTTTTCTCTTAGACTGTTTTATCCTTAACAGAACTAGAAGCATTTCCCCTGCCTTCTGACGTGGATTTAGAAAGGCAGCTTATTCTCCTCTACGTCCCCTAACAACCTTCCGTATTCGAGGGCCGTGCCTGGATGCTTTCACACACCAAAGCTTGGCACACTTTCATTCACCCTCCTCGTCTCTTCGCTCACTTTCATTCACACCCCACCCCACCCCACCCCGGATGATCTGAGCAGTGCGGGCTGCTGTCTAGCTACAGCATTCCCCAGTTATTGGTCAACCACTAGGGGGATTCTTTAGTAGGGGGGCGGGGGAGGCAACTAGGATGGTTTGACACCTTTTAGATTAACCCAGCCATGCTTGCCAAGACTCTTATACCACTCTGAGAAGGCATACAGTATTTTTACAAATTGAAAGCCCATAGAGGAGGGCTTACAATCACACTTCCAGGGCTTGCTTCTCAGTCACTCTGGGGAGGAGTTTACAATGTTTCGCAATTGTTACTGACCCTCCCAAGTTGATCCTCAACAAGGGTCCTTCTGTCTGGTGTCTTTTGAGCCAATAGAAGGAGACTGAGTTCTGTTCAGAAGCAAAGGAAAGCTTTATTCTTTGAACAGAGAATGGGGAGGTGTGAGCCGGAGCTCCAGAACGCACGCGCTCCCTGGCAGGCCTGCTTCACAGGGACCGCGTCAGCGGGAGGGGGCGGAGCTCTCGCGCGGCTGCGCAGCTGTGCTGCTCAGGCGCCAGATCGCAGTGCCAGGTGCAGCGTCTCTGCACACGGCTCCCCGCCGCCATCTTATTTTGCGGGTCCGGCACAGCGCTTCTGGGAATGGCCCCGAACTGAGGTGTCAGTGCAGCCGTTTCACAGGAGGAACTCTAGTCTGAAGGGCCGGTGCAAGGCCTCTGCATGCAACGCCCTGAGAGCAAGTGAAACTAGATTAAGCACAAAGGAAAAGAGAAAAAAGGTTAGACTTTATTTTATTACCCAGATTCTATGTTTATTTCCTGGAAATTGTTAATGGGCTTTGCTGGTGACAATCTTGGGCAAATCATTAAAATCTGTAAAGATATTCCTGTGGGTATGTCTGGATACACCCATTCCTGTGTGTTCCCATGGCCCCTGCAGGGTGGTTTCCATAACTCCCTCTCACTTCCCTGGTGATAGCCCAGCCCCACACTACCTCTTGGCATTGCTTAGCAAGTAATTTGGTGGTTTGTTGAGGAGGGACTGACAAGCCCTAGTAGGAGCTTTTATTAGTTGCTATTAATAATAATTGTTACTATTATTAATAATATTAGCTGCTTTTATTAATATTATTATATTACTATTATTACTAATAATAGCAACTAATATTAGCTACATTTCAAAAGCATCCGCCATGTGCCAGACACTCTGCCCCTTTCTGTACATTAGCTCATTTTATCTTCAAATGATGAAGTAGGTATTTTCCACATTTTGCATATGACTAAGCTCAGATGAAATAACCTGTTCAAGGTCACCCAATTTCCCAGTGCCTCAGCAGGTGCAGCTTTAAAGCTTGTGCAGTTTCCACTTATGTTCACTTCTACTTGTACGAACTTGGGTGATGGAGATGTGCAGACAAACCACCCAGCAAGCCCAGAAATTAATAATGCTGTTATACTGGTGTGCTCCCAATGATAACTTGAACTTTGGGATGTGACTGGGAAATGGCTTTTTGTCTCAAAAACCCAGCTTGAGCCCTTCACCGATTAGATAGGCTTTCTGAAAACGACACTGGAGGCTGGTGCGATGATATCTGCGGGACTGGAAAGGACTTTTTGAAGGGAACTTGGGGGCCTCTTGTCAGAAGCTGCTGGTTGTTCCTTCTTTTTCTCCTCCTTTCTGATTTTCCCTACTAGAATGTAAGCTTCTTTAAGGAAAAGGCCTTTGTTCATAGAAATACAGCTGGAAAAGAATGCCAGGCACAGAGAAAATGCTAACTAAATATTTATTGAGTAAATGAAAAATTAGGTGAAAAATCTCTTTGCCAACTCTCTGAGAACCAGCTACTCCTGACGTCGTGCCTGCCAATTTTCTAGAAGCCGAGGTAGTCTATTGTGTATCTGTTGTTTCGTGGTTGGCCTCATTTTAACCATTGCTGTGTAACAGGCAAACCCTGCCTTCTCCCAGACAGCTGTTGAGACCCCCAAACAGACAAAGAGACAAAGACAACTGCAGGGCTTAAATGGAGGGTGATGGGTTTGGCCTCCTTTGCCTGTCTGAATTTCCACAACTCAAACTCTCCTGATTCCTCCACGAAGGAGCACCATTCTTTATAAGAAGTACTGTGTCCTTGCAGTTAATCCCCAGTTTTCTGGGGACTCTGATTCTTTGGTTCTTAATCTTTAAGAACTAGACAAACTACTTGTAGCCTTACTTTTGTAACTTGAAAGATTCCCATACTAAAAATGAAAAACAAAACCTAAAAACAAAATCAAACCCACCAGCAGTAAAATATAGATGCAGTCATAATTCTGCACCATTTCTAGAAGGAGAAGTCCTATGGTAGGTGTTTTCTTACCATCTGGTGCTATTAATTAGGTGGGCGTCCTGACTTCTGCAGATTTCCTGGAGATGAACTGTTTGTTTGACATTGAGAGAAAACAGATTCATGTCCCCTAAAACTTAAAATAAAAACATAAACCTCAAATACAGGAAGGAGATGCCACATGCGTTCTCTAGATTTTGTGTATTTACCTTCCTATTGAACTTTGTAAGTATGGTGACTAGATTTTTGATGTGCCAGATTCTCTTGCACTATTAAACTGGCTCTAGGAGCATTTTGTAAATGGACCTAAGCAACAGCTATAATTACATCTATTGGTTTGAACGAGCAGAGCTTTCTGGAAAGAGGGCTTCTGATGTGTTAGTCCCAGAGCCTTGGGCCACGATGCCCTCTCCTGCCAAGCCAGCCTCCCAGGCCTGGGGTTGTAGACCAGGCTCCAGCCCTGGAACTACTGGGTCTGCAAGTCAAATAGTGAGTTTCCTTGGTTTCTCCCCATCAGCTGTGGTGCTGAAGATCGCTATCTGAAGGGCATTGTGAGGAAGAGTTTTCAGGAAGAATGAATGAACTGTAGTGGAGTCAGCTAGGGATGGACTCACAGAACACAGTACTTGACACATCATGGAAGCCTAGTAACTGCTTGTTGAATAAATAAACAAAAGAATGAATAAATGAGTTTGAAAATGGACTGTTTGAGCCATTGGCAACCTAAGACTCTATGTGGATACTAGTTTCTTGTTCTCAATTTTGCTATCATTTGGAAAGCGTTTATCAGAGTAGCTTAGTGGGGAGGGGACAGCAATGACTGCCCACTGAAGGAGTCTTGCGGCAATATGTACCCGTGTCAGGGGTAGTGCAATGACAGACACCTCAAGGATGGAGATGTTTCTAGCTAGTGAGTGAGTTTGCCTTCATGCTGGAGTGAAGTGGGCTGACATGCAGAATACATGTCTCTGTATGACTAGTTTCAGTTTATTGGTTTTGTGAATGTAGGAATAGAAATGCCTTAGTTTCTAGGACATTCCATAGTTTTCAAGATGTATTATTTTTACATGTTTAACATTTCTCCTGTTCACATGCTCACTCCACCCTGACTCACTCTCTCTGGTTTTGTTGTTCATATTGATACACAAAATGTGTCAAGTTCTTCAACAATGGAAGTTAGTTGTTTTTCTTCTTTCTCTCTGCACATACTCTGTGACCATAAATGTACTTCAAAAAGGGAAACATAAAAAGGAAATTAACCAGAGTATCTGTTTGTTTCCATTTCACCTATGAAGAATGGACTTTTCATGAATAAAACAAGCTTTAGCTTAAAGCATCTTCCCTTGAGAGATATCATTTAAGGTCAACCATGCAATTCCGCACTGGAGAGAAGTTCCTGGGTGCTGCTACCTATTTAGGGCATTTATGAAATCGCATTCCCAGGATTGGCATGGTATTGCTGGATGGCAGTTATTTCCACAGCTAGGAAAGAAATCCATGCTTGTCTTGGTGTAGGAAGTTAACCATGTTCATCCTCCATCAGAGAGCAGTGTTTCTCAGCTGTAAGGGAGCTGTGCCTGTCATCCCTCTGAACTGTAAGCTCTTTGAAGGTACAACCAGGCCATTATTCATCCATGTATCCCCCCTTGCAGAGATGTAGTTCTTGGCACATAGTGAATCAGTGTTTCTCTAACTCTTCCACTAAAATGGTATGAATTCGTATTTCTTGGGCACTGGTGAGGCCTGGAGGCCAATTTAGAAGAACCTCATGGCACACATGACATTTCTTTGTTATTTTATTTTAAAAATTTATTTGTATTTTGTTTTCTAAATGATGATATGTTCCTTTAAAAAAATCAAATAAAATCAATGCACTTGAAAGATGCATTATGTTTACAGTGAGGCTTTGGGAATCTCTGGCTACCATCATATATTCCCAGATGTACAAATACTTCAGGTTTAAAAGTAGAAAGTATTTGTCTTAGTCAGTTCAGGCAACTATAACAAGAATAGCATAGATTGGGTGATTTAAATAACAAACCTTTATTTCTTGCAGTTCTGGAGGCTGAGAAGTCCAAGATCAGGCTGCCAGCATGGTTGGGTTCTAGTGAGAGCCCTCTTCCTGGTTTCCTCATTTGTTAGTGCTCTGTTCTCTCCATCCCCTTAAAAGGACGCTAATCTTCTTCATGAGGGCTCCAGCCTCATGACCTAGTTGTCTTCCAAGGATCCCACCTCTGAACACCATTGCATTCAGTATTTAGGCTTCAACATGTGAATTTTGGGGCAGGTGAAAATAGTTAAGTCCACAGCAGTATTCCAGAGACACTTGTTGAATAAACAAATGATAGAAACTTAAGAGTTGGGAGGACATGTAGAGGTTAGGAATACAATCTTCTTTGTAACTCAAAAATTTCTTCTATAGTGTTCCTGACAGCCATTCCCTCACCTTCTACTTACAGTGACAAGGCAGATTACTGCTTCTTAAAGAAGTTCAATGTATTTTTGATTATTATTAATTTAAAAAATTAATGTACTTTTTTAGAGAAATTTTATGTTCAAAGTATAATTCAGTGGAAAATACACAGAGTTCCCACATAACCACCACCACCCAAACACACACACAGCCTTCCCCACTATCAGCATCCTCACTTGAGTGTTACATTGTTATAAATGATGAACCAACATTGACACATTATCTAAGTCCTTAGTTTACATTAGGGTTTACTCTTGATGATGTGTATTTTGTGGACTTGACAGATGTATAATGGCATGTATCCACCACCATACTATCGTGCATAATAATTTCACTACCCTAAAAATCTGTGCTTAGCCTATTCCCCACCCACTCCCTGCTAACCCCTGGAAAACTCCTGATCTTTTTACTATCTCCATAGTCTTGCCTTTTTCAGAATGTTGTATAGTTGGAATCAGAATACATAGCCTTTTCAGATTGTTTTCTTTTGCTCAGTAATATACATTTTGTGTTCCTCTATGTCTTTTCATGCCTTGATAGCTCATTTCTCTTTAGCACTGCATAATAGCCTATTACCTGGATGTACCACCATTTATTTATCCATTCACCTACTGAAGGACATCTTGGTTGATTCCAGGTTTTGGCAATGATGAATAAAGCTGCTATAAACATTCATGTGCAGATTTTTGTGAGTTCAATGTAGTTTTTACTTGCTGTTTTTCCTTACACTAAGTGGAAATATGACCTCCTGTAACTTCTCTGCATTTGGTGACATAAAAGACTGTCTAGTCTTTCTTTTGTACATGAAGACAGCTATCTAGGAATTCCTAGTTTTTTTTTTTTTAAGTTAAAGAGCACTAATTCTGCCAACTTTTTCTTGTGTTATAGAATCTTCAGTCTTTTCAGTTTCCTGGTTACCTACCTCTGGGTAAACTCCACTGTTACACAAGGAGACCAGTGGGCAGATATGATTGCATCAGACCCAGAGAGCAGAGGGACCATCACTCTCCCTGTTCTGGGCAAGATATCCTACTAATGTCATTAATTTAAGTTTGTATTCAGTCTTTTGGAAATTGTGCTACTAAATTCATCAAACAAATTTGCATTTATTTTAACAAACTTATTGTTAGGCTGGTCTTCTCCAAACTACTTTTTTTCCAGAGGACTTTTAGAACTTAGAAGCTAGACTTTCTACATATACCTGTTAACCTTCCTCTTATTAATTTTGGCTCATTGTTCTAGCTTGTTGAATATATTTCTTCCTTTTAAATATTGGTTCTTTTATCAAATTTTATCAAATCTTTTATCATTGCCCCTTGTTCAAATGTTCTTATGATAAAGAATCTATTCATGACGGAACTTTTTAAAAGTACAGATAAGCTAAAAGAAGAAAACAAATATGTTCCCTAACTCATTGCCAGAGATAAATATTATTAACACTTTAGTGTATGTCTGTCTAGTCTTCTCTTTGCACGTATGTATACCCTACATGCACATGTACAATGCGTGTGCATTTATTGCCACACATATGTATGACACATATAATCATACCATAGTTTATGTTATGATTTTCCTTTTTCCTCACTTTATTCATCTTTTATTTTATATATTTAATCACTCATGAAGTACATAGTATTGTAGGGGATCACTGGGAATAAAGTGATGATAGATGCAAATGTACTGCTGTTTATTTAATTAGTCTTTTATTATTTGACATTTAGATTTTCCAAATGTTTTGCTATAATTAACACACATATAGCTAAATCTTTGCAAACATCTGTGACTATTTCCTGAGGAAGTGGAACTGTGACTCAGAGAGTAAGTAAAATTGTAAAAGATTTTGATAAGTTTTAGTAAATTGTCCTCCAGAAAGTTATGAAATGATCTTGCTGTATGTTATTTGAAAACTTGATAACTGTTTCTTTTATTTGTCAGCAAATTATGGATAAAAATGTTAAGCAAGAGAGGACCAATGATAAGATTTTGAGGAAAACTTGTAAGTCATTCTTCCAAAATTATATTAGTTCATTAATCAACTTTCTGTGGTGACAATTGTTTGCTCAGTTATAGTATAATGTCCCTATATTTCTATATTTTTATCAACCACGGTTTTATAAGAAACTTTGTTGGATGTTTTGCTGAAATCAATATAGCCTGTATCTACACATCCCTGTCTCCAACAATATAACAATCCTATGAAATGACAGCAATTTTATTAGTTCAGTGTAACATTCTCCATAAATTAGGCTGGTTCCCAATGCTCACTACTTTCTGTAATAGCACTGTCTAGTGGAACTTTCTGCAGTGGTAGAGCGTTCTATTACCAGTGCTGCCCAGCATGGTAGCCACTAGCCATATGTGGCTACTGAGCAGTTAAAATGTGCCTAATGTGATTCAGGAACTGATTTTTACTTTTTGAAATTTAAAATAGTTTAAATTTAAATAGTGAGATGTGACCATATTGCACAGCACAGCTTTAATAATATCTGGTAAGCCAGATGTCTAATAACTATCGTATACTATAATTGAAGTTCAGTATTAAGCTGAGAGACTCATGGTTCCTGAAGTGCACTGGCTTTTTTCTCTCACTGTTCTTAATTGTAATTTTTTTTCACTGCTTCAACTTGTAATTTCTTAAAGATTTCTGACCTGGCTTCTGTGCCAGTGGTTCATATCAGCAAGTTGTTTTCAGACCCTGGAATATAATTGAATCAGATGATAATTGGTTCTTTCAAATCATCCTGGTTTCATTTCCTTTAACAAGATTTTTCTTATTATGTGAACATCATTCTCCTTGAAAGAAAGATAAGCAAAAAGAATTGAGTAATTTTGTTTTTCACTTTTCATCTTTGACATTATTCTCATCTTTCCCAAACAGTTGGCTCTCCTCCTACTTATTTTTTTTTTAAAGGTGATGTAGCTAATGGGGCCCCTTTCTGTTGTAATAACATTTTTGTTTCACAAGCCTAGAATATTTTGGTTATTATTATTCTTGTTGGAATACTTTTAGCATTATACTACTCTTTCATGTCCATCTACAATCATAAAGTTTTTATTTCTGCCCTAGTTTTTTTGATGCCACTTAAAAATTTGAGTTCAACAGGAACATGTGCATCCATACATATTTCTTTGACTGTTTCTCTCTTTGCATCCCCTGGGAATCAAATTTAATTATATTTTAACTTGGTTCAGCCTACCAATGGTGTTGGCCTTGAGTTGGTTGGAGATTCCTTGAATTAGATGTGAACTTTGCCATCAAAAGACCTATACTCTACTAAGGTAATCAAGCTTGTATACTACAAGCTACATGCAGTAGAGCATGTGCTTATTAAGAGAATTTACAATGTCTTGGGGAGAGCATAGCAGAGAAACAGGGTTAATTTTGCTTGCAGAGCATGTCGAATGGAATAAGGAGGTTTTGAAAAATCAGAGAAGTCTGAAACAGAAATGATGTTGGAGCTAGAATGAATCAGAGCTTGTAGAACAGAGAAGCTGTGTAATATGGTGTCCTATTCATGAATGAATAACACGAGCAGAAACAGGAGTGACTGATACATTCTGGACTTCATATCTGGTCCTGCAGCTGGAGTATAGAGTACTTCTTGGGGGAGTGAATAGAGATGAGGCTGAAGTTAAGGAACAACTAAATGGTAAGGGGCCATGAATATTATGCTAAGGGACTTGGATTTATCCCAAAAGGAATAAACTTGAATGTTCTTGAGCAGAGAAGGGAAATAGATTCTTTTTAGAAAAACAATTTTGGTGACATCAACTTAAGACATGTTAGACTTTGGAAAACTTGTGGAGGGGAAATCATTAGTCAAGAAGATGATGAATGTAGGGCAGCATGGAGTAATGGAGAGGAGGGGTTTGAAGGGAGTGACATTTAGGAGATAGAAGTGATAGGATTAGGTGGCTGATTGTGGGGGAAAGGAAGAGGCTAGAAGATGATTCACAAGTTTCTCATATGTTCTATTGTTTTTATTAGAGTTCACTTTTTCTCTTGAGTCACTTTCCCTTCAGGATCTCTGGATATGAGATCATGTCTGTCTTTTTTTCTGAACTTTTGGAAACTATTTTCCCAATGGCAAATGAGTGTGTGCTGATTTTATCCAGTGTTCCAATCCTCCTGTCCTAGAAATTCCAAGATGTGTTCATCACGTTTTAAAAACTTATTTATTTTGAGATCATTTTAGACTTACAGAAGAGTTGCAGAAGTAGTCCAGTGAGTTCCCATACACCCTTCACCCTGCTTCTATCTAACATCTTACATAACCATAGAACAATTACCAAAACCGAGAAAGTAACCTCAATAACCTTAGTTCATTTACTATTAACTGAGTTAAAAAATTTATTTGGATTTCATCAGTTTTTCCACTAATTAGTTTTTCCATTCCAGAATCCAACCAAGGTTCACACACTGCGTTTAGTTGTCACATTTCCTTTGTGTCTTCCAATCTGTGACAATTCCTCAGTCTTTCCGTTTCTTCATAACCCTGATGATTTTGGGAAGTACTGGTCAGTTATTTTTGTAGAGTACTCCTCAACTTGAGTTTCTATGTTGTTTTCTCATGATTAGACTGAGGTTATTGCAAAGTGTATCACAAATGTGACCTGTCCTTCTCAGTACTTCATATCAGGAGGTGCATGAAGTCAAGGAGTATTACCAGTGGTGTAAACTTTGATCACTTAGCTAGAATGATGTCTTCCAGGATCTCCACTACAAAGTTACTCTTTCCCCCTTCTTATTACTCAGTGTGTTGTAGAAGGTTCTTTGAGAATGTGCAAATATCCTTTGCATAAGCTTTCACCCACTAATTTTAGCATCCTTCAGAACACTTTACTTGCAGCCATTATTACTGTGCTGTTCTAATAGTTATTTTCTATTTGTTAATTGAAATGTTTCTTTTTAAAAAAAATAACCTGATGTAAACCATACTTAAAAAGATAAAATTGTGCTAATTTTTCCCAGCTTTATTGAAACATTGTTGACAAATAATACATGTAAATTTAAGCTATACAACATAATTTGATATCCATATGTATTGCAAAATAATTACCACAGTAAGGTTAGTTAACACCTATACTCCTTCACGTAATTACCATTTGTGTGTGTGTGTGTGTGTGTGTGTGTGTATGAGATAACATTGAAGATTTACTCTCTTAACTTTCAGGTATATAATACAGTACTGTTAACTATATTTGCCATGCTACACCTTAGGTTCCCCTGAATATATTCATCTTATAGCTAGAAGTTTGTATCATTTGCCATCTCCTCATCCCCCACTCCCCCTTCCAAGCCCCTGGCAACCAACCACCAATCTACTGCCTATTTCTATGAATTCAGCTTTTTTAGATTCCACATAGAAGTGATATCATACAGTACTTGTCCTTCTCTGTCTGACTTATTTCACTTAGAATAATGCCCTCAACATCCATCTATGTTATTACAATCGGCAAGATATATGGCCGAATTATGTGTGTAGTATTTATAATGTATATAAGTATAAATTATATATAATATTTTACTAATTCATCCTTCAGTGGACACACAGGTTGTTTCCATGTCTTCACTGTTGTGCATAATGCTGCGAAGAACACGGGGGTACAGATATCTTTTCCAGATATTGTTTTCACTTCCTTTGGATATATACCCGGAGCGGGATTACTGGATCATTTGGCAGTTCTACTTTTAATTCCTGAGGAACCTCCATGCTGCTTTCTATAGAGGCTGTACCAATTTGCATTCTCACCAAAAGGGCAAGAGGGTTCCACTTTCTCCACAGTCTGACCAACGCTTGCCATCTCTTATCTTTTTGATAACAGCCATTCTAACAGATGGGAGGTGGTATCTCATGAAATACTTTCATAAGGAAGAGTTGTCTCTTTTCCCTCATTTATTTATTTGTTCAACCATTTGTCTATATTTAGATCGATTCACGGGTGTTGATTTTTCACTAGGGTTATAATTCTAGATAACTTTTAGTTCATTTGTTGGTAAAGTTTTTCCACCTTTGGCTGTCGGGTACACTTTCAGGCTCCCGTGCCATCTTCACAGGCTTGTGTCCTTTAGTTTTGAGCACTTTCTTAATGTCTAGCACTGCAAGATGCTTTATGCTCTTCTTGTATTTCCCCTGCCCCAGGCCTGGAATCAGCCAGTTCTCCAGGGAGTGCTCACAACTTTTTAACATGTTCTATCACTTCTGCTTCACCAAGCAGTTCTTCATTGTTGATTGGAATTGAGTTAAAAATAGAAGAATGACAGATTAAGGGTTCTCTTTTGTGCTTCCTCAAACTTATGAGAGAGAAAACATTTCAGTAAGGCATGCTGAATTTGCATTCAACCAATATGTCTAAGAGCCCACTCTGTGTCGGTGCTGGGTTAGGTATGACGACGGGCGCTGCTCAGAGGGAATGCTCTCTGGCTTGTTCCGTACTTTGGTACCACATACTGGTACCAAAGAGGTAGAGCTCTTCTTTAAGTAACCTGAGTTTTAATTTGATATGCTTCGTCTGATAGTGCAGGATTCCACTAACCTAAAATGTCCCCTGACTCCCAGTGTGTTGAGATGTGCTCGGGGGGGGGGGGTGTCTCATCTGTGCTCACAAACAAGGCCAGTGAGTCATGTTCAGTTACTGTGAGGAAGCCTCTGTTCCTTGTCCTGTTCTCCAGCTCCCTTCCTCCGTTGTGAGTCAATAGAAAAAACTGTCTTCCCCTTTAAGTAATTTTTGGTCGGTGACGGAATTCCCTGATTATGTCTGGTTACATTCCTGAAGATGTAAGAATTAAAGAGGAACAAGAAGAACCAGAAACAGAAAAGGTAAGGAAGGTAAGCAGTGTAGCTTCAGGACATCCTAAAATTTAAGCATGTTTTCTTGGATGATTCTCAATGCAAATGGAGAACAAGTATGTCTGTTGACTGAGCCAGACCAGAGACAGAGAGAGAGGGAGTCCACTGACGCTGCCTCCGCAGACCAGCATTCCTGGCCACGAAGCAGCGAGAAGAGTGCATTCTCAGGGGAAAAGAGCACGTGTCCAGCACAGTGCAGGAGGGGTCACCAAAGAAGGGAACAGGAAGGTTACAGGCTTCTACATTACTCAGCCTGACCTTGAGAACTCAAGAATTAAATTGTTGGTCATTGATTTCATATTTAAACCATACTAAGTAGCATTATTCTTAGGGGTCTTTGCTCTTGAAAAGCAAAGATTAAGAATTCAGTTTTGGAATCAGATAAGCTTAGGTTTAAATTCTCACTCCATGTCATAATTTGTGTTTCCTTGATAAAATTGTTAATGTTTTTTAATCCTATAATTCTTCATTTAATGATTATCTGCCCCATTGTCTATGAGAGGCTTAAATAAAATGGTTCATGTAAAATTCTTAGCACAAAACCTCTCACATTAGTAAGCATTCAGCAATGTTAGCTATTGAATTAAACTGAATTATTAGTTGTTGAAATAGTAAATAGCACTTTTCTTTACATATTGCAAAGACTGTTCACATACTTTATCTCATCTGTTTCTCATGGCAACTTGTCAGGTAGGTAGACATTATTATTACAATTAAAAGAAGATAAGTGACTTGACTTAGTTAATTAGTAGAAAAAGAGAGACTGGAACCCAATCTTAGACCCTAAATCCCATGAACCTTTTTTTTTTTAATTTAAGTATAGTTGGTTTACAATGTTGTATTAACTTCTGGTGTAAAAACCCCATGAACTTTTTGATATGAACAGATGCTTTACCAAAAAAACACAAATAAGCACATAAAAAACGATGTTCAACACCATAAGTCATAGGATAATCCAAGTTTAAACCATAATCAGATACTACTGCACACCTGTTAGGATTCTGAAATGAAAAAAAAAATACTGATAATAGCAGTGTCGCTAAGGATGTGGAGTGCCCTAAACTCACATGGTGGGATTGAAAAATGGTGTAGCCACTTTGGAAAATGGTTTTACAGCCACTTTGGAAAATGGTTTAGCAGCTTCTTATAAGGTTAAATATACACTTAACATATGACCCAGCAATTCTATTCCTGGGTATTTACACTAGGCATTTGGAAATTTATGATTACATGAAAATTGGTACACAAATATTCATAAGCAGCCATATTTGCAGTAGCCCCTAACTGGAAACAACTCAGACATCCTTCAGTGGGTTAAGGGATATACTCACTGTGGTACACCATATCTACTACTCATCACTACTCAGCAATAAAAAGAAGGGACAACTGATACACACAACTTGGATGACTCTCAGACAGCATGATGAGTGAAAGAAGCCAGTCTCAAAAGAAAAACTGCAGTGACAGAGAACAGATCCATGTTTGCCAGAGGTTGTGGGTGGAGGGAGAGTGTGACAATAAAGGGACAGCTTGAGGGAGGTTCTTTGGGAGGTGACAGAGCCATTCTGTACCCTGGTCATAGGGTGGTTATACAAATCTGTTAGTATGTTACAGTTAATAGAACTGAACACCAAAGAAAGAAAGTCAATGTTAATATATGATAGTTAAAAAATAAAAATCTAATAAAAGCCAACACATTAAAAAAATCCCACGTACTTTCAAATAAATCACAATGTCAATGTACACGCCATCCATGGGGAACGGATAGAAGAACTGATGTGTTTAAAGTAGTATTGCCAGTATTAGTATCTGACAGAGACGTAGAAACACAGAATGTACACAGATGGTGTTTTCTTAGGAAGAAAGAGGAAGATGATCTATTGAGTTTCCCTGTGTAGTGCATTCTTGTAATTAAATGTGAAGGTGGATTGATAGTCTACAGAGATTTTTTTTTTCTTGGCAGAATTAATTTAGGGCTCAGAATAAGTAACTTTTAAATAACAATAATTATTTTCTTTAGGAAATAGTATTGTTAATATAAAGGACCTACGTTATAGAGTGATTATAAGAAGATGCCCAGAAGTTCTAGTTAATCATCCTACGTGGTTTGTTTTGGCTGCTGAATTACTTTATTTACAGTCTTTACTTCACTGATGATAACTTGATCTAAAACTGACTGAAATATAGCTCATTAGTAGAGAAAAACTTCCTTGGGCAATAAGATATAATTTGAGGATTAATCTTGACTTTATTCTCAAATGAAGACTAGAATGCACCTAAACCAGTCAATTCAGAGGTTACCTTGCTTCTTTTAGAAAGTGAGCAAGCTCTTCTTTTCAGAAAGAAGATTAAATGCTAGAAGTAACTAATTGTCAAAATACAATTTCTCTGTATATCCATTTTTTCTTCAATAAAATAGGAATAAATTATTCTGGTTATAAAGCGCAGAGGCCACAAATCTCCCCCCACCCCAAAACAAAAGAACAAAACACAGGACAACTCATTTCATGTAAAATTATAAAGAAAAAAAACTTAAACAAAATATATAAAAATCAGTTATAACAAAATATTCTATAAATACCAAATAACCAAGTATGGCTTAATCCAGGAATACAGCACAACAAAAAGTAATCCAATACAGATGATAAGAGAAAAACATTAATAAATGAACAAGAATTTGATTTAGTTCAGTATCTACTGTTAAACTGTTGGTAAAATAAAAATTAGAACAAACAGCCTTAACAAAATAAATAGAAAAGTTGTTCATGGACCAATAACGAGAAGTATGTACTGAACCAAGAATTTTGATTAGTTGGATTTCTTGCCCTAGGTTGAAAGAAAAGAGGACACATGTTAGAAACGAACATTAAAAATCATGTTAGCTGTTTAAAACTTAAAGAATATAAAATGATATATGATAAATAAAAACATAGTATTTTGGAAGGAAAAATGATAAAGACAATAACTCCACAAATAATCTGTATATTGAATAATATGCCTATCAGAATCTGCCACTAATAAATCGGTGCTGAATTTCATGTGAATATTGAAAAGACTAATAAAAAATCTTAGAAGAAAAATGACGACTGACTTGTATGATCAATTATAAAAACACCCTAAAGCTGTACTAATATGAGCCATTAAGCATATATGGCTATGAATATTTTAATTAAAACTGAATAAAATAAAAATTCCATTTCTTGGTTGCAGCCACATTTTAAGTACTAAATAGCCCCATGAGACCTGTTGCTACCATATTGAAGGATGAAGATATGGACCATTTCCATCATCTCAGAAAATTCTATTGGACAGTGCTGCTCAACAGCAATAATAATTAAAATGGTATGCTGTAGGTACAGATATGTAAGTGGACAAAAACAGACAATACAAAAATAGGTGTATACATATATATATAGTTTTAGTAGATGGGGATTAAGTAGCATTTCTTCAATGAAAAAATTGCATCAGTGGGAAAATTATCAATTATTTAATGATTTGTGTTGGAGCAACTAGATGATCATTTGGGAAAAATAAACATAGATCCTATTTCACATCAGTTAAATAATTATACAAGGATAAAAGAGTTAAAGATTAAAGGTTTAAAATTAAACAAAATTATAATAGAGTTTAAAGTAATTATGATTTATAATTCTGGGATGGGGAAGTTTTTTTCTCTATTTTGTTTAAGATCATAAATTATGAGAAAGATTGATAGTTCCAGTTTCAGTTTAAAAACAAAAACTTTCTTCTTGGCTATTTCAGTTATTAATTGCTGGAATTTATTGGCTTACATTTATTTGCTTAAAGTAAAAACTTTATTTATGAATCTGTAATTTGGGTAGGGCTTATCTTAGTCTTTCCTCCAGGTGGCATTAACTGCAGTGGTTCAAATGGGGCTGGAGGATTCACTTTCAAGAGGGTCCACTCACATAGAAGGCTGGAAAGTTAGGACTGATTGTTTGTCAGCTGGACTTCAGCTGGGATTATCTGCTGGGGACCTCAGTTCTTCCCCACAATGAGCCTCCACATGAGGCTGCTTGATCTTCCTCACAACATGGTGTTCGGATTATAAGAGCAAATGTTCCATAAGACAGACAGTGGAAGTTCAGTATCTCTAGAAGACTGAGCCAGAAACTGCCACATTCTATTGGTCTAAACAATTACAGAGCCCACCTACGTTCAAGAGGAGAGAGCATAGAACCCTCATGAAAGGGACATCAAAAAATTTGTGGCCATTTTGAATGTACCACAGTGGCAAAAATAATTATGAAAAAATCGAAAAATAGAGAACTATTTTTTAAAAGACCCCATAAATCAATAAGAAAAAAATTGGATAATGTAACAGAAAAGTGGTTAGAGGATGTAAGCAGGTCATTTACAGAAGAGATACAGATTTGTATATAAAATGCTCAATTTAATCAAAGAAATTAAAAAAAAACTTACTGTATTTTTTCTCCTATCAGATTAGTCAACTTTTGGGGAAGCAGTCATTGCCATCGCTGGATTACTGTGTAGTTATTTTTCAAAAAGTAGATATCCATGTAATAGACATTGACAAATTTTCACTACATATTGTTAAGTAAAAATTAAAATGACAAAACATATTACATATATTATACGATTAAACATATGCACATATGTGTATGTAACCAAAAAGTGTAGAAAAATATAAGCCAGTGTTTTGGAGCAGTTATTTTAGGGGGCTGGTATCATAATTTAAAAAAACACAAATGAATGTGTATTTGTATTTTAAAATAGTGAACACTGATTATTTTTGTTTACCTCAAAAGTAAAAATATTTTTATTAAGGAATATTTCAATAGGAAAAAAAGAACCATTTAAAATACTTAAGGGAAGTCCTAATGAAATAATGACTTTAGGCGAGGGCCATCAGTTGCTGTTAGCAAGACAGCCGGCTATCACATGCTGTCTAATGCAAGTACACGTTACCATGGATAAAATACTCCAGCCTAAAAAATTAAATCTTATTTGAATTAATCCTCTATGTTGCAAAAAAATAGAGCCATATCTCAAATTTCAAAGAGGCAGCGATTCAAGAAGTTTGGTATGAACTTAGCCAAGTCATGTTGCTTTCTTAGGTCTCAGTATCCTCTTTTGCAAAAAAAGAGACATGAACAACAGCAAAAAAATCCCTGAAGCCCTTTGCATAGGCTATTTCAACATAGCCTAGGATCCAACTGCCTGATTCCACATTTTCATGCAGAAATTTTTAATACTTCAACATGTTTTCTATTGGTTTAATATTTTAATGTGTTCCCACCTTATTTCTAAATTACAGAAGTTATAGGGAATGAGGAACATGTTATAAGACAAAATGGGGATGCAATCAGCCACGTCCAGAAGGTGGTAAACTCTTAGGGTCAAATGACATAGATAGATGTAAGGGTGGGTGGTGAGGGGGAGGATGGAATTCCACGTTGTATAGATCAGAGTTTCTCAACCTTGTTACTATTGACGTTTTGGGCCAGATAATTCTTTGCGTTGGGGTTATCCTGTGCATTGTAGGAAGGTTAGCAGCAGCCTTGGTCCCTACCCACTAGATGCCATTGGAAGAGTCTTGTCTCCAAGTTGTGACCAACAAAAACATCTCTAGACTATCACCATATATTCCTTGGGAGCAAAATCGCTTGCAGTTAAGACGCACTGCTGTGGATTAAAAGAATACAAACTTGTGGTTGCCAAGGGGGTGGGGGGTGGGAAGGGATAGACAGGATTTCAAAATTGTAGAATAGATAAACAAGATTATACTGTATAGCACAGGGAAATATACACAAAATCTTACGGTAGCTCACAGAGAAAAAAATGTGACAATGAATATATATATGTTCATGTATAACTGAAAAATTGTGCTGAACACTGGAATTTGACACAACATTGTAAAATGATTATAAATCAATAAAAAATGTTTAAAAAAAAAAAAGAAAGGAGACCTAAATGACACAGAAAAAAAAGTGCACTGTGTTTGCATCTTGATTTATATAAACCAAATATAAAAAAGAATTATGAGACAATTGGAAAAATATCATCAATAATGAGATTTAATAATATTTAGGAATAATTGTTAAATTTGGATGTGTGATAATGGTATTGTGATTGTATTTTTAAAGACATTTTTAAAAGTAATGTACATTGAGTGATATATATTGAGATATTTATAATTAAGGTGATATATCTTGTATTTATTTAAAAATACGGTTGAGGTGGATGGGTGAAAAAGTGGTCAGTATATAGATGAAATGATAATGAAATGTTTTTAGAGTGACAGTAGTATAAAAATGCTATTTAGACATATTCAGGTAACTACTAGAAGAAATAGCTAAAAAGAGATGCAGCTGGTAGGCTCTGGGGAGGATTATGGGGAGTCCAGGGTACTGCTTTTTTGTTATAAACTTTTTAGAACTTCTCCACTATTAAAGCTATGTGCATCTAATTCTTTTATGAATAAAAAATAATATTTAAAAAAAAACCCTAAAATCCAAAAAAACCCCAAAAAACACTGGAGAGATGCCATTGTTTTTATTATTTTTTTGTGAAGATGAAGCTTAGTTTGGTTCTATAAAAACTTCTATGTGTAGAAGATCAAGTTGAATGATACCACAAGGAAACGATCAGCTGAATTCAGAATGTGGGACATTGTGCGTGGGACATTATTTGCTCCTGAGGCAGGTCTGGCTACCCTCTTTTTCTCTTCAGTCTTTTTTCCTGAATACATTAAGAGAACCAAAGCCTTCTGAGGAGGTGAATATTTACTTTTACTTCTTGCATTTTGTGGTAACCAGATGAAAACTATTAGCCCAGGCACAGTGGTGGCCAGTTGTTTGCTTCTCTCCGACCCAGTGAGTGGACCCACAGGGCAAACTAGAATCGTTTGCAGACTGATGTCTTAAGTACTCAGAGTGTGAGAAGCCTCTCTTTTCTTTCCCTTTCTTTTCTTTTTAAAAATGTTTTCTAGCCTAAGCTGGATTGCCAGTCCAGTTATTCGAGTCCTACATTGGGGGAGAAGGGAATATTTGCCAAATTATTGTTAAGAATGTTATATGAGCTCTTATTTTGCTATTGATTATTGCTTGTGTGATTGATGCCTTGGCAGGAAGCCCAGAATGGACAAAGAATAAATGGATTATGGTACGAAACCTCACCCTGAGCTTTAACAATTTTCATAGTTACAAGCAAAACAAACATCTTTTGACCTGCTATTCCTTTTCTGTGTCAGATGCATAGTGTTACCTCTATTGTGGTGACACTTAGGGATAGCCCAGTGCTCCTAGGAGACAAAACAACATAGTGACCCAAGGGCATTGTAGATGAGCAGGCCAACAGGATAATGTGCTTTGAAATATGCTTTAAAGCCTCCAGAAATTGATGCATTGTAACTGACTGTACTCCAATTAAAAAAAAAAAAAGGCCCTTGCATTCTGAGGTCTGTTCACCAAAGCTCCCAGGTTGCTACAGTACTTAAAGCCACAGCTTTTAGAGTCAGCCCTTTGTATAAATGCATGAAATCTCCAGAAGCTTTCTGTTAAAATGCAAATGTGTTACTTTGGAGAGAGAACATGTCAACTCTGTGCATCCACAAACTGCCTAAGCACAGGTTAGTGTATCAAGTTATTTAAGTTTTCAGGAAGGTCCTCAAAAAAGGAATTATAAAATGGTACTTCCTATGGAGAACTATGAGAAGGCTCAGGGAAGCTATGAGAGTAAGAAAAGAAAAGGAAAACACTGGGAAATGCTTGGGAAGGCATGGCCTGGGTTGGGAGGTGGTGGGTGGGGGAGAATGCTGGCCAGAAAGGAGACTGCAAAAATTTTTGTGTTGAGACCAGCAATGTGCATTAGAACTTTCTGCATTGATGAAAACGTTGTTTATCTGCACTATTCACCATGGTAGTTATTAGTCATATGTGATGATTGAGCACTTGAAATGTGGCTAGTGCAACTGAGAAAATGAATTTTAAATTTTATTTAATTTTAATTAAAAGTTAAATAGCCTCATGTAGCTTGTGGCCCTCATATTGGATTGTGATGTCTAGAGGAAGGATATGGGGGATGGGGAAAAATCAGAGAAAGGCAGTATGTGGAGGAACCAAAGACACATTTCACTTAGTTCACTTTTTGTGTAGTTATCACTTTGGTAACTAGTACTTTACAAATTACAAACTGTATTATATTTACCAAGTTAACATGTATCATGAAATTTTGTGTATATTAAATAGATGGACTACAGCAAGCCATATTGATTAGATTTGTCCTTCCTGGTCTTAATGTTTTCATCTGAACACAACCAAATGAAGGAAAGAAGAACATTGACTCAGAATTGTCAGAAAAGGGATTCTTTGCTTAATATTCAAGACAGGCTGTAATTACTTTTCCTAACATGTAATTCTAAGCTTTCCTGTATTTTTTCTTTTGAGTAATGATTGTTTTTCTTTGCTTTTGATACCTAGATCAAGGTACTCATAAGGGCCACAGCCAAGTTCACTGAGCCTCAACTATAGTGGAGCCAAAGGATGTTCGTACCACCTCTCTCAGAAGTATTGCCACTCCCTGAAACAATCAAACAAACAAGACCAACAACCTCTCTTTTAATGCTAGTTGGACATACTGGCATAGAAATAGAATTATCCTTCCTAGTATTACTGAGATGTATATGAAAGTTTTTTTAAATTGTTTTTTTATCAAGGCTGAGCTGTTCAGAAAGTATTAATTAACTAGCACTAGAAAATTTTCATAAATCACTTGATGGCTTTTGGGGGCTGTGCATCCTAGAAGAGAATGAAAATAATCTCTTTAAGCACAGTATAAACCAGAACAATCTGTTGTTCAGGAGAAGACAGAGTCCCCTTTGGAATATTTGGAAGGTCCTCCTAGTTAATGTGGTGGTATATAGCATGTCATCCCCATGCCAGATGGTTACTCTAGAGAGAGAATTTAGTCAGCTTCCAATTTCAAGCCATGTGAAAATCCCCAAGATTTCTGTCTGTTTCAGGAGTTCTTTTTTCTTTTTCTTTTTCTTATTTTTTTACTTTTTTTCATTGAAGTCAGTTTACAATGTTGTGTCAATTTCTGGTGTACAGCACAGTGCTTCAGTCATTTATGAATATACGTATATTCGTTTTCATATTCTTTTTCACCGTAAACTACTACAAGATATCAAATATAGTTCCCTGTGCTATACAGTGTAAACTTGTTTATCTATTTTATATATACCAGTCAGAGTCTGCAAATCTCGAACTCCCAATTTATCCCTTCCTACCCCTTTTCCCCCTGGTAACCATAAGTTTGTTTTCTATGTCTGTGAGTCTGTTTCTGTTTTATAAATAAGTTCATTTGTCTTTTGTTTTTTTTTAGATTCCACGTATGAGTGATATCATATGGTATTTTTCTTTTTCTTTCTGGCTTACTTCACTTAGAATGACATTCTCCAGGGCCATCCATGTTGCTGCAAATGGCATTATTTTATTCATTTTTATGAATGAATAGTATTCCATTGTATAAATATACCACAACTTCTTTATCCAGTCATCTGTTGATGGACATTTAGGTTGTTTCCATGTCTTGGCTATTGTAAATAGTGCTGCTATGAACATTGGGGTGCAGGTGTCTTTTTGAATTAATGTTCCCTCTGGATATATGCCTGTTTCCAGAATTCTTAATTCTTATGGTCACCCATGACTCTGAAATGCTATTTCCTCTGAACTAATTGGCTTAGATCATGAATCACCTCACCAATCTGGAGCTGGTATTTCTGTTCTGTACTATGTCATACCAGATGTACAACTTACTCTTTTATTCATTTCCCACAGATTCCTGCCATCACAAAGCAGTGCACCAGAATTAAAAATTTCATGTATGAGTTGTGGCCTAAGACTCTCTGAAAATTGTCTTGAGGTCAATGGAGGTGGAGGATCCTCTTACGACACTTAAATAGGGGGGAGACCAAAGAATTGTTGATAGTCATCAGGGAAAGTGCACCCATGGCCACAAGCCAGCAAACTTCAAAAAAACTTTTGGAAAGGGATGCAGATATAGTTGAAAGGAGTCATATATAAAAAGTAAACACAAAGATCTAACATTCTGCTGAAATTTTTTGTCTCTCGTTACCAAAATGTAACACTGTCTTAACGCAGAAGAGCTGACTTCCTTATCAGCAGAAACTGAGTATTTTTTCTTTTAATAAGACCACTTCGGTTCAGTGGTGACCTATATGGTAAAAAGGAGAAAGTGAAATGTTGTGAAAAAAGAAGTAAAATTTAATTTTTCTCATCCTTGTCAGCTGTCTTCCTAGCTGTGCCATCAGTTATACTGTCTCAAGAGGTTCACTAGGAGCTTCTCGAAATTCTTGAGGAGTTATATCCATTTTCAACCCCCAAGTCAGGAAAAAATGGTCCAAATACCAGTTCTGTTCTTTCTACCTCTTTTGGCTTCTTTTATGAACAGCTCCCCAACCAGACTTCTTTAAAATTTTATTGAGGAGCTACTTCAGAAAATTTATAATGTCTGATTATTGATTTTTTTCTCTTGCAGCTTGTTAGAATGATGGATTACACTGATTGTTCAAATAATCCACCTTACATTCTTGGGATGAACCCCACTTTGTAGTGATGTGTTCTTTTTGTATTTTTGTTGGATTTAATTTATTAATATTTTATTAAGTATTTTTGTGTTTATGTCCATTAAGTATATTTGCCTGTAATGTTCTTTTCTTGTACTGTTTTTTTTTTCTGATTTTGGTACCAGGGTAAAACTGGCTTTGCAGAATGAGTTGAGAAGTGTTACCTTCTCTTCTATCTTCTGGAAGATAATTGTAGAATAGGTTATTTCTTCTTTAAATCTTTGGTAGAATTCACCAATAAAACCATCTAGGCCTGGAGTTTTCAACTTAGGAAGGCTTATAAACTATGAATTTCATTTCTTTAATAGTCATTCAAATTATATGTTTCTTATTAGGTGAGTTGTGGTAGTTTGTGGTTTGTTTTTAAATTGAAGTATAATGAGTTTACAATGTTGTGTCAATTTCTGGTGTACAGCACAAGTTTGTGTTTTTTGATAAATTGGTCCACTTTACCCAAATTGTCAAATTTATGTGTGTAGAGTTTTTTGTAGTATTCTCTCATTATCCTTTTGGTATCTGCAGAGATGGTAGTGATGTCTCTTATTTTGTTCCTGATATTGACAATTTGTGTCCTCTTTTTTATTTGTCAATCTAGTTAAAGGTTTATTAATTTTATCATTTTTTCAAAGAGTCAGTTTTTAAAATTTTCTGTATTTTTCTGTTTTCAGTTTCTTTGATTTATGCTCTTATTTTTGTCATTTCCTTCCTTTTGCTAGCTTTGGGTATATTTTGGTCTTTTTTTCCTAGTTTGGAGTAGAGTTTTAAATTGTTGATTTGAGAAATTTCCTTTCCTAAGTTTTTTTCCCCTTTTTATGGAAGCGTAGTTGATTTACAATATCATATTAGTTTCAGGTATATAGCATATATACCTGATTCTAGTGATTCAATATTTTTATAGATTATACTTTATGTAAAGTTATTACAAAATAATGGCTATATTCCCTGTGCTGTATAATATATCCTTGTAGCTTATTTACTTTATACATAGTAATTTTTACCTCTTAATCCTCTACCCCTATCTTGCCCCTCACCACTTCCCTCTACTCACTGGTAATCATTAGTTTGTTCTCTGTGTCTGTTCTCTATGTCTGTGAGTTTCTGTTTTGTTATATTCATTCATTTTATTTTTTAGATTCCACATATGAGTGATAACATGCATATTATGTCTAAATTATTTCATTATGCACAATACCCTCTAGATCTGTTCATGTTGTTGCATATGGCAAAATTTCATGCTTTTTTATGGCTGAATAGTATTCTGTTCTCTATATATACACATTTTCTTTATCCATTCATCTGTTGATAGACACTTAGGTTGTTTCCATATCTTGGCCATTGTTAATAATGCTGCTATGAACATTGGGGTGTGTGTAGCTTTTCAAATTAGTGTTTTTATTTTCTTTGGCTATATACCTAGGAGTAGAATTGCTGTGTCATATGGTAGTTGTATTTTTAATTTTTTGAGGAATTTCCATACTATTTTCCACAGTGACTGTGCCAACTTACATTTCCACCAACAGTCTACAAGGGTTCCCTTTACACCATGTTCTTGTCAAAATTTGTTATTTGTGGTCCTTTTGATGAAAGCCATTTTGATAGGTGTGAGGTGATATCTCATTGTGGTTTTGATTTGCATTTCTCTAGTGATTGGCAATGTTGAACATTTTTTCATGTGCCTGTTGGCCATCTGTATGTCTTCTTTGGAAAAATGTCTATTCAGGCTTCTGCTCATTTTTTAACCTGGTTGTTTGTTTTGTTGATATTGAGTTGCACAAGGTATTTGTACATTTTGAATATTAACCCCTTATTGATCATAATATCCCTCTAAACACTGCTTAGGCTGTATCCCACACATTTTAATATGTTGATTCTTCGTTTTCATTCAGTTCAAAACATTTAACAATTTCTCTTAATAATTCCCTCTTTGATCAATAGATTATTTAAAATTATGTGGTTTAATTATCATATATTTAAAGATTTCCTAGTTATCTTCCTGCTATTGAATTCTATTTTAACCCTATTATGATCAGAGAACATATTTTGTATAGTTTCATTAAAAAATTTTGTTGAGGTCTGTTTTGACACAGGATATGGTCTGTCTTGCAATATGTTTCATTTGCACTTGAGCAGAATGTGTATTCTATCTTTTGGTGGAATTTTATAAATGTTAATTAGCTCTGGTTAGTTAATAGTATTGTTCTATTCTTTGATATCTTTGCTAATTTATAAAATATACATGCTTTTTAAATTACTGAATGAGAGTATTGAAGTCTCCAACTATTATTAGAGGCTTCTCTTTTTAATGCTGTCAGTTTTTATCTCATGTATTTTGAGGCTCTGTTGTTAGGTAATACATGTTTAGGATTGTTATATTCTTGGTGAATGTAACATATACCTTGAATCATTAGGTAATGTCTATCTTTAGCCCTCTTAACTTTTCCTTGCTACAAGATTTCTTTTTTCCCGTGTTAACAGCCATTCCTATTTTCTTTCAGTTGATACTTGCATGCTACACCTTTCTTATTCTTTTACTTCTAATTTACCTGTATTGTTATATTTAAAGTGGCTTTGTTGTAACATGTAGTTGGATCTTTTTTTGGTACATTCTGAAATCTATATTTTAAAATTGGTGTGTTTAAAGAATTTACTTTTAATGTAATTATATGTTTAGATTTGTGTATGTTTAAAACAAATAGGTCTACTCTTTTATTATTTTTTCTCTTGTTTTCCTCTAATTTTTGTTCCTTTCTTTCTACTTTCCTCTTTTCCTTTATGATATTTGAATATTTTCTTAATATTTCCTTTTATCTATTGAGTTGTTGACTATACCTCTGTGTGTTTTTTGTGTGTATTTGAATGGTTGCTCTAGAGATTACAGTGTATTTTTACTTAACTTTTTGCAGTCTACTTAGAATTAATATTTTATCACTTCACAGGGAATATAGAAATCATACCACATATAGATCCCATAATGTAATTTTCATATACATTATACTGACATATAATGAGACCCGATGGGACAATGTTAACCATTTTTGCTTTTATCTGACATAACTATTTAAATAACTTAGCAGAAAATAGTCTCATATTTATTCAGATAGTTATCGTTTCTGTTGTCCATCCTTCACTTCCAAAGTTTCAAGCTTCCCTTTGATATCATTTTCCTTTTTTCTTCAGATCTTCCTTTAATATTTCTTTCTGAATATGTCTGCTGTTGACAAATTCTTCTAGTTTTTCTTCATCTGATAAATGTTTCAATTTCTTCTTCATTTTTTGAAGGATATTTTCACTGGGTGTAGAACTCTTAATTGATGGTTCTTTTATTTCAGCACATTAAAAATTATACTCTTCAGGCGTCCATGGTTTCCAATGGAGAATCTGTAGCACTTCACATTGTTGTTCCCGTCTATGTAATGCATTGTTTTTCTCTGGCTGCTTTCAAGAAATTTTCTTTATTTTTAGTTTTCAGAAGTTTGGTGATGATGTGTCTGGGCATTAATTCCATTTAGTTTATCCTGTTTTGGGATCCATTGAGCTTAAATCTATAAGTTTATGTCTTTTCCAAAATTTATGAAGTTTTCAGCCATTATTTATTCAAATAGTTTTCTCTGTACCTATTCTTTTCCCTCTTCTTTTGGGTTTTAAATGGAATAAATGTTAGATCTTTTGATATTGTCCTACAGCCCCTTGAGGCTCTGCTTATTTTTCTAGATCATTTTCCCCTCTTTTTTGTTCAGATTAGGTAATTTCTATTGATCTGTCTGGAAGTTTATTAAGAGTTTCCTCTGTCACCTCCATTTTGATATTGAGCTCATCCAGTGAAGTTTTGTTTGGTTATTATATTTTTTAGTTCTAAAATTTCCATTTGGCTTTATAATTTTTTACATATTCTATTCTATTCATGTTAAGTTCTTCCCCATCTTTCTATTTGTTTCTTGAGTGCTTAACTTTACTTCTTGAAGCAAGTTATAATAGCTGCTTTATAGGTGTTATCTCACAATTTTAACACTCATGTCATCTTTAGGTTAGCATCTGGCAATTGCCTCTTTTCAAGATGTTGAAAATTTCCTAGCATTTTGTATATAAAACAATTTTGGAATGTATCCTGGATTTTTAAATATTCTGTATGTTACTCTAGGTCTTTTTAAAAATCATATGGGAAAACTTTTTTTTTTTTTCTTTTAACAAGACATCTACCTTGTTAGGTTCAGATCTTACCTTCTGTAGAGTATGGCTCCATTTCAGGTTGTTTTTCACAGTCTTTTTAGTGCTTTTCTGATCAGTCCTGTGCAAATATCACCAGTAGCCAGTCTGGGATCTGGTCAGTGATCTACCTTATAGTTCAGTTATCAAAACCTTTGATATACTGTTTGGGGTTAGATCTATGAATTCACAACTGTAAAGTGAGCATAAGACTTTATACACAATTTTATGGGATCATTTTCTCTAGTTCCATCCTCTCTGTGATGTACCTAATACTTTCTGGCTCCCAGTATCCAATCCTCCTCCCATTCCTCTGGCAATAAAGCTAGGACTTTAGTCTTTCCACTCTCTTGCATATTTCCTATAATTGCCTCTGCCTCTGGGGTTAAGTAGTGATTATATAAAGGGAAAAAAAGCAATGGAATTCCTTGTATATTCTTGGCTCCACTAAGAATCAGGCCATTTGGCAGAGAAAAGGGTTCCCCTCCTCCTTTCTGCACAGCCACTGCTGTCATCATCACTACCACCATGTAGGATTTCCTGGGAACTGGGGTGATTTACTTAGTAATTTAATTGCCTGTGAGAAAAACAAATCAACATCTTCAGAGGATGATAGAAGAGTCCAGAGTCTCTCTAATGTATCATTCACTATGCCTGGTTATAATAACATAGCAGGCCTGCTGAAACACAAATAAACATGCTTCAGAGGAAGGTAATAGAATCCAGACTCTTTATGAGGTATCATTCACTATGTCTAGTTATAATAACATAGCAGAAAATCAAATTACTGGGTGATAGACTGAAATTTGATTTTAAGTTTGGTAGACAGAAGATTGGTTTTTAGTTTTCTCTGAGTGAGTGTGTGGGAAACCCAAGATGTTTATCAAGCTTATACTCCAGACTTTAGACCGTTTTTCCTTGCAGAGTGCAACAAATCAAATCTCTGCTAGCTTCTTTTACCCTTCCAGTTGTTATTTTTCACTGGATCCTTCTTTCAGTTTCTGCCTTCTTCTGGTCACTCTAGAATGACGTCATTTCATACTATATTATTCTATAACATTAAAATTATTTTCCAGATCTATCCATATTGTAGATCTAATTCATTCATTCAAACTATCAGATTACTATTTTAAAGCTGTTAGTGGTTTTCTCTGTTGCTCTAAGGGTAAAGGCATAATTCGTCTTTGGGTCATGGTTGTGTTTTTTCTTTTGGGAAAAACTTTAATGCCACTTCAAGTTATCCATAGGTAAATCCAAAATGCCACTCTGGAATGGAAAAGTTAGGGACAAGGAAAAGCTCAGCTGTTCTGTAATAGAAAACCTTGACTCTGTTGTGGGCAGAGTGGTGATTGTACAGATTTTATGATCTCATGCTGATTAAGTGGGGGAGCAGTAGAAACTGAGGGCTCTTTTGGGATATTTCTATGAGAGGTAAGATGGACCTTGAAAATGGCAGCAAGCTGCAACACTAAAGAGGGAGAAGGCCAGGTCAAAGACTTCTGCTGAAGAGATATGACCAGTTGTCTCCAAAGTAGAAATAACTGATATCCAATTTTAAACTTTTTTTTCTCTGACTTTAAATGTCCTTTTATAATATCCTAGTCTTCAGTAAAGAGGCATGGACTTTTGAGAGGTGCAGCAACAGAGATCCCTGGAGCATCTGCCTAAATTGACAGTGGATACATAACAACCTACACAGATTTGTGGAATGTGTATATGCAGTCACTGAGACCCTTAAAAATACTTAGAGAGAGGATCCTTTAAAAGACTGAGTATTATGTTGTGTAAGTGGACTGGGAGACTTTGATTATTTTTATTTGGGGAGTAAAGGGAAGACCTCTGAAAACTGAAGTCTTTGTAATGTCCTTAATGAAAAGACAGAAAAAGTGATTCACTCCAGGAGTACACAGCAGCCATATCTAAAATTATTAATCTCACCATTTAATTTCATAGCAATTTCAGAATGCTCTATGCAATACTTGAATTACAGTAGGTAGTTCCACAAGTGAACTTTCTATAGAGTCATGAAATTAACAATACTTTACTCTCTCAAAGGGTTCAAGTTCTGGGTAGAGGTAACAAATTCATATTTAATAGTTACTGAGGACCAACTGCAGATCAAAAATTGCCTAAAATTATGATTCAGCAGAAAGAAGAAAATATTTAATTTTCAAATATAGTTTAAATTGGAAAATATATTTTTAAGTTAAATGAACTACAAGCACTTTGTGATGAATCTTGCAGCATTTTTTTTTCTACCAGCTATTTCTTACTGTACATTTTCAAGTATTAGTGCTTAATGTTCACATTGTTTTTTCAGGCTGCACTAATGAGTGCTCTTAGATCAGAGTGTTAGAGCTCTGAGGGTTTGTGACTAAGAAAGAACCAAAAAAAGAGAAAAACCCTCAAAATAGTGGTTTTCATTTTTATTTTAAATTAAATGAATTGCTCTTTAGTAAATGATTTTTAGAATCGTTGGTCTCTTTTTTCATCTGATTTCCAAGGTATTCATGATAATTGAACCAGGTCATGATTCACAAATGTTTCTAAAATTGTATTTTTCCTAGAAGAGATGAATATCTTCTCAAACATTTATATTTACAATTACTCATTACAATTACAATTACAAAAATCTGGCTATAGATTCCATTGATGAATTCTTTATTGATGAGTAGAGTTTTGGAAAAAAAGCACTTTATTACTATTTTTTTATATCTTAGGGACCTCATCATTTAAACTGAGCTTTCCATATTTCTTACAACATAAAGTTAATTTAACTCATTGGAAGCTCATATTGCCCAAAATTTAGGTTTTAGCAACTCTCCTACAGTTTATACAATAAGCTATGCCGGCTGGTTTAAATGTTTAACTTATAAGCAATAACTCTAATGATTCTTGCTAAGCTCTGGAGGAAATTTCAATTGCTTTTCTTTTGTTAGAAGATGTAAGTTGAAGATCTATAGGTTATTCTATAGTAATGCCAACTATCCTTGAAGTCTTAAGTTCTGATAATGTTTTGGTTTGCTTGAAGTATTGCTAGTTGATCAGTTTATTAATCTCCTAATTGCTGTTTAAAGGATTCACTATTTTCCCTGTATTGGACCTATTCCTGCCTTGGAAAAAAGGAGAGAATGAATTGCTACATTTACTGTGGCACCTTTGACTTACTCATAGTACAATTTGTTTTAAGCTAGAGGTCTCTAAGAAAAAGTGGTTGAGATTTCTGTTGACCCTTTATGATTCATTGCTTTATGAACCTTTATGATTCATTGCTTAGTTACAGTTTGTTAAGAGCAGATACAGTATATATTATGCCACTTAGAAAGAAAAATAAAGAGCCTTGCTTAGAAAAATACATTTCAACATCAAAGCCATAGATATGCATTTTCAACCTACTCTGGGCCAGTTTGGATTTTGACTTTTTGATTATAGAGAGACATTAACTACTTTAAAAAAGGCCACTATATAAAATGACTGGGATGGTTTAGTCAGTAGTTCTCAACCATGTGTATTGTATAAATCTTTTCTAAAGGAAAAAAAAATTCTGACTCCCATTATGTACTTAGATTATTTGTATTGTATTTTTCCTTAAATTTATGTAAATGTAAAACATAATATAAATTCCCTGTACTAAAAACACTTATACTACTTTTTAATCAAAGCACATTTACAATTTAAATACAAACAAAGCTGTAAATACAGATTAACAACATTAGTTTAATATGATGGATAATGATTTGCTGAAAAACTAAATTGTTGTTTACAACATAAAAATGGTGGTGACTGCTGGGATGCAGGTTCTTTTTTAAAATATATTTTATTGAAGTATATAAAAAGAATTCACTAAAAAGTACCCTGGATGTTTGACAAATTAGTAAGTTAATTTCAGACAGAGATAAAAGTTTGATGAAAATAATTCAGAGTGATGAGATGTAGAGTGACTGGGTGGGGCCCCTTCAGATAAAGTCATTGTGAGGGGGGATTTTAGAGCTAAGACATAAACAGCAAACATGAGGTGGCCTGTCAAAGAAAGAACTGGAGAAAGAGCTTTGGAATTACATGGAAACAGAAAACATAAAAGCCCTGATGTAGGAGGAAGCTTCTGTGCTTGAGGACTAGCAAGGAGGTCAATTGAAGTGGGATGAGTAAAGGGGAGTGATGTTGCAGATGAGCTAGGAGAGGTAGGTGGGGCCAGATTACACTCAGCCTTGCAGGCTGCAGGGAGTTCTATATTTATGAACATGGAGTTATGCCCAAGGTATGGTTTAGTGAAAAAAACATTATTTCAAACAGTCTGAGTAGAAATATCCCCTTTATGTACAACTATATATTCATTTTCATATGTATCTACAGACATAGTGAAAAATTGAGGTGTATATTCAGTAAAATACTAACACTGGAAATCTCTGGATGCTAAACCTTAGGTGATACTCACCCTCCCATTTGTATTATTCTGTATTGCTTTGTTTACAAAAAAAGCAACTGAGACATATCAAATATGCATTCATAAAAAATGAGCTATAATTTCTTGGCTAAGATTTAAAGATTTAAGACAGCTTTGACACTATTGTGGGTTCCAAACTCACACGAAATAGGGAAAAGAGGGATTTATAAAGAAGAATTTGTTGAATTTCATTAACAAATATAGAAATAAAATGACGCATACATTTTGGGGGGTTTTCATTGAATATGGAAGATAGAAAAAAACTCAAAAAAATCTAGTGTGCACAGAATGCAAATAATCAACAACAACAAAATCCCTTATTGCATACTGTTAACAAGAAGAAAGCAGTCCAAAATGGAGTCACTTTTGCTAAGTCCCATGTCACCAAACTGAAACTTAATTAGTTACAGTTTTGGCCTCTCCCAGAATTGGAATCTTAAACTTATCAGTTAGGAATCACCTGGTCTGCACTAGTGAGGTAATCTGTCTGTTAGACCCCAATCATCCACTAAAGAAAAGTGATCTTGCCACAACCAGTCCACTTTTTTGCTAGTATAACTTCCTTGTTGCTGTTCCCTTCTGCCTGTAAAAGTCTTTCTGTATAACTCCGCAGAGCTCCCTTCTACCTGCTATATGGGATGCTGCCCAATTCATAAACTGTTGAATAAAGCCAATAAGATCTTTAAAATTTACTCAGTTGAATTTGTTTTTTAACAATGCCGAAATAGAGTTTTCCATATACAATCTACAAAGTGCAAAATGAATAGGAAAACATTAAAATAAGGATAACTGAAGGAAAGAAGTGAAAAAGTAAAAATGATAAATAACATTTAGCTACACATTAATCCAATTACTCATTCTTTCAATATAGATTTTAACATAATCTGTACTAAATAAACAAGGGTTGTGTGCAAGAAGTCTAGTTGGATAAATCCTCATGGGTGCAAGAATAAAATGTGACCAGAAAGGGAAGCTGACTGGGCAGAAAGACAGGGCACAGAGGCTGCTGCCTTTATAACAGCATGGTCAAACTCTGTCAGGGTTTCAATATTCTATAAAAAAATAAATTTAAAAATCCTCCTTGGATCTACATCTTCCATCAAAATCTTCCCCTTGTTTTCTTCTATACTTTCCTTTCTACTTCTCCACATGTGGTTGCCATCCTCCTATTTCTGTGGTATACACAGAGTTCTAGTACAGAGGATTCTCTTGAACCAGTTTTGTAGTTAATGTGTAACTAGTTCCATGAAAAACCACTAGGAACATGATATTGTTTCAACATTGGACTACTTCCATAGATAATCTGATGAGAACTTTACTTTTCTGCCTGTAAAAATAGCTTCAGTTCCATCCCATATATGGAGAACAGGCTTTTCTGTCTCTATTCAATTAAGCAAATGCCTGACTTCTGGCAAGGAAAGAAGAAAAGGATTAATCATTTCCAGTCCATCCATATCAGGATGTCAACTCCCAAAAGACAAAGATTCAATTCATATCTTTCTTGTTATGACCTCCAGGTATTTTTCTCAATGTGGATGATTCTAGAAAACGTCAGAAGAGGTTATTTGTAGATACATCTTAGAAGAATATCGTGTGGGCAACAGTGTAAGAATGCCTTGATAATGCTGACAGATAACCTACTGTTTGTGCTGGTCTGCCATAACTAGAGGCTTCCGTTTGTTTTAATAAATCAAGATTGATGGTGGGTCTTTGAGGTGGGTCTTGCTTTTAATCGCCTCCCCAATCTCCATTCCTCCAAATGTACTAGATTGTTGGATCTTACCTCTGGCCATGTGAAATCCACCCTTCACTCTTCAACCTTAGCTCTGTTCTTTTATCCTGTAGGACTGCACCTAGCTTTTCCCTACTTGGGTCTCATGGGCTTAGATTTGACCCTTAGTTCTTTCCCCAGTAGCTGTGACAACTGGCTTGGCAGCCATTGCCAACCTAGTTCCTCTTAGACTCTGTTTCAGCAATAATATGAGAAGAACTGAGACTGGCACCCAGACTACGGTGGAATGATCCAGGTAGAGGCTGCATTTGGCTGCATGGAACAGAGGTGAAGCTGTGAGAAAAAGTGAAAACGATGAAAACCCATGAGGCAATATGTGTCTTTAGACATATTGTCATTTTGTTTTTAATAGAAAGCAAAGGCCCATGCTTGTGAAGGGCTGGACTAATCACCACTGACTCTGTAAATATACATACCTGTCCACCCCAGCTTCAAGATTAAACAGAATTTTTCCATCAAAGGCCACAGGTATTAGCTGGGTATGCCTTTTGCCTAACTAGTCCTAGCTGGATATGCCTTTTTCCTAGCTAGTCCTGACTACTAGTTAAGAATCTTTAAAAGCACTGTGATATTTGAAATTACTTGTTAGAATTTCTGACTTGTGGAATCTATTTTTGGGTGGTTAACTCACTTTTTAAATTAAAAAATGTAAAAATTAAAAATAATTTAATTGAAATAGTGTTGATGTACAACATTATGTTAGTTTCAGGTGCACTACATAATGATTTGACATATGCATATATTATGATATCATCACCATGATTTCTAATAACCACCTGTTGCCATATAAAGTTATTACAATATTGGCTATATTCCTTATACTATATATTATATCCCTATGACTTGTTTATTATATAACTGGAGGTTAGTACCTCTTAATCTCCTACACCTATTTTGCCCACCCCCCTCACCCTTTTCCCTTCTGACAGCCACTTGTTTGTTCTTTGAATCTATAAGTCTGTTCTTGTTTTTGTTATGTTTATTTGTTCTGTTTTTTGATTCCACGTATAAGTGAGGTGATGCAACATTTTTCTTTCTCTGTCTGACTTATTTCACTTAGCATAATACCCTCTAGATCCATCCATGTTGTTGCAAATGGCAAGATTTTTTTTTTAATGGCTGGGGAATGTATACATATGCATATATATAATATATATATATATATATATATATTATATATATATACACACACCATATCGTTATTCATTTGTCTATCAGTGAATATTTAGGATGCTTCCACATCTTGGCTATTGTAAATAATGCCACAATAAATATAGGGGTGCACATATCTTTTCAGTTGTTGGTTTTGTTTTTCACAGGTAAAAACCCCAAAGTGAAATTGCTGGATCATATGGCAGTCTATTTTTAATTTTTTGAAGAACCTCCATACTGTTTTTCATAGTGGCTGCACCGATTTACAGTTCCACCAACAGTGCAAGAGAGTTCCATTTTCCCTACATCCCTGGCAACACTTGTTATTTGTTGTCTTTTTGATGATGGCCATTCTGACAGATGTGAGATAGTATCTTATTGCAGTTTGTATTTCCTTGATGATTAGTAATGTTGAGCATATTTTTCATATGTCTGTCAATCATCTTTGTGTCTTCTTTGGAAAAACATCTATTCAGGTCTTCTGTCCATTTTTAAATCAGATTCTTTATTTTTTTGATGTTGAGCTGTATGAGTTGTTTGTATATTTTGGATATCGACCTCTTATTGGATATATCATTTACAAATATATTCTTCCACTTGGTAGGCTTCCTTTCATTTTGTTGATAGTTTCCTTGGCTGTGCAAAAGATTTTTATTTTGATGTTAGTACCTTTTGTTTACTTTCACTTTTATTTCCCTTGTCTACGGAAGACAAATCCAAAAAAAAATACTGCTAAGACCAATGCCAAAGAGTGTACTGCCTATGTTTTCTTCTGGGATTTTTATACTTTCAGGTTTTATAGTTGTCATTAATCCAGTTTGAGTTTACTTTTGTATGTAGTCCAGTTTGGTTCTTTTGCATGTAGCTGTCCAGTTTTCCTAACATCATTTATTGAAGAGGCTGTCTTTTCCCCATTATATATTCTTTCCTCTTTTGTCATAGGCTAGTAGACTCTTAAGGTGGGTTTATTTCTGGGTTCTCTATTCTGTTCCATTGATCTGTGTGTGTGTTTTTTTGCCAGTACCATGCTGTTTTGATTATTGTAGCTTTGTGTTATAGTCTGAAATCAGGGCGCATGACTTATCCAGCACTGTTCTTTCTCAAGATTGTTTTGGCTATTTGGGGTCTTTTGTGTTTTCATACAAATTTTGTAATTATTTGTTTTAGTTCTGTGAAAAATGTCATTGACATTTTGATAGGGATTATATTGACTCTGTAGATTGTCTTGGAGGGGTGTGGTTATTTTAACAATAATAATTCTTCCATGGTATATCTTTCTATTTGTTTGTGTGGTCTTCAATTTCTTTCATCAATGTCTTGTAGTTTTCCAATACAAGTCTTTTACCTACTTAAGTAGGTTTATTTGTAGGTATTTAATTGTTTTTCATGCTATTGTAAATGGGATTGTTTCCTTAATGTCTCTTTATAATAGTTTATTGTTTATGTATAGAAATGTAACAGATTTATATATATTAATTTTGTGTCCTGCAACTTTACTGAATTCATTGATGAGCTCTAGCAGTTTCTTGGTTGCTTCTTTAGGATTTTCTATATATAGTATCATGTCATCTGCAAATGGTGACAATTTTACTTCTTCCTTTCCAGTGTGGATTCGTTTTATTTCCTTTTCTTCTCTGATTGCTGTGGCAAGAACTTCTAATAGTATGTTGAATAAAAGTGGTGAGAGTGAGAATCCTTGTCTTGTTCCTGCTCTTAGAGGACATGTTTTCATATTTTCATTGCTGAGTAGGATGTCAGCTGTGGCTTGTCTCATATGGCCTTTATTATGTTGAGGTATGCTCCCTTTTTAACCACTTTGTTAAGAGTTTTGATCATAAATGGATGTTGAATTTTGTCAAAAGCTTTTTCTTCATCTGTTGAGATGATCATGTATCACATTGACTGATTTGCGAATATTGAAACTTCCTTCTCTCCCTGGTATAATTCCACTTGATCATGGTGTATGATCCTTTTAATGTATTGTTGAATTTTGTTTGCTAATATTTTATTGAGGATTTTTACATCTGTATTCATCAGTAATGATGTAATTTTTTTTCTTTGTGGTGTCTTTGTGTGTTTTTTGTATCAGGGTGATGTCAGCTTTGTAGAATGAGTTTAAAAGTCTTCCTTCCCCCTCAATTTTTTGGAATAGTTTGAGAAGGATAGGTATTAATTCTTCTTTAAATATTTGGTAGAATTCATCTATGAAGTCATCTGGGTCTGGAATTTTTTTGTTGGAAGTTTTTCTTATTATTGTTTCATTTTTGTTACTGGTATTTGGCCCTGATTGTACATTTCTAGGAATTTATCCATTTCTTCTAGATTGTCCATTTTATTCGTGTATAATTGTTTGTAGTAATCTCTTATAATCCTTTGTATTTCTGTGGTGTCAGTTGTAATTTCTACAGTTTCATTTCTGATTTTATTTATTTGGGCCCTCTCTTTTTCTTGATCAGTCCAACTAAAGGCTTAGCATTAAAAAAAATCTTTTCAAAGAACCAGCTCTTAGTTTCATTGATCTTTTCTTCTTTTTTTTTAGTTTCTATTCCATTTATTTCTGCTTTGATCTTTATGATTCCTTTCTTTCTACTAACTTTGAGTTTTGCTTGTTTTTCATTAGGTATAAGGTAAGATTGTGTATTTAAGATTTTTTTGTTGTAATTTCCCAAGTCTTGTAGCAAAGCTTCTCTCTTTGAGCTACTTTTGCTTCATTCCATAGATTTTTGGATCATTGTGTTTCCATTTTCATTTGTCTCCAGGGATTTTTTAATTTCCTTTTTGATTTCTTCAGTGACTCATCAGTGTTTAGTAGTATATTGTTTAGCCTCTGCATACTTGTGTTTAAAAAAATTTTTTTTTCTTGTCATTGATTTCTAGTCTCTTTGTACTTCCTGGACCTACATGTCTCTTTCCCCAGTTTAGGGAAGTTTTCAGCTATTACTTCAAATAAGTTCTCTGTTCCTTTCATTTTTCTCCTTATGAGTCCCCTATAATATGAATATTAATATGACTGATGATGTTCCAGAGGTCTCTTAAACTGTCCTCATTTTAAAAAATTCTTTTTTCTGCTTAATTTGGGTGATTTCCACTGCTTTCTCTTCCAGTTTGCTGATTTGTTCCCCTGTATCATCTAATCTTGATTCCTTCCACTATATTTCTAATTTCAGTTATTGTAGTTTTTAGCTCTGTTTCTCTTTGTTAAAATTCTTACTGTGTTCATCTCTTCTTTTCTGGAGTTTGTTAAATATTTTTATGATTATTACCTTGAACTCTTTATCAGGTATATTGCTTATCTCCACTTTATTTAGTTCTTTTGCTGAAGTTTTGTCTTGTTCCTTCGTTTGGAACATATTCCTCTGTCTCTTTATTTTGTCTAATTCTTTGTTTTTATTTCTATATATTAGATAGGTTTTTTACATTCCCCACTCCTGGAGAAGCAGCCTTATATAGGAGACATCCTGTGACATCCAGCATCACACTCCCCTTTGGCCACCAGAGCTATATGCTGTAGGGGTACCCTCTATGTGGGCTGCCTTAGACCTTCTGTTTCAGTAGAGCTGACTACCATGGGAGCACTGGTAGGCAGGGCTGGTCTCCAGCCCCCTTGATTGCCAGGCCCTACCTTGTACAGTGGCTGCCAGCCTGCTAGTAGGTAGAGTGGGTCCCAGGAAGCTGGCTGTTTGGCAAAGAAGTGGGGGTGGGATCCAGGCTGGTGCTGGCCCACTGGTATGTGGGGTCAGACCCCTGCTCAGCTGGCTGCATGGCCTGGTAAGTTCTGTGACTGTGACTGGTGCTGGCCTGCTGGTGGGAAGGTAGGCCCCCATCACTAATAAGCAAGATGGAGAACTCCAAAATGGCACTTGCCAGCACCCATGTCCTTATGGCAGAATGAGCTCCCCAAAATGGGTGCTGCCAGTGTCTATGTCTCCAGAGGGAGTGCCAGTTACCTCTTGTCTCTTTGGGAGGCTAAGATCAGCAAGTGGGTCTAATTCAGGCTCCTTTCAAGTTACTGCATTTGTGCTGGGCCTTGGAGGTGGGAGACTTTGCACACACCCTTTATGAGTGGAGTCTCTGTTTCCTAAAGCTCTCTTTCTCCCATATGCAAGCCCTGCTGTCCCTCAGAGCTAAATGTTCTGAGGGCTCATCTTCCCAGTGCAGGAGCCCTTGGCTGGGGAGCCTAATGTGGGGCTCAGACCGCTTGCTCCTTAGGGAGAACTTCTACAATGATGATTATCCTCCCATTTGTAGATTGCCTGTCTGGTGGTATGACTCTTAACTATACAATGTCTCCACCCATCTTACCTATCTCATTGTAGTTCCTTCTTAATACCTCTAGTTGTGAAGAATCTTTTCTGCAGTGTTTAGGTGGTTCTCATAGATAGTGCTCTGTAAATAGTTTTGGTGTACCTATGGAGTGGGCGAGCTCTGGTCTTCATGCTCTGCCTTCTTGGCCACACCTTGGTTAACTCACTTTTTAATTAAACTAATTAGGCTCCCGTTTGGATAATGATGGGGTACCTTGATTATATTCTGGAACTAGGCATAATCTTTGGTAAACTAAGATTAACGTATGTCTTAACTTTTAATTTTTTCATAAAGGTTTATTTTTTAAATACAAACAATATAACAAACTTATTTAAAATAAAATATTTACATATATATATTTAAAAAATATGTGTACCTGTGTTACCAGTCCATAACTATTGATAAACACATTTTAACTTTATTTTGACTTTATTTTAGATTTTTGACTGAATGTTTTCTCTTGTCTCACTCCAATTCCTTTCATAAAATTGTTACATAGAATTTTGGGTTCATACAATTTAGTCTGTTGTTAAAAGTCATGGTAGGTTCTCAGGACTGGTATAACACATCAGTTCCCAAATAAGACTTCTTTTTACTGTCATCTTTCATAACTTTGTACTGAAATTTTCTTTCCTTAATATGACAGGAGAACTGAAAAAGAGAAAAATATGAAGGGCATCCTATCCAGATAGTATAAAAACTTAATAACATAATCACATGGAAGTGATTTTTCTTTGTAGTCTTAAATAAATGAGAAATGCCTAATTTCCATCCATTTATTAGTTGGAAGCTGGTAGCTATATGTAATTCAAAATTGGAAACTTTTACAAGTCTTTCTATTCTTTTTTATCTCATACATTCTTAAGAATATATTCTCAAGTTGATGATGTGGATTCAAACTATACTTACTTACATAGGGGTTTTCCAGAAAGAAAAAAAAAAATCCCACAAAAAATGCCCAAATTCCTGCTCTATCCTGACTACCCATTTGGTGGTTAGCATCCATCCTTGATCTTTACCACATATGAATGTATCTATTCATACTTCCTTGGGCTGTTTCAGAGAATTTCCAGATTAGTTGGTAAGCTGTGTTGCTGAATCTAATGGATGTAGCTTACATTTAGAATTTATAGCTCTAAACTTTACAAACAACAAAATTTTATGGAAAAAAATCCTCATGTAAGCATCTTAGGAATGTGGATTTATAGGGCTCATGGAGGCATAACCAGCTGTTTTTTATTGCCTTTGTAGCTTGCATGGGGACCTAAGGTACCCCATTAATCAGTTCTAATTTATATGTAGCCGTGTAGAGTTGGCATTGTCAAGAATCAATATTTTAGCTTCTTTGAGGAGTCATCTGGATTTCCTTTTGATCATATCCCTTAGTTATTTATCACCCTTTTCTTAGTCTACTCCTTTACCTCCAATTTGGGACCATAGTTGAGAAGAAGTCTCTTCCCCATAGAACCTGTGGGATTCTATGCTCTAGTATTCCACATAGTGGAACCCTGGAGGATGTTTGGAGACAAGAACCTACATGAAAGGTTGGTATCCCCCAAATAAAGAGTGGCAGCAGTGGGGTAGCTCCAATGAAGTTAATGTCTTATTTCCTTTTCTTAAAGGAAACTATCTACTTAAAATATTAAAAAGATAATTTATGGGCATTTTTTTTCTTATATAGAACTAGTGTATATAACTGATAGGAAATAAACAAATGTAATCAAATCCAAGAAGTAATAGTAGTCATGTATTATTCTACCACAAATGTTCATATTTAACAAAACATATAAAAAGCAAAAAAACCCTACAAAATTTAACGCATTCTGTTTTTAACTATGCTTTTCTGTATCATACTCCTTCCTGTTCCTACCATGAATTACAACAGGGCGAGTCATTGGCTTATGGGTTAGAGTGTCTGCACTGTTTGTAATTGCAATTTGTATTTGCTTTTTTTTTTTTTTTCAGGATTAGCGAGAGTAAATGAGCTCTTGGTAGATTGTACCAAGGTTATGAACAATTTGGGCCAAGGTGCTTTAATTTTCCTTTCAATAAATAATCAATGGAAAAGGAAACTGAGTTTGTGACTAAATGTAACATATAAATAAATGGGTCTGTGGTATCAATCCTGCATTCACACTACTCCTGTAATGTCTGCATCATTGATAATCCCAGTGGACAAAGTGTTTGGAATTGAAGGCCACCCAGCTCAGGGATCAGCTTTAACAATAATAATTGGGTCATGGTCTCATTGTTATTATTGCTGTTGTTATTATCAAAACTGAATCATGATCACTGGAGCTGAATTGTTTTGAATGGTATCATGTCAGGACAGCTAAAATGATCAAGTTTACCATATCAAGCCGCCATTTGGCAGCTGTGATCTTTATTTCTCACAGTATAAAGTAAATGTTCTTTGAGAAGATAGCTATGGCCTTTGAGGTAGCTAAGGGAGATTCACTTTAATTGAGGAAAGAAAAGAAAAATGTTTATTTATCTTCAGATTCATTTCCAGGTTTTATTGAAAGTCAGGGCCAGATCTTAGTAAGTTTCCTGGATTTTACAGGAAGCCTGGTTCTTTGTCATAGCACTAAATGTTCACTAACCTGAAAGTGACAAGGAGGACTTTTCCTTCCTCATCAGTTTCTTGCTTCCTGGATTTGATGTTTTTTAGAGCAGGGAGGAAGTATCTGCCCAGAATCCACAGTCTGAAGGGCTGTTGGAAAAATAGGTCTCTTGTTTTTCTTGGGGAGATATTCCTTATCTTGCTGGCATGCAGTTTTAGGTGCCTTTATATTCATTTACACCAGTGAAACAAATGGTTCACTTGTCTTCTGGTATGTTCATATCTATTTGTGTGTGTGTGTGTGTGTCTGTGCGTGTGTGTGTGTACCTGGGTGTATTTTCAGATCATAACCATCAGTATATTTTTGGAACACTAGTTTCACAAGATGACTTTTGAACATTGCACTGGCCTTAATGACATTTCCTTTCTTGAAGATTCATAATACTATTATCGTATTAAAGATTCTAGAAAGTCCTAAAGTAAAGAGATACTTGAATTTTGAGCCAGACTTTCTCCAGCTTCACTTGACCATGAAGTCCTTTTTTTCTGGTGATGATAAAAAAAATCTCAGATCTATAAGTAAAAATATTTAGGAAATGCTGCATTAGATAATTTTTCTGAAAGATTTGGATGTCTACAATAGCGTAATGTACAGAGATGTACAGAGGAATGTGGAAATGTAGGCTGATGCTAGTTTCAAAATTTTTACTGGGTTCTTTAAGCTTAGCTTAGTCATTTCCACTTCATGAAGCCATGATTTGCTGAAGCACAATTAGGCCACCAAGCTACAAGTAGCCAACAATAGAGGAGCTTACTAAGGCTTTAAAGTTTTTTTTTTTTTTTAACTGGAGTTTTTAAACTGGATTGCTCTTTTTCCTGAAGTAAATTCTATCAGGCAAATTCTATTTCTATTAAGCAAATCAGTAAAGTTAGTTTATTCAAGCCAGTTCTATTAGGCAAATCAATAAAGTTATTTCTACCATCTTCTACTATTTGATTCTTGGTAAAGTGTGGACCAGAAGTGTATAGTTTGTTGAAGGGAGCATATGTTCATCCCAAGAAAATTTTAAAATTGTAGAATAGATAAACAAGATTATACTGTAAAGCACAGGGAAATATACACAAGATCTTATGGTAGCTCACAGCGAAAAAAATGTGACAATGAATATATATATATGTTCATGTATAACTGAAAAATTGTGCTCTACACTGTAATTTGACACAACATTGTAAAATGATTATAAATCAATAAAAAATGTTAAAAAAAAGAAAAAAGCAGAAATGAAGAAAATATTCTTCAGACATCTGAGGATTCCAATCTTTGGTGCTATTTGCAAAAGGCAGCAAGCAACATTAAACATGATAAAGACTTTTGGTGCCTTAGATTACTCAGTGGATAGAAATTTGGAGCTATTTTGGTTAAAGCTAAGGGGAAAAGTTCTGAATTTCTTTGATATTTTCCTGATGTTAGAAAAGAAAGGTAGAGAAAGATACAGAGTTATTAATTAACATCAGCACAAGATATTTTATTTGATTAATGGTTCAGAGCTCAATTTTTATTAGGGCCAGATATGCTGGATAATTAAGTGCTCAGCAACATTATTACCAGGATGTCCTGCCAGGAAATTTGTTATCCTATAGACTGCTTTTGATCCTCCTTTCCCTCTGCCTTTCATCTTCCCCACCTCCTTTTTTTTTTTTTTTTTAGCATAACTGATTTTTTAAAAAACCTAACTATGACTTCAAGAAACAAAAATAAACACCAAAGAACTGGTCTACTGGGATGTCTGAAATCTTGATGAAAGACACAATGCAAATAACTTTAGTGTGTTTGAAGTTAAAACCACAGATACCTTTTCCAGGTTATGCTGTACATGTATAGCTTTCTGACTTACTCAGCAGAGAACATCACACAACAGTGATCTGGAGTAGTGTGGATTAAATCACATGGCATGGACTCATGGTCTAGATAATGAAAATTCCCTTTCTTCCCCTGTTTGTCATTTCAGGCAAACATCTAGTTTGGAGCTCAGCTATGTGAGAGTCACTATAGCCTTAAAAGATGATTTTCCTTTAGAACTTGTAGTATAGAAATGTTTTAGCACACAAGAGCGTAGAGAATAGTATAATGAACTTGTATATACTGATCAGTCACCTCAATAATTATCAACATTTTTTCCAGTCTTGTTATGTCTCTCCATTCCTTCTTTTTCCTCTTGAATACTTCAGAGCAAATCCCAGAAATCATGTCATTTTGCAGCATGCATCTCTTACTGATAAGGCTTTTTATATTTCACAATAAGCATGCCATTACTCAATCTGATAAAATTGAAAATAATTCCTTAACATCATCTAATACTGAGCCCATATAAATATTCTTCTATTATCCTCCCAATTTTTACCCTGACCTAGCCCTAGGTCATCTCTAACCTCTCTGGGATTCTCATTTCTAGGAATGAGTAGATCGATAAAGGGGGCAAGTCTTTGCTCTTTTTATCAGTCCAAAGCACCAACTTAAATCCATCATTTCCAAGTTTCCCTAATTCTGAATTCTGCTGCCACTACTTAGGGCAGTGTTTCAGTATCTAAGAAGTGAGAGCAAGGCCAAGCTATTTTTGTGATAATCCAGAGATGAGACTCTAGAATTTATTCTGCCTAGAGTCTCCGTCCCAAGCCCTCTGGGAGGCAGGTGAACAGGAAGCAGACTTAGCTGTTGGTTAAAAAGCAAGATTTCCTCAAGAGGAGTAAAGTGTTTTCTTTTCACTAAGAGATATGCCTGTTTACATTTTTAAGAAATCTATAGTAGCCTTAGTTGTAGTGGGTTACTAGTCTATGCCTTCAATAAAATCTTATTTAGTGTCAATTGCGGGTAAGGCATTGTGCTAGTAAGGAAAATAAAAGACGTAAAGCAAAAAGCACTGCCCAGAAAATAAAGTGCAGTGGGACTTCATAAGCAAACTATTTTTTTACCTGGGTAGTTGACAGACAAAAGGAACAGTTGACTAGAACCTTAAAAGCCTTCTAGAATTTGAACAATTGGAAAGGAGGAAAGGCCGAAGCAAAACATGTGAAGCAAATAATAAGGAGATCAGTCTGGTGAACATGACACTCTTCAGGCCAAACATCATGAAATATCGTGACTAGCCATGCAGCTAGGTATAGACATTACATAACCACCCAGTGAGCAGACATTCCGGTAACTGCTATCAGTCACTGCTGCCAGGAACTACTAATCAGGCAGCGTGTTTAGGATGTCAAGACGATGATTGTTAATATGAGACCAACCAAGAAAACTGGTGCATGGTAGAGGCATCTGGTCCAATGTGATACAATATTTAATCCAACTGGATAATATTTTACCTCCAAATCCAACCCAGTGGCTGGGTCAATAGGCAAACAACTGTTAGTGTTCATTTGTGAAGAATTTTTTGGCAACTTCAGGAGGCTTGGGAAGAGCAGGGTCCATTAAATGAAGCTTTTTTTTGCTGTGGGGCTGGATCTTCCTTAGACCTTTCATGTGGCAGTCTCATATGAGTTTTTGCTTTTTTTCTAAACTCAAAGCACTAAAACTATGTCATTAACATAGAAATATAAAAATCTTCTTGACCCCCAACCCCAAGCTTACAATTGACACATCTTTTAGCTAAAGAATAAATTCAAGTGATGGTAACATTTGCTGATTTAGGTTTGCTCTGCTGCATTCAGCACTGAGCTTAAATGTCCCGGCTCAGAGAAAGACTAGTCCAACATTCTAGTCCAGGCCATGTGCTTTATGGGGCCTGAGGAAAGGCTTTTCTTTTATTCCTCAACATTAGCTGGAAATGTATTTTCAGCTAACGTTTGTCATGTGTTTATTAAGTACAGGGCCCCATGTCTGGTGTATCATAAGCATTATTGATTTAATCTTCACAACAACTCTTTGATGGAGGTTAATGTACTTATCTCCATCTCAGTTATGAGGAAACTGGGGATTTGAGAGGATTAGTAATTTATACCAGGTCACATAGCTAATAAGTGGCAGGGCTGGTTTTTGAGTCCTGCTAGTCTGCTACGGCAGGCCGTGGGCACCTGAGCAGGGATGGAGGCTGTGTGTTGTGATGGGAAGCAGGCGAGACGAGGCTATCACTTTCCTCTGCTCCTCTGTCTCTTCAGTTTCCACCCTGCTCTTCTTCCTGCTTCCTCATTTCTTGATATTTCTTATCACAACTCCTCAATTTCCCTGTTCCTTGTATATAGTTCTTTTTTTTTCTATTTATATATTAATTTATTTTCTCTTTCACTCATTGATTTACCTCTAAGATAGTAGGCCTTGTCTGCTAGGTAATTACAAGGAGAGCTAGCAAATGAATGAATGAATGAATACAGTACACTGTAGGGAATGCTGGATTACGATTGCTTTGAGGGCACAAAGAAGGAAAAATATAAAAATTTGAGGCCTAGGAGATAATACTTGAGTTGTGTCTTGAAGGAAGAGAAATTGGACAGATGAAGGAGTAGGAAGAGCTTTCCAGGCAGACACACTATCATTTCTATAGTCACTGAGTTGGGGCGATAGCTGGACACAGCTGAGATCCATTGGTCACTGGGGATGGCTGGAATGAATGCAGAGTGTTTCCTGGGAGTGTTGTGAGATGAAGCCAGAAAGGCAGGGGCCAGCCCATGAAGTGCTTGAGTGCTGAATTAAGGAGTTTGAATGTTAGCCTGAAAGTTACAGGAAGTCATTGAAAGGATTTAAATTATGGAAATGCATGACTTTGAATTTTAAAAACAGCATTCTGGTAATCATCCCATGCATAGTCAATTTCTGTGCCTCTAAAAGGAGGACTTAAGTTTGACCAAGATTGTACACTACCTTCCTTGAGAGACTTGAACACCTTCATCACCTTGTGTTCTTGCCTGATGGAGGAGCTGAGCCTTCCATCCTACTTTCTGATCTTGTTCAGCTGGGTGCAAGGCAGTTTTCATAAATTGGTCCTTAAAGAGAAGATTTACTGTTGTAACCACAAGAGTCCACTTGTTAGGCACGAGATGCTCAGGTTTTACAGGGATATTCAAATCCTGCTTCCTCTCAGAACTCTCCCCACCCACATTCTCATGTCTCTCTGGGTTCTGGGCTACTGAATTACTGTATCTTTTTTTTTCTCTGCTGTTACTCCTAAAATCTGGGGGAGTTCAGGTGACCCCTTGTGCAGAGAGCAAATCCATTGAGGCAAGTGGGAGGTGTGATGTTGGGGCAGGAGCAGCAGCTGGCATCAAACAAGCTGCATCCAACAGACAATTTGAGTGGCTTTAGCTAAAGTACAACTGTAGGAAGCTTAGAGCAATGACGGTCAAAAGTTTTTGCTTACATACCTCTTAAAATACTTGTGTAGAACTAGGTACCTCATCATGCAGTTGAAGTTGATAGCCACAGTTTTTCTTTACAGGTTTGAGTAGTTGCAAATGTAATTTCTGGTGCGTTCTACCTACTGACATTTTAAGCTATTACAGTTTTAGCAATCTATTTTAAGATAACTTAATTTCAGATGCATACAAAAGCACTACATCTTTATTCTCCCCTCCCCATATTTTATGTGTTTGGTATCACAATTTACATCTTTTGTATTGTGTATTCACTGACAAATTATTATGATTACAGTTAATACTTTTATCTTTTGACTTTTATACTAGAGTGTTAAGTAATTTATCCAGTACCATTATAATCTTTGGGTATTCTGAATTTAACTATATATTTACCTTTACCAGTGAGTTTTATACTTTCATGTGCTTTCATGTTACTAATTACCTTTCATTTCAGCTTGAAGAACTTCCTTTTACCATTTTTTTGTAAGGCAGGTCTAGTGGTGCTGAACTCCTTCAGCTTTTGCTTGTTTTGAAAACTCATTATTTCTCTTTCAATACTTGAGAACTATTTTTGCCACCTTGAGTGTTCTTGGTGGGCAGTTTTTTCTTCCAGCACTTTGAATGTATTGTGGCACTCCTTAGTGGCCTGCAAAGTTTCTGCTGAAAAATCTAAGGGTAGGTTATGGGGGGTTCCCTTGTACTTAACAAATGATTTTTCTCATGTTGTTTTGAAGATTCTCTTTTTGTCTTTAACTTTTGACAATTTAATTATGATGTGTCTTGGTGTGAGTCTCTTTAGAGTCATCTTTTTTTGGTACTTTTGGGCATCCTGGATCTTCTTTTGTTTGATATCACAATTTACATCTTTTGTAAATTCTTTTGTTTCTTTTCCCCAGGTTAGGGAAGTTTTTGGACTTTTTTTTTTTTTTTTTTTTTTGAATACGCTTTCTGCCCCTTTCTCTCTCTCTTCTTCTGGGAGAGGAGTGTATTGATCCAGTTGACATTGTCCCACTGATGTTGTCTCATAAGTCCTTTAAGCTATCTTCACTCTTTTCATTGTGTTTTTTTTTTTTTTCCTCCTCTGACTAGATGAATTCCACTGCCCTATCTTTGGACTCATTGATCTTCTCTTGCACTGATCTGGTCTGCTGTTGAATCCTTCTATTGAGTTTTTCAGTTCAGTTATTGTCTTTTTCAGCTTGATGGTATCTTTTGGTACATTTTTACATTTTCTGTCTCTGTTGAAATTCTTAATGTGTTCATTCGTGCTCTTCTGACCCTAGTGAGTATCTTTATGACCATTACTTTAAACTCTCTAATGGGTAAATCACATCTCTGTTTCATTATGATTGATTTCTAGAGATTTATCTTGTTCTTTTGCTTGGAACATATTTCTTTGTTTCTTCATTTTCTTTGACTCTCTCTGTTGACTTCTGTGCATTAGATAAAACAGCCACCTCTCCCAGTCTTGATAGACTGGTCTTGTGTAGCAGATTAACCTCATCAATTAGCCCAGACTAAACTCCTGGTTATCTATCAAATTGTTGTGATGGTCCAGGCCTTCATCTTTGTTCTTAGTGGTTCCCAGCAGTAGAGGGTGTGCCAAGAAGCATTAGTGCCCCAAAGGGGAGGCTCACAGTTAGCACCTTGATGAAGGCTGATTAGAAACCAAACCCTCAAGTAGCAGCTTAGACTCTGGGAGTTGGGCATTTTTGCATGTTCCCTCTGCACTGAGTCTGAGTTTATAGTTGCTGAAGGTGCATCTGCTTAAAGACTGCTTTTGTTTGCTGTAATCCTGTGGAACTCATGAATGTAAGCCCTGTTGGCTATCAAAGCAAGGTGTTTTGAGAGCCGGATCCTCAGGTGAAAGCTATAAAAGTTGAAGTAATAGATATGTGTACAAACTCCTTCCAGGGAGGTACCAGTGACTTGGTTTTTAGTTGGAGGGAGGAGGAGGGAGAAGGTGGAGAAAGTGCCCCCTGGCTCTTTTGGACTCCAGGGAAGGTCATGGATCAACATGTAGATATGTGCTAATTAGAAGCTGGACTCTCAAGCAGCAGCTTGTGAAATATGCAGTCAGACCCCTCCCAGTGAAAGACTGGGAGATAGGCATTTTGCCTGTTCCTTTTGTGCTGAGCCCTGGAGGGGTACCCACTGTGAAGCATGCCCATTAAAAACTGCTTCTTTGTTTGCTCTAGTCCTGTGGATTTCATGACTCAAACCCTGTTGGCTTTCAGAGCTAAATGTTGTGAGGACACATTTCTCACATGGTAATTATATAGCTCAAGTGGTAGGGTGCATGCTTGGCATGCATGAGGTCCTGGGTTCAATCTCCAGTACCTCCTCTAAAAAAGTAAATGAATAAACCTGATTACCTCCCGCCAAAAGTAAGAGGAAAAGAAGTCAAGGGACTAGAGGTATGGTCCAAACCCTTTCTTCTTCAGGGAGAAGTTAGGAGTTGAGAGTTCCTTCCCAATTGTATGGCACTATTTTGGGGGTGAGGTTTATGGTAAGAGTGTGTCTCTGCTTTTCCTTCTTGTTTCAATATGGATATTTTCTCTTTTGCCTAATGGGTAGGAGTCACTCAACTCGTTTCCGGGTTTCTCTCAGGGGGATGCTCCTTACACAGCTGTACATTCAGTGTTTCTGTGGGAGGAGGGATGTTCAGGGGCCTCCTCTGTCACCACTTTTGTCCCTTCCTGTTATTTTGTTAGCTTCTTGAACTTACAGTTCTAGTCCACTCTTCTTTCCTAATTTTATCCTAATATACTGTCTTATTTTTGAAAATCTTGTCTTAATTATCTTATCCCACTTTTCTGTTACAGAAATATAGACTGAAACTTAAATTGTTTTTAAAGTTTCCCATGACTATAAGACTTAAATGCAAAAAATAACTAGCATACTAATGACCAAAAGATTAATTTTAAACATAATCATTCGACATAAAGGTAGAATCTTGTTGGAAATGAATCTCTCACGGAGCTGGGTAGCTGCTATTTGTTTCGCCTCAGCTGGTTTACGTGTCTGTAGATGATCATGGATATTTTCTAGAATGAGCTAGAGTTCAGCATTTATTTAATTCCAATTTTTCATTTTAATAAATGTAAGTATTGCAAATATTTGTTTATATAAAAACACCTGGCAATGGAAGCAGTTTCATTACAGATGGTTAGAGGAGGGGGAAATGTCCAGCTTTGGGAGTCATGGCATCTCCTTCAGTTTCTGACATAAAAATGACATGTTTTTGGACAAATCACTCATTAGATCTTGGTTTCCTCATCTATAAAATTAAGTGGCATAAAGTTTTAAATGTCTGTATAGCTCTATCATTCCATAATCACAACTTTAAAAGGCAGATTGAAACCATTTAGACATATTAGATAGGCAGTATATGTATAAATAAGCATAAGTAAACGAAATTGATATGAATATGAGGTGAATGCTTGCTATCAAGGTGATTATCATCAAACTGGATAGCAAATAATATTACATCAGGATTAAGTCAAGATTGCATGTGATTAAATGCTAAGTGCTGTGATACAGACAAGTTATTAAAAATTCAAAGATGGGTCTGTTAGTTGGGGCTGAACTCTGAAGGAAAGACTTCATGGAGAAGGTACAGTCTGAAGAGGACTTTGATGGTCTGTGTGACAGAACCACATGAAAGAAGGCATAGAGGACCCGCAGGCCACAGCAGCATGGGCTAGTGGTGTAAGGTGACTGGGGGGCATTTTGCTTGCTAAAGGAAGGAGGGGCTGAGGCAATACAGATAGCACAGCCAGATTAATAAGGTACCTGTAAGCCATTAGAGACAATTTACAGTCAATTCTAATTATCTGTGGTCAATATGTTCTATAAAGTCACCGTGAACACTGAATTAGCAAATACTGAACTGTTTCCCATAGAGGAAATAGAATGTTAAGTTCCAGTGAGCCTCTGTTCACAATATTTCCTTCATAATCTTTTTTTGTGTGTATGTTTCTGTTTAAAGACTTCATACTTAATACATACCGTTGATTCATTAACATTGGAATAATGGCCAACAGCATTATAGCTCATGCCTGGACAGAGATTATCTAGCACATGTATTTTCTCCATAAGATGTCTCACAACCTTGTTGGGCTTAGGAACACTAGATAGCATTACAGCATTATGCTTGGGGAGCCCTTTCAAACAGCAAAGTCAACCAAAAATAGCACATAAATAAGAAAAACATGGGCACTAAATAGACTACAAAAAGACACTTCTTTATAGTTTAAGAGCTGAATCAAAAAGGCATAGTGTCACCTTTTCAAACTCAACTGGGAACATGCACACTAGGTGACTCAAATTTTTCTCTGCTTTATACATGTTCATGAATGATCTTGAAAGTATCTGAGTACTGATTGTGGGATTACAAATAGATTTTAGCAAGTAGGCAAATTTGCAAAGATGAAATCTGCAAATAATGACAATCAACTCCTTTATTGATGAGGTAGGCTTGTGGCCAGCCATTAATGAGATTTGAGCAGAGGAATGACACAATGAGTAATATTTAGGAAGCTCACTCAGTTATTCACTCACTGTGAAATAAATATTAAAGGAGCCTCATTGTGTATCAGAAGTTGCATAAGATGCTTGGAATACAAATGAATGGTGCCTGCTCTTAAGGAACTTACATCTAAGCACAGGTAGCCTAAAGGAGAAGCCTAGCAGAAAAAAATGGAGCCACCAGAAATCTTGTTGCCAAATTCATTCTTGTGGTGATGAGGACCAGATCTGGCAAAGTAGCAATGGAAGTGGGAGGAAAGGTAAACGTAGAGAATGAAAGGTTTTCATTTTTGCTTGAATACTAGAGTGATAGAGACCACCACAGATGCCAAATTTAGGCTGAGGAAAGGTATGCTGAATCCATATCCTTATGTTCCAGCAAAGGATGTCTTTCTCAATGTAGGAAGCTTGCAGGGGGAAGTTGGTTCTCCTCTCCTCAGGACTGCTGTTTGCTTCAGCTGTTATCATCATTAAGCTCAGAATTATTAAAACTGCATTCTTTAAAATTAAGAATAAAATAAAACAAAACCAAAAGACTAAATTTATCTTGAAGGTGGAACGTACATGTTTTCCAGATTCCAGAGATGATGTTGATTTCTTTTTGGACCAGTTCTGAAAAATTCAGTAACAAACTTTGTTGACCTCATGTATTCACATTGCCCATGTGTGGTAACCTTGGTCAGCAGCAAAGAACTTAACTTATGTTAACCTTCCCTTGTAGGTGCATGGCTACCTTAATTATTTGTTTTCTATTTTCTGATGTTTTTTGAAAATAATTTCCCTTGTCTTTAGAGAAAGAAGTATTTCATGTCTAGTTTTACTAATTAATAACATCCTACTTTTGCTGCTTGGGAAAGACTTGATAGTTCTTTGGGGTCTGTTACTACTGGGTTGACTCCTGATACCACAATGAGCTTCTCCTCTTACAGTATCAAAGACCAGATGGGTATTAATTTTGAATCAAGTAAATCTATGAAATAATTATGCCTTCCCCTAGCACTCTGCTGAGAAAGATGGAGATGAGAAAGATGGATAAAGCTTTTATGTCTCATAACAGCTGACAGTTGTCAAAGCCTAAGGGATTCTCTAGACATTAAAATACCATTTAATGCTTCACCCTGAAGAAGCTTAACTCTCAACACTAATGTAAAAAGTAGAGCAAGAAGAGGCAGCTTCTGTTTTCTTTTGAGAAATGTCTATTCAATTCCTTTGACCATTTTAGTTTTCTTCTTTTGAGTTGTGTGGGATCCTTATATATGTTGAATATTAACCTCTTATCAGATATATGGTTAGCAAATATTTTCTGTCACTCCACAAGTTGCCTTTTCACTCTGTTGATTACTTCCTTTTCTGTGCAGAAGCTTTTTAGTTTGATGTAGTCCCACTTAACGTCTTTTTGCTTTTGTTGCCTGTGCTTTTAGTGTCATACCCATGAAATCACTGTCAAGACCCATGTCATGAACTTTCCACCTGTTTTCTTCTAAAAGTTTCAGAGATTCAAGCATTACATTTAAGTCTTTAATCCATTTAAAGTTGATTTTTGTGTGTAGTGTAAGATAAGGGTCCAATTTCATTCTTTTGCATATGGATATCCAGTTTTCCTGACACCATTTGTTGAAGAGATTATCCTTTCCACATTGTGTATTCTTGGCACCTTTGTCAAGGATCAGCTGACTTTATATGTTTGGATTTATTTCTTGGCTGTCTGTTCTGTTCCATTGATCTATATATGTCTATCTTTATGCCAATACCATACAATTTTCACTGTCATAGCTTATAATATATTTTGAACTTAGAAACTGTAATGCCTCCAGCTTTTTCTTCTTTTTAAAGATTGATTTGGTTATTTGTGGTCCTTTGTGATTACAGATGAATTTGGGAATTATTTTTTTCTGTTTATGAAAAAATGCCATTGGAATTTAATACAAATCAAAACCACAATGAGCTATCACCTCACATGGTAATACAGTCAGGGTGGGTATTATGAAAAAAAAAAGCCAACAAGTATTGTCAAGGATGTGGAGAAATAGGAAATCATGCACACTTTTGGTGGGAATGAAAAATGGTGTAGCAGCTATGGAAAATAGGTTGCACAAAAATTAAAAATAGTGGTGCTATATGATACAGTAATACCACTTTTGGGTATTTATTCAAAATAATTGAAATCAGGATCTCAAAGTGGTATTAGCACTCTCATGTTCATTGCAGCACTATTTGCAATGGAACAACTAAATTTCCATCAGTGGATGAATAGATAAAGAAAATATGGTCTATACATGCAATGGAATATTACTCAGCATTAAAAAAAAGAAGGAAATTTTGCAACGTGTAACAACATGGATGACTTAGCACATTATGCTAAGTGAAATAAGCCGGTCACAGAAAGAAAAATATGGCATGATTCCATGTATATGAGGTATCTAAAATAGTCAAACTCATAGAATCAAAGACTGGAATGGTGATTTCCAGGGTCTGGGTGGAGGGAGAAATGGGGAGTTTCTAATCAACAGGCATAAAGTTTCAGTTCAGCAGAATGAGTAAGTTCTAGAGATGCAATGTACAGCATTGTGCCTATAGTCAACAGGACTATCTTGTACGCTTAAAAATTTGTTAAGAGGGTAGGTCTCATGCTAAGTATTCTTACCGCAATAAAATAAAATTTGAAAAAAGAGCAGAAGAAAAATCCTTCCCAGCCAAGCCTTTGCTTTCACATGCTTCTAAAAACCTCTTATACTCACTGTGCAACAAGTATTTTCAAAGGTAATCCTTTACAAGGAGACAGAAGATGGAAATCGAGTTCTGGGGGAAATGTGACTCAAGACAAATATATTTCCTGAGAGGTTTTCCCACTTCCTGCTTTTTATTCATTTATTGTTTTCCTTCAAAATGTTTATCCCATTGAAACATTTTGATCCTCTACTTTATACCATGAACACTTTCTTGTTAGGCAATACACAGCAAGCTCAATGCTTTAACAGGTAACACAAATTCACATGCAGAAGTATAAACCATAATAAAACACTTCAGGTTGGCTTCTCTCAAAAGTTGCCACCCAGGAAAGAGTTTGACTAGGGAGTGTTCTATGTAGTATTTTACTTGCAAGTACATGCTGAGGGTTAGCCCGTCCTTAGGTAGCTGGAGATTAAATTTTCATACCCTGCCTTGGCTTTTAATACCAGACAGTATGGTCTTTGTCTTAATAAATACATGTGCCTGTAAGGATTATTCTAGGAAGGCCAAGATACCAGTGTGTTTGAGGCAGTATTTCTTGCAGAGAAGTTTAAACTAAAGAAAACGTGTTCAAGTGGAGAATTCTGTAAATGCAATACTGTGGGAGAGAATAAAAGGCTGTTTTAGTCATATGTCTCTTCATATAATTGCTGAAAGCAATATGAAATCATTGGGTCCCATATATGGAGAATGATGCAGCCTGTCTGCTTCAGGAAAGGGAAGGTAGCTGCCTGTGAGTGTGGTGTGTGGGGAAAAGGGCCCAACCACTCTAATTGGGAGTCTTTCTGGCCTTAAAGTCCAGCCTTTCCAGTCCTAAGAGTGGAATACTAGAGAAAGTTCATTGATACTTAAAGAATTAGATAAAATAGAAATTCCCTACTTTCTGAAATTGTGATAATAGTAATTCTCCTATAGAATTGTTGCATATGTTAAATGAGATAATCTATGTAAAGTGCATTATAAATCTCTATGTGTTAGCTGCTGTTACTATTTTATTGTAATCATTACCATATGCATCTGGAGTACTTACCCTTCCCATCAGAGTTTGAAGAATTTGTTGGACAAATCTCACTTCCTCTGAAGTGACGGCCCTTTAAAAAAAAACAGATTTATTGAGGTATAATTAATAAAAAATTAGTATATATTTAATGTCTAAATTTGATGAGTTTGGACATATGCATACAATTGTGAAACCAGAGCATTTGTTTCTTTGTTTTGATTGAGTCCCATGCCATTGGTATAAGTCACGTGCCAAAGTAACCTAGAGGAGCAGCTGTGTTCAGCTGAGTAATGTGGGTGTCCTATATTTTCCACCCTTGACTAGACGGGACAAAAATCAATGCGGAGTAATTTGAAGCCTAATAAATCATACCCCACTTCCAAGAGATGTATTTTGGTTAACAGACTCCTTCCTAAGGTGTAAATAAGCCAGATTTCATCTTTTCATCCAGAGTTGATAACCAAGACCAGAGAAAGCACAAGGATGTGTTGATGACTTGAGTAGGCAGGAAGGGAAATCTTGGGCTTGGGGCCATGGGGGAAAGACTGACTCTGTTGGGAGGGACGGCCTTGTGGTGGTGTGCCAAGCTCTAGGCGCCTCTAGGACCTGGTTGAGTGAGATGGAGGTAGGAGGGTGTGGGAGAGTACTTTGCCGAGGGCAGGTGAATGGTTGATGTGTCACTAAAATTCCCATCAGGCTGCCTGCCTGTAGCTCTCTGGTTGTGAAGTAGATTGCCAAGGCCTGAGGAGAGGTGTCAGGACTAGTTTGGAAGGCTGAAAATTAAAAATGATTTATATTTCTGGCCAGCTCAACGTCTTCTGACCCAGCTTCTATACTTTTTCCAGTTTTGCCCAGTATCACTCCTCAGTCTTGGCTTCTCCTTCTGGGAGGTGAAATTAAAAAGGGAAAGAAAATGGGAGATGTGGAAAAAGGAAAGAGAATTTCCCCTAATTTTCCTGATGGAAAAGCAGATCAGACTCTTAGATCCCTGATCTCTACCTTCCTTTTCACCTTTACCGTGTTCATAAGCCAAGGGTTTTAAAAACTATTCTTGAAGAAATGGCCCCCTTCACTAAATGCAATGAAAATAGGGTACTTTCCAAAATTAATATTCCAGCTTCTTCCAAATATAGAGGAAGAGATAACTTGTTACATTTGGATCAACTTTTTACATTTGAAAAATCACAAATGGTTCCCTTCAGTTATATAAACACAGGAGTCTGATATCTAAAGGAAAGGGTCTGAAGGAGGTCTTACAAGTCTTGACTTTATAAAGGCAGCATCTCTCAGTATCCCCTCTTGGTATGCAGCTCTCTAAGGAAAACCAGGGGGATTTAAGTGATAAATTAGAAAAATAAAATAGATGTAACTGTGTTTGTACCTCAGACTGGGTCAGCCCAGATATACTCCCAAGGAAGGTTATGAAAGTTTATCTTAGGGCACTTGAGTGATTACTTGGAAGAAAATCAAGGAAATGCAACATACAGTTTATGCCAGGTTTTCAGGGGGCATTCCTGTTGACAACAGAGAACTACACCTGATTGAGAGAACATGCCTGGAGTGTTTTTGTCAACTTGAGGAGAAGGATCAGCCTAACTCATATGAAACAGAGGTATATGATACAGGAATGAGAAGGCTCATTCACTCTTAGAGGATGCAAATAGAGGCTTTCTCTGTCCCCACCACCCTATGATGCTCCCTTTCTCAGCCCTCCTTCCTATACCCATCGCCTTACCACTTCTAAATGTGAATTCTCCGTAAGCAGAGGTTTTTTTCTGTCTTGTTCACTGTTGAATCCCCAGTGCTTAGAACAATGAGACACCAAAAAATAACATATTTTTGAACTAATAAATGGTTACATTTAAACTTAGGGGGATATTGAAGTTGCTAAATGACAGTGTTAGGATCTGAAGAGATGTACTGGAATTATAAGATTATAATAGGAAAAAAGATAAACCCTGCCTTGCATTAAAAAACCAACTATAAAATTTCCCCCCAGATGTGGAAATATAACTTAGTGATATCTTATGTGAAAAATTTAGTTGACAATAAACACAACATATGTTAGTAGTGTGCTACGATTATTATAAAAATGTAATATGATCACAAGCCACATTAATTAAGATATGAAATCTGGAATAGAGAAGGTGATAGTACTTGTCTACTTTATGCCGATTGAGTCACATTGGAGTACCTATGTTCTATTCTGTATGCTGCACTTAATAAAGCATGTAAGTAAATAAGAATGTGTTTAACAGAGACGAGTCAGAGAAATAAGGGAATCTGGAATGTGAGGGATAATTGGTAATACTGAAGATGTATTTAGTCAGCCTAAGAAAAGGTTCAGTGAGTTTCAGTCTTCAAGTATCTGAGGGGTTATTCTGTGTAGAGGTATGAGATTTGTTTTCTGTGGTAGCAGGGGTTAAAACTAGGGCAATTGGGCTGAGGTTTCAGGAAGATAGATTTTATCTTACTGCAAAGAAGGGTTTCTAAATTTGTCTGAGCTCTACAGAGCCTTGAAGGGAAGTGAATCTTCTGTATCTGGAGATATTCAAAACAGAGTCTGCACAAAAATTGCACAAAGGCTTGCGTGCCTGGTCAAACCTGAGGATCAATAAGACATCTTCATTAGAGATAAGCTGTGTAGGCAGGTGGAGAAGCCAGCAGGGTTGAGATGCTTCACTGATTTCAGGGCCAGCCTGACATTGGAATTATTTTCATGAATCACACTGCTTAAACACAGTTTAAAAGTGCTCTAATTTATCTGGTTTGGCTCTGTGACATCTGAATAATGTAACTCAGATCATCTGGAGTTTGCAAGTGGATATAATTATTTATTTAAAATTACTTACTGAGGACTGGCTCTATGCTAGGTACCTGCTAGGGATTGAGATAGAATAATGAGTGGGAACATTAGGTATAGTGCTCGTAAGACCTCTGTACTACAAGGCCAACATTTCATCTTGGAGACTCCATTCTCAGACTTCACTGAGCATTTGGTTCACTTACTTGTATAATCTGTATGATCATTGGTTCTCAGACAGGCATTTCCTAGAGTCCAGGGAGTGTTTCTTATTGTCCCTGAACTTTCACAGAATCTCAAAGCACAGTGGTTGACATAATAGTAGGTATTCAATTAATGCTTGTACAGTAGTCCCCCCTTAACCATAAAACTCCTAGAAAAGATAGGTGACATGCTCCTTGATACAGGTCTTAGAGGTGGTTTTCTTAATCTGACACCAAAAGCAAAAGCAGCAAAAGCAAAAGTAAATAAGTGGGACTATATCAAACTAAAAAGCTTCTACATAGCAAAGGAAACTATCAACAAAATTAAAAGGCAGTCTACTGAATTGGACAAAATGATTACAAGTTGTATATCTGACAAGGGACTAATATCCAAAATATATAAAGAACTAAAACAACTCCTCCCCTCAAAACCTGAACAATTTGATTTAAAAAATGGGCAAAAGATCTGAATAGATATTTTTCCAAAGAAGACATTCAGATGGCTAACAGGTACATGAAAAGATGCTCAACATCATTAATCATCTGAGAAATGTAAATCAAAACCACAATGAAATGTCATATCACATATGTTAGAATGGCTATTATCAAAAAGACAACAAATAACAAGTGTTAGTGAAGATGTGGAGAAAAGGGAACCTTTGTACACTGTTGGTGGGAATGTAAATTGGTGCAGCACTATGGAAAACATTATGGAGGTTCCTACAAAAATTAAAAATAGAGCTACCATATGATTCATCAGTTCCACTCCTGGTCATTTATCCAAAAAAAACAAAAACACTAACTTGAAGAGTTAGTAGCTCCCCCTTATTTTAGAGGGTTGCATTTCAAGACCCCCAGTAGATGCCTGAAATCTTGGATAGTATCAAACCCTATATATATATACTATATTTTTTCCCTATTCCAACATACTTACGATAAACTTTCTAAATTAGGCACAGTAAGATATTAACAACAATAACTAATAAAATAGGAAAATTATAACAATAATACTATAATAAAAGTTATGTGAATGTGGTCTCTCTCTCTCTCAAAATATCTTGTTATACAAATTTAGTGCTTTTTCTGTCTTAACTAAGCCCTTATTGCACTGTGACCGTAACTTTTGCAGTTTGATTTTTGGCAGCAAAACTAGCATGAATTTCTTTTTTCTTCTTAACAATTTCACAGAAGACTTGTTCTTATTGTAGATCAGCACTTTCAGCATATGATATTTTTTTCTTTCCTTATTAAGTCAAAAACTTTCAGTTTTTCACTTAAAGGAAGCACTTTATGGCTTTTCTTTGGCATATCCCAATTGCCAGCATCACTACTCTCTTGCTTTGGGGCCATTATCAAGTAAAATAACGGTTACCTGAATACAAGTACTGTGACACCATGGCAGTCCATCTGATAACCAAGGTGGCTACTAAGTAACTAAAGAGCAGGATATGCTGGGCAAAGGGATGAATCACATCCCAGGCTGGATGGAATGGGATGGTGTGAGATTTTACCATGCTATTTAGAATGGCTCATAATTTAAAACTTATGAGTTGTTTATTTCTAGAATATTCAAGTTAATATTTTTGGACTGTTGTTGAACATAGGTAACTGAAACTGGAAAGCAAAACCACAAATAAGGGAGAATTACTGTATAAACATAAGTAACAGGGCCTTGCAAATGAGCTGAGAATCAGAAAAAAATCCTAAGAAAGACCAGTGGAAAGACAGTGGCTTAAAAACTGGTAGAGTAACTTTAAGGTGAAGGACACGCATAGATTGAAAGTGAGAGGATAGAAAAAGATACTTCATGTAAATGGAAATGACAAGAAAGCAGGAGTAGCAATACTGATTTCAGACAAAATAGACTTTAAAACAAAGTCCATAAAGAAAGATAAAGAAGGACACTATATAATGATTAAAGGAGCAATACAAGATGAGGATATTACACTCCTTAACATATATGCACCCAGTATAGGAGCACCTAAATACATAAAGCAAATACTAACTGACATGAAGGGAGAAACTGATGGGAACACAATCATAGTAGGAGACTTTAACACCCCATTAACATCATTGGACATATCTTCCAGACAGAAAATTAATAAGGCAATGGAGATACTAAATGACACAATAGAACTGTTGAACTTGCTGGGTATTTTTAGGACATTACATCCCCCCAAATCAGAATATACATTCTTTTCAAGTGTGCATGGAACATTCTCTAGGATAGATCATACAATTGGGCACAAAAGAAGCCTCAACAAATTTAAGAGGATAGAAATTATTTCAAGCATCTTTTCTGACCACAATGCCATGGAACTAGAAATCAACCACAGAAAAACAAAAAAGAGAGAGAGAGAGAGAAAAAAAACAACATGGAGATTAAACAACATGCTACAAAAAACCCAATGGGTTAATGATGAAATCAAAGAAGAAATGAAAAAATACTTTGAGACAAACAACAAAGCAAATACAACTACACAAAATCTATGGGATGTAGCAAAAGCAGTCCTAAGAGAGAAGTTCATAGTGATTCAGGCCTTCCTCAAAAAACAAGAATAATCTCAAGTAAATAATCTAACCTATCACCTAAAAGAATTAGAAAAAGAAGAGCAAATAAAACCTAAAGCCAGCAGAAGGAAGAAAATAATAAAGATCAGGAAGGAAATAAATAAAACAAGAGATTTTTAAAAAACAGAAAAAAATCAATCAAACCAAGAGCTGGTTTTTTGAACCAGTAAACAAAATTGACAACCCTCTGACCAGGCTCATCAAGAAGAAAAACGAGAGAACACAAATAAAAAACATAAGAAAGGAAAATGGAGAAGTTATAACCGATACCACAGAAACACAAAAAACCGTAAGAGAATACTATAAACAACCATATGGAAACATATTGGGCGACCTAGAAGTGGACAAGTTTCTGGAAACATACAGCCCACCAAGACTGAATCAAGAAGAAATGGACCATTTGAACAGACCAATCACTAGAAATTAAATAGAATCAGCAATAAAAAAAACCTCCCTACAAGCTAAAGTCCTGGACCAGATGGCTTTACTGAGGAATTCTACCAAACATACAAAGAAGAACTCACATCGATCCTTCTCAGACTCTTCCAAGATTGAAAAGGAGGGAGTACTTTCAAACTCACTCTGTGAAGCCACCATTACCCTGATACCAAATCCAGACAAAGACACTACCAAAAAAGAAAATTACAGACCAATATCACTGATGAACATAGATGCAAAAATCCTCAACAAAATATTAGCAAACAGAATCCAGCACCACATATGAAAGATCATACACCATGATCAAGTTGGATTCATGCCAGGGACACAAGGATGCTTCCACATATGCAAATCAATCAATGTGATACGCCACATCAACAAAAGAAAGGACAAAAATCACATGATCATCTCAATAGATGCAGAAAAAACATTTGATAAAATTCAATACCCATTTATGATAAAAAACTCTTACCAAAGTAAGTATATAGGGAACATATCTCAACATAATAAAAGCTATTTATGACAAACCCACATATACTCAACTGTGAAAAACTGAAAGCCTTCCCACTAAAATCTGGAACAAGATGAGGTTGCCCACTCTCACCACTTCTATTCAACATAGTCTTGGAAGTCCTAGCCGCAGCAATCAGGCAAGAAAAACAAACAAAAGGGATCCAAATTGGAAGAGAAAAGGTAAAATTTTCACTATATGCAGATGACATGATACTATATATAGAAAACCCTAAAAGCTCCACACAAAAACTGAGAGCTGACAAAAGAATTCAGCAGGGTAGCAGGATACAAGATTGACGTACAGAAATCAGTTGCATTTCTTTACATTAACAATAAAATAGCAGGAAAAGAAAGTAACAATCCCTTTTAAAATTGCATCCAAAACAATAAAATACTTAGGAATAAATTTGACCAAGGAGGTGAAAGACTTATACATGGAGAACTACAAAACATTGATTAAGGAAATTAAAGATGACTTAAGGAAAAGAAAAGCTATCCCATGCTCTTGGATTGGAAGAATCAATATTGTTAAGTGGCCATACTACCCAAGGCAATCTACAGATTTAATGCAATCCCTATCAAATTACCCAGGACATTTTTCACAGAGCTAGAAAAAATCATAATAAAATTGATATGGAATCACAAAAGACCCAGAATTGCCAAAGCATTACTGAAGAAAAAGAACGAAGCTGGAGGAATAACCCTCCCAGACTTCAGACAATACTACAGAGCTACAGTTATCAAAACAGCACGGTATTGGCATAAAAACAGACATATAGATCAATAGAACAGAATAGAGAGCCCAGAAATAAACCCACAGACCTATGGTCAATTAATCTTTGACAAAGGAGGCAAGAATATACAATGGAGAAAAGACAGTCTCTTCAGTAAGTGGTGTTGGGAAAACTGGATAGCAGCATGTAAATCCATGAAGTTAGAACACTCCCTCACACCATACACAAAAATAAACTCAAAATGGCTTGAAGGCTTAAACATTAGACAAGATATTATAAATCTCCTAGAAGAAAACATGGGCAAAACATTGTCTGACATAAATCTTAGCAATGTTCTCCTAGGCAATAGAAATAAAAGCAAAAATTAACAAATAAGACCTAATTAAACTAATAAGCTTTTGTCGAGCAAAGGAAACCATAAGCAAAACAAAACAACAAGCAATGAAATGGGAGAAAATATTTGCAAATGATGTGATGGACAAAGGCTTAATTTCGAGCATATATAAACAGCCTATACAACTTAATAATAAAAAACAAACAAACAAATCCAAAAATGGGCAGAAGACCTAAACAAGCAATTCTCCAGTAAAGACATACAAATGGCCAATAGGCACATAAAAAAATGCTCAATATCACTAATTATCAGAGAAATGCAAATCAAAACTACAGTAAGTTATCACTTTACACCAGTCAGAATGGCCATCTCTCAAAAGTCCACGAACGATAAATGCGGGAGAGGGTGTAGAGAAAAGGGAACCCTCCTACACTGTTGGGAATGTAATTTGGTGCAGCCATTATGGAAAATAGTATGGAGATTCCTTAAAAAACTAAAAATAGACTTACCGTATGATCCAGCAACGCCACTCCTGGGCATATATTCAGAGGGAACTCTAATTCGAAAAGATACTTGCACCCCAGTGTTCATGGCAGCAGTATATACAATAGCCAAGAAATGGAAACATTCTAAATGTACATCAACAGATGACTGGATAAAGAAGAAGTGGTATATTTATACAATGGAATACTACTCAGCCATAAAAAAGAATCAAATAATGCCATTTGCAGCAACATGGATGGACCTGGAGATCATCATTCTATGTGAAGTAAGCCAGAAAGAGAAAGAAGAATATCATATGATATCACTCATATGTGGACTCTAAAAAAAAAGAAAAAAGAGGACACTAATGAACTCATCTACAAAACAGAAACAGACTTGCAGACATAGTAAATAACCTTATGATTACCAGGGGAAAGGGAGTGGGAAGGGATAAATCTGGGAATTTGAGATTTGCAGATGTTAGCCTCTCTCTATATATATAGATTAAAAAACCCCCAAATTTCTTCTGTATAGCACAGGGAACTCTACTCAATATCTTGTAATAGCCTTTAATTAAAAAGAATATGAAAATGAATATATGTATGTATATGCATGACTGGGACATTGTGCTGCACATCAGAAATTGATACATTGTAAGTGATTATACTTCAATTAAATAAATGGTGAAATAATTAAGAAGTCTCCTTCTAGGCCTTGGGGATGGGAGCAGAAGTCAGTTGGTGGCTGGTGGGAGCTGACAAAGCCAGGTTGGCTGAAGGATAATAGTGTCTGGGCAACAAAGCCACCAGAAGGCCACAACAGATTGGTCTTTACTAAGGGGTCTCACCACCATCAGAAATCACTTAGTCAAATACATCATTCAGTACCAAATAGCACACACAAGAATGAGTTGTAGAAGCATTAGAAATTCCAAGGTGTGAGTCAGTTAGGGGGAGAAGGAGGAGGTAGTTTCAGAGGAGTCTGAGGCTCAGTGGTAGGGTAGGGAAGCATTCTCCTTACTGCAGGGGATGGGGCTGGGCTCAGAGGACCAAATCAGAACATAAGAGGAGCCCTTATATACACCGTCACTAGCAGGCTAATTCTAATGAGCAGCATTTTGAAGAAGTTGAACTCTTTGCCCAGGTCTTTCCTTGGGCAAAGAGTCTGTTTGATTCGGTCTAACAGCCAAAAGAGAGGACTGTGGTGAGGAGAAGGACCAGGGCAGGGTGCCAAGCTAAGCTGGCTAGGTCGATGCAGGTAGACACTATTAACATTTGAAAAAACAATATATGCTTTGTACCTCAATCCATTCTTACATTTTGAATTTTGTTTTCCTTTCACATGGTTTCTAAGTGAAAATTCCTTCTGCAAAAGCCCAGGCTTATTTGAGTCTTTTCATAAAAATGTGGAGCTGGAGTACAAGCTATGGGCTCTGGAGACAAACTGGTAAGACTCTTAGCTCTGCACTTACTTCCTGGGTGTCCTTGAGCAAGTGTCTTTACTCTCCTAAGCTTCCCTTTCCTTGATGTAAAGTGCTTTGTGAGGATTAAATAAAATCATGTCTATAAAGCTGTTGACATAGTATTTGAGTTCAGTCAATGTTAGCCCTGTGTTAATTAACACTACCAAGGCGAAGAGGCAAGGTGACGCTGTGAGGGTTTCCTGTCTCCAAGCTTAAAGGGAGATACCTTCATATTTGAGAAAGAAGAAGAAAAAGTTCTGCTTTGGGCACATTGAGTTTAACAAGTCAGTGGACAATCTGTGTTGAATTATAGCTAAGAGTCTAGAGTTAAGGAGAGGGGCAAAGCTGAGATTTTGATTTTGTGGGTCAAATTGTGGAGATGGTCAGTAAAAGAGAGTGTCTAAGAAGAGTGTTTAAGATGAGAGAGCCATGTTTCCAGAATGTCTGTCTTTCATATTCAGAGATTATCAGAAGAAAATAATTGTGAAAGGGATCAGAGGGAGCAGCCAGAGGTGAAGGGAGAACGAGGATAGAGGAATGTGGAGGCGGTCAGAGCAGGCATGTTCTTTATGGAAGGAGCGGCCGAGGAGGACAAGGCAAGTGATCCAGAACTGGAAGTGGCCATTAGGTCTAGCAGTTATTACATCACTGGCTTCCTGGGCCAGGGCAGGCAATGGAGCATTGGTGGTAAAAACCAAACTGCTGTTGGCTGAGAAATAAAGGGGCATATTCATGATATATTAAGGGAAAAATCAGATTATAAAATGATACGCCTCGTATGACCCCTATTTATTTAGCAAATGAAAAGAGAGACTTAAGAAATTTTTACATCGGTGATGGTCTCTAAAGCTTGCCGATTTCTTTGGTAATACCGATGGTTGATTGTTTATAAAGAATGGAAGTCCAAGCTTCTCCCTGAACGTTATTTTCAATTCTGTGCTACTTCTACCAGCTTCTGACTTTCAGACCTTGTGCCTGGTTTCCGATCCGCATTAAACTCCAAGACTGAATTCTTGTTTCCTGTGCTTGATTTTCGGTGCTCTCCAGAGACTGAGCAATGACGCAGCCCTGGCGCTTCCTGCTGCTGGCTGTTTTGTAACATACTCCACCTCTACCCATCTGGCTTGACCCCGGGACACAAATCCCGGCAGCAGTATGTGCGCAGGCCAGTCGCTCGAGGGGCTGGGACAAGGGTACTGTATTTAGGAGTTATGTGATGGAGGCATAGGTGTTTCTAAGGAAGCGTGACTAATTAGCCCTTAGAAGCCCCAGCAAAATTGGAGTCTTCTAGGTTACTATAGAAAACATGTTCCCACAAGACACGTCCTAGTTTTCCATGCTGAGTCATGTCCTGCTTTCATTTTCTCAAGCCAGATAACAGCTATTGTCAAAGACACAAAAATATTTTATTACTAATTAAAGCGTTTTGCATACTTGAAGACAAGCTTTATTTTTAAGCTCTGTTGTGAGAGAAGAAGCAAGCCGTGAGCTTGGGGGACTAAATCTTTTCACTCACCTCAAGCCTTCACAGCACCTGCACTGGTCTGTGTGACTTGGGACAAATTCCAAACCTTTCTTTACCTGAGTTTCCTCATTTGTGAAAGAGAATTATGATTTCAACCTTGCCCATTTGTTGTGAGAAATTCACGTGATTATGTTGCACAGAGCTCGCACAGGTGATTTCTTTTTCGTTAAGTTTTCTCCAACTTTGTCTCATTTTACTCCCAGAAAGTGCTTTCATCCTTGTCCTGATGGAGAAGATCCATCCCATGAAAGGGAAACATTTAAGAAGATACAGCCATTTAGCTGAATTGTAATCTCCATCTCCAAATGTTCCTTTACTCCCAAGCTTTCTCCTCTCCTCTGTAATTCTGAGCTCAGCCCGCCGCCTTCTCTCAGAACTTGATTCTGTGGGGTATGATATTTTGAAATATTAACCAGTGTTTTTTTTACCCTCAGGTACTTTCTTTCTCCTCTTTGTCTCTTCCTTGCCTGCAGAAAAATTACTAGCCCATATTCACTGTCTCAGGAGAAGGAGGAGAAGGCTTCGAGATTTTTGTTTTCTTCCTGGTGATTAGAGGGAGAGAGAGACCTAGACAGAGGTGGCTCGAGTAGTGAGGAATATGACTTGTCACTGTTCCCTTCCCTCACCACTAAGGACTCCTTGGGCTGTCAGAATAGAAATGGATGAGGAAAGGCAGGAAAGACTGGGGGTTTCTGAGGAAGGTCCTGTGTCCTGCTCTGAGTCAAGCCGGGGGCTATGGTGACAGCTCCGAAAAGCTTGTGTGATCTGAGAGCAGAAAGGGCCTATAACTCACTTCCCTTTGGAGCGCTGGGCAGGTGGTGATACATTAGAGAGAATGGTTCCGTGGTATTACTCTAGCCAGATGGGATGTGGGTAGCCTCAGAGAGTTTTTCACACTGATTTGTGGTGAGGGTAGTAATAGGTGATGCCTTTGTATCCAAGGATGGTGCAGAAGGAGTTTCTGAAGGGACGATGCAGATAGATACAAAGGATGTTTTTTCAGGTAACCAGATGTACCAGCCACCAAGGACGAGATGTGATAATGGATGGGTCAGCAGACGCCAGTGTGGAGAGATGCCTTTGAGGTTCAAATGCAAGTGCTCCTTCAATTTCCCCACCCCAGTGGCAGACACACACACACCACACTCCAGCCTCACATGTACACATCAACCATGTACACTTGCACATCCATACCTTAGCACTAGGTGAGATTCCAGAATTTATATGAAAACAAAACTCAGGGAAATTTTCTCTGCATTTCTACTACCCCACTGGAATGGTAAACCAAGAAAGAGAGTGGAGTTTAGAAAAAATGAAATGTCTCTTATACATCAGAATTTGTAGACTGAGACACTTATCTGCCATAGTTTATTAGCTATCCTTTTTTTTTCTATTTATTTCTCTTATTTCTTTACTGAGATATAATTGACATATAATATGTCAGTTTTAGGTGTATAACATACTGATTTGATATTTGTATATTATTGCAAAATGATCACCACAATAAGTCTGGCTAACATCTGTCACCTTACATAGTCACAAAAAATTTTAATTCTTTCTTTCTTTTTAAAAATTGAAGTATAGTTGATTTACAAGATTACATTAGTTTTAGGTGTACACAATAGTGACTCAAAATTTTTATAGGTTATACTCCATTTATGATTATTATAAAATATTGGCTATATTCCATGTGCTGTGCAATATATTCTTGTAGCTTATTTATTTTATACATAGTGGTTCATACTTCTTAGTCCACTACCCCTGTCTTGCCCCTCCCCTCTTCCCTCTCCCCACTGGTAGCCACCAATTTGTTCTTTATATCTGTGAGTCTGTTTCTGTTTTGTTATATTCACCAGTTTGTTCTATTTTTTAAGATTCCACATGAGAGTGATAACATAGTGTATTTGTCTTTCTCTCTTTGTTTCTTTCTTTCTCTTCCCTGCCCTCCCCTTCCCTCTCCCCTCCTTTTTTCTCCTTCCTTTCTTTCCTTTTTTCATTTTGCATTATCCATCTCTGTCACTTTCCATAGCCTCTCTTTCCCTTTGGCTTATGTATATGCCCAGGCCTTTTCTAACATTGATGCCAAAAATAATAAACCCCAGGACCCATCTCTCACTAATACCATCTGTCTGGAGTCCAGCAGGACCAATTTCATTTTTCTCTTAATTCCTGTTTGTGTCGGTTGCTATAAAGTACCAGACTCCCAGGTCCCCATTCATCTACCACACTTAAATTCTCACACAATTTGGCAAATTCCCAGTATTGTACCATGCCCAGTTCCTCCCCAACTCCTGAACTTCCTTTGGTCCTTTTGGAACTCATGGGACATCATAGCCAAATCTTTAAGGCATCTGCTTTTTGAATTCTTGTGCCCGTATGTTTTCAGGTCCATGTCCTACTCCTCTCCGCCGTGCTCTCTAATACAGGGAGCGGAGCTCCTCAAAAGCTCCCTTGTGATTGTTCACTGGCTGCCATCGAGGTTCAGCCAACAGAAAGCATTGTGGGACGTTAAAGAAAGACAGGAAAGGAGAGGCCATGGTACCTCTGCATCCTCTCCCCGTCGGGCTCCAGCAGTGGCTACAGCTTCCCTTTGGCTCTGGCTCCTTCTGGATGACCATCCTCTGTGGTCCCAGTAACCGCCTGTTCCAGTTCCTGCCACGCAGCCCAGCTCCTGAGCTCTGGTACCTCCTCCTCTGGGCTCCCCAGCCGAACCAGTGATAGGGCCATACTCTTGCTACTCTCTGAGTTTCTCTATTGTACCTTGTTGAGCTTTTCAGCTCTTCCAATACTTTCATAACCAGTTCCTTGAATAAAAAGGGCTGCCTTGTGTGGGTTCTCTTCTCATGACTGGACCCCCCAAAATACAGGGTTTATTTTTTCACCTTTCTGCTCTGACCAACATAAATATTTAGTTCCTTTAAAGGCTCATTTCCAGGTTTTCTGAGTAAATTCTATGGTTAATAAATAAAATAAAGATTTAACAATCCCATCTACTAGATAAATATTTTATATATATATATATACACACACACATTTACTGTAAATGTATATATTTAAATCTTGAGTGTGTCACTTTACTTTTCTATACTTTATCAACTATAAAACAGGTATAAAAATGCTCTACCACTCCTGTTTGCCAGAGTTTTGTGAAACTCAAAATGCATCTGCTAGTTTGATTTTTAAAATAAAAACATGAAAAATACACATTCCAGAGAAAATAACCTCAGCCCTCAGTGGTAGATTTTGTTCTGTAGAAAGGTGAATAATGTCTGCCCAGTGGAACCCAAAGATTATGGTTTAAGACCCTGTTGGACATTAACCACTTTGTATCTAATCCAGCAACCTAATAAGTTGTAATAGATCTAGTGATAATAACGTAAACCAAGTCAATCACATCACTTTACTCAAGACCCTACAGCAATTTCATTTCATCCAGAGTAAAGTCAAAGTCTTCACCATGGCCTAGAGATCGTCGGTCACCTTGGTCTGCCCCACTTCATTACATTCCTGACCTTAGACTCTGCTCTAGCCACCTTGGCCTCCTAGGTGATTCTCCCTGAAAACTAAATACATTTCTACTACAGGTACATTTACTTTACACTGGCCTTTCCTTCTGCCTGGAATTTCCTTCCAAATAAGTTCCTCACCTTCTTGCGGTCCTTGCTCTAATCTTACCTTCACAGTGAGGACAACTGGGCCATCCTGTTTAAAATTGCAGTGCTCTTAGTGTTCCGGTCACTTCTTTACCCTGTTTTTTCCCTTTGTTTTCCCTATGGAACGCATCATCTTTTAACATTCTGTCTAATTTATTTATCTGTTTATTGTTTGTCCAAGTAGTACATAAGTTCCACGGGGGTAGACTTTTATGTCTCCAGTTAAAAGAAATGTTCCTGCAACTTGGCAATTACTCAATGATGATGACAAAAAGAAAACCGTGAAGGTCGGCGCTCAACCGTGAAACAATAACTTGGAGAAAAGGAAGGTCTTCAGACATCTTGGTGCAAAAGAATGTCCTCTTAGGAAATTTTCACTTCTCAAATATGTGAGGTAGATCAGTGGTATAAGTGGTGAAGTTGTAAGTGACAGAACTTGGAGTCTCTGGCCTTTAATGGTTCCTGGAGCAGTTCCTCGTGCCTGCGGATCTCAGGTTAGCCCCTTAGAATACAGTCTGGCAGAGGACTTAGTCAGAAACTTCTTCCTGCATTATGCCTGGAAGCTTGGTAAGAGTGAAAACTCCCATTCCCCGAGGGTGGGGCCTATGAACCTGCATTTTAATTTAGCATCCTCGTAAGTGTTTTAAACAAGAGCCACAATTAAAAAGAAAACTGACTTAATTTATGTACAAATTAAGGGCACACAGTTTCACAGGAAATTCATATCCAGTCAGGGTTTTAAAGATGTCTTTCAATGTTGCTCCATTCCCAGAAGGAAGTAGGGTAGGCTTCCCTGGGCAGTGAGGGATGCCCAGGGACCATCTGCTTAACTCTGTTGATCTTAAAAAAAAATAGAGTTATTTATCAGCAAAATGAATTTATTTGGAAATAACAGAGAATTGCAATTGAGGACAAGCAAACCATGGTGAACCAAAAGCAAGTCCAAACAACAGAGAAGAGGGGGTTGCTTTTATGGAGGAAGAGAGAAAGTTGGGAGGAGCTGTTTTGAGGAATCCAAGGTGGTAACTGCTTCTCAATGGCTAGGCTGTTGCTGGGCAAGGAGAAATTCTTCCTTATCCTGCTGGGGTCTGAGTAGTTAGTGACAATGCCCCCGTTAATGACTCTGTATTAAATGAGGTTTCTTTATTTATTTTCATAATTCCCAGTTTCCAGGAGGCTCTCTTTAAAACCTTTCCAGAAAGATGATTTCAAAAAGCAATTAATTTTCAGGATGAATTCAGTTCTGGGCATTCCATGGCTGATTTTCAGCACACAGTTTCACATCCATCTTGCCAAAAGAGTTTCTGGGGAAAAATGGAGTGGTTTATAACAGATGGCCCAGTGACAGGAGTCATTTTGGCCGTGCGCAGTGTCTGCAGATCCTGATTCTGAGCCAGTAAGGCATACCACTCTTCTGAGATTGTCCAGGATCTCTTTGTACATTCTTGTTTCACTCCCTGCAACCTCCATCTCCAATTCCCCAGCCGTGCCAATTTCTCAGTTAACTGGCAAAGATTACATTAGACATTTCCTGCTCCACACTCAAGCCATGTCTTTACCGTCTGTTCGGCTTTGTCGTCTTTTTCCCCCATCCTTAGTTTAAAGGAAAAAAAAAGTCATGTAAATATTCTCCAACTATAATCTTACCTGCAACATTTTGCTTTCTTTAATAGGATCCTAGAAGAACTCACTAATCCAATCTCAGCATCTATGAACCTTTTCTCATTGTAGGTCTTCTGTTTCTTCACTGCTCTTCCCCCTGTTCTATCTCTGCTCACATGTTTCTGGTTCCATTGCACTCATTGGGTAGATGTAGTCTCTTTATTTCCAGTGTTCTCTCTTGATTTAGGCCTCCTTTTCTCTTGAGTGCCTTAGACTCATAGGATGTTGTAAGTGACAGGTCCTTAGAGATCATCTGCTTCAAGACTTTCATTTTTAAGGTAGGGATGCTGAAACCCAGACGGGTAACAAGATTTTCCCAAAGTTCACAGCAAGACAGAGGCAGGCATGAGCCCCATCCTTTGACTCCCAGGTTAGTGCCCCTCCATAGGGGCACTGTTCTCTAAGGCAGAGCTTGCAATAGCCAGCTCAGGGGCAACATGTAACCCATGGACAAGTTTTATTTAACCTGCATGTAAGTAAAAAAATTATTTATTATTTTTTAAAAATGGAGGATTTTGGAAAAGATCTAGAGATAGACAGTGTAAGTGGTTAAGACCATGATTCCTGGAACTGAGAGCCCCAGTTCAAATCCCAGTTAGACTTCTTACTCATTGGTGCCCATGGAAGAGTTAATAGGCCAACCACCCTCTGTTTTCTTCATCTATAAAAAGGGGTTGTCAATAGTCCTTACCTCACTGAGTTTTAGAAGAATAAATGGCGATACATGTGAAGTGCTTACAGCAGTGCCTATTTGGCAAGTGCTCTATGTGTCTGTTATGAGCTGCCCTTTATTATACAGTCATGCTGTTGTAATACCAACTCAGAACCTGGAAGCTCAGCCAATTTATATTACCTTCCTGGACCTGGTGTGCAGCTCCCTCACTCACCTGTGTATATACCTTCTGTCCTCCAAGCTCCAACCCCCTAGCTCTGGGTTCTCCATCAGAAGAACTTTTAAGGTCAGTGAAATTTTGCAGACTCACTCCAATCTGAAGGGACAGCCTGTCTGGAACTTTTTAAAGTATGGAATAGTAATAATATTAAAGAAGAAGAAATGCAATTGTGTTAACTTCAGATGTGTAGAATGATGCTGTGATCAGGGCTTGCTGAGCTAGGCTGTCGGGGCTAGAGCAGTATGTACAAACTGCAGGGGCGGACTCATTGGTGGAAAGGGGATCAGTTCAGGAAGGTGTGACTAGAATTTTAAAAATGGAATAAAATAAATACGCTCCATTTTGTTCTGCATAGTAAGGGCAAAAATTGTTTTGTAAAATCCTTTTCAATTGCATATTCATGTGTTTCTTGGGATAGGTTGAGGAATGCATTTCCTACTGTGAGTCCTCATCTAAAAGTTAGAAAGCCACTGTGCAGGAGAATCTTGTATCCTAGTAACTGGATAGGAATGATTCTTAATTGACACTACCAGTTGACTTAATAGAGCACTCCTAAATTCTTCTCTTTTGAGAAGGCTCTTCTTTATATTATTTATTTGCTTAACAAACCCCTTTGTCAAGGTTCGGGGAAAATTCCAGTACCAGAAGATTGCATAAGAGACTTGTCATCCAGGAGATTTGCCAAGGTGATCTAATCATAAAATAGTCTCCAAAATAATAATCTTGTTAATAAGTCAGTTTTCTGATTCTTGCCCATGTACATGAGGGAAGTTCGAGACTATGCATTGCTTCTGTTGTTAGTATAGTGGAGAGGATTTAGCTGCTAACAATTCTTTATTCTACCTTCAGGTGCAGTTTCCTCATTCCATTTCAGTCTGCGCTCACCAAGGCCCAGTTCTGGCTACCTGGCAACAGATACCTTAAACGTATTCTATGAACTGAACTTCATGACATCCCCTGTTCTTCCTTGTGGCTCTAAGGCTGTCCTTTAACTTCACTGTAACTTAATTTTACTTTGATAAGCAGAGGGAAGGAGGTCCCAAAGAGCCGTTTAAGGTAGAACATGAGGCTACTTTAAACTTCCACTTGAATTCCTGGGGGCACTTCATCAGACAAAACAAATTAGTGAACTATCCCCCAAATGTATACTTACTTCATGTGAATGTACAATCATACAAATACACATTATAAAACACATACAAGAGTAGAAGTAAAGGATAAGATGAAATAAATCATATTTTAAATAATTTTTAAATGATAGAACTAAGTATATTTTCAATAATATTTCTTTGTGTTGTTGAATATCTTTATTTTAAAATAATTAAACAACTTGATATTGAGAATCAAAGTTCTAGTTTCAAGTATAGTTCATGTCAGTACTTGGTTTTAATGGCATAATGTTCTAAGTGGAAAGGATACCTCACACTAATACATATATACCCAGATGAAGTATGTCATTTGCTGTTACTGCTTTATGTGATGCTCAGCTTTTAATCTCACACATCAGTTATGCCGAAGTTTTATTGAAATTCAGTTTGTAATATTCATCTTCTCTTATGGCAATCAGTTAGTGTTTTAAAATTCATCAAAATGGATGCAGTATCTACTGAAATATTTCATTTAGAGGCTTTTTATCTGGGTTAAATAATTCTGTTCTCATGTTTTAAAGTGTGCAAATGTAAAATATAAAGTGTGCTATGGGTAATACATATCATTTGTAGCAACGCAAATGCATAGTAATGAAAATATTTCTTAATAGTCACTTTCAGAATCTTTTTCCTGTAATTTCTTTTGAACATCAACCACTGCCTTACTTAGCATTGAAGCATCACTTCTAACTTGAAGAGACAAGTTTGTTTACTTATTCATTTAAAAAATTATCTGCAAGGGTGCTTTCTTTAGATAGCCACATGTCATTAAAGAAAAGGTCACATGTTTGGATCTCTCGTCTTTGTAAAAGAAAAATGGGTGTCTCGTCAGTAGGGTTGATACCTTTTAAGCGCTTTGCTATGGATAACCAGGGAATTTCAAGAACTGCAGGAGACTGTCATAACTGCTCTCCATTTTATTACGAAGTATTGTTGAAATCTTGTTTTTGTAAAATCAGTTGTGTTGCTGACATTCGGTACTGCTTTGCAGACTTCTGTTTCATCTTCTTTGCTGTAATCGTCTTTTAATGGCAGTGCATACATCTCATGTCATTGCTCTATCCATAACATATTCTAATAACTTAAATTGTTATTATTTTTTATTACATTCAAAGCTTCTATTCCTTCAATAGTTAGCTAAAACTATGTTCATATGCACATGAAAGAAGTAATTTACTAAGTTGAATAAGTCTTTGAGTACACTTTTCCTTTAGTTCTTCACAAGAAAATTAGTATTTCATATATGTCATTATTGGAAAAAATCTAGAATATACCATAAGTATATATGTGAAAAACAGATATACTTTCATCTAATTGTGTCACAGACCTCCCATACCAAATAATAGTTATTACTTCAAATATGCAATAGTTTCATATTTTCCAATAGTATTTTCTGACAAAAGAATGTATTTCAATTTGTAGCCGTATTATTTCTCACATATTTTATCAGCTGTTCTTACTGCAGGAAGGACAATGTTTACTGATAGTATATGGCTTTTCTTTTGTGCTTAGGTAGGAAATTTAATATGTATTACATGTTTAGTGAAATATTGTAAAGGCCTGGGTTAATTATTTCATGGTGTTTTTGAACCACCACTAAAAAACTGTGGGCATTTGTCTTCATGTTCTGCATGATCAGTGTGTGTCTTGGTAATTATGATGGCTCTCAGACTATCACTGATATTTTAAGGCACAATATCGACTTAAGGCAAGGTTAATCTTTAAAGATGGTGGACGTGAGTGTGTATTTCACAGAAGCGTCCTGATAATTTGAATTATTTGGGGCAAATTCTTGTTAGGTTAAATTGCCATTGCTTTTCCCTCTTAATAAAGCTGACAACTTACTTGGAATAAAAGTATAAAGTCTGACATTGTCTTATTGCCTTATGTTATTTGAGGCAAACCATAACATTTTCCCATAACTTTATTATGGAATTTTGCAAATGCACACAAAATAAAAGAGGATAATGAGCCTGATGTGCTATCACCTAGTTTTAGGAGTTATCACTGCATGGTTATATTTTAAATCCATTCTCAGACAACATATCATTTATATATATTTCAGTATGTACTTCTAGAAATGATTGCTATACTAAACACATAAAAATTCATGGTACATTGAAAATATTCTCAAATATTTAGTGTTCAACTTTCTCCTATTGTTTTATAATTTTATTTTTATATTTGAAGATAAAAGCAGTGCTTTGAGGATGCATTTGGGGAGTAGACCCCACAGTACTTTGTTTGGTTGAATGTGGAAGGAAAGAGAGAGGAAGAGTTTGGAGGTAAAACTCAATTTTCTGGGTGAGAGATGAAGAAGAATTTAGAGGTGGTTAGGGTGAGAAAATAAAGACCTGGAAATATCAAGATGGAGATGAGAAATCGACATTTGAATGAATAAATCTGGGAACTCAAAAAGGGGTCATGGCTTAGAGACATAAACTTGGGAATAGATGTAGCATAGGTAATATTTAAAACTATGAGAGTAAAAGGGGAGGGTGTAGCTCAGCATGCATAAGGGTTCAATCCCCAGTACCTCCTCTAAAAATAAATGAATAAATAAACCTAATTACACCCCCCCCAGACAACAACAACAACAGTAAAACAAACTTCTGAAACTATGAGAGTAAGAGGCAAAACAAGGTGAGACTATAGAGTAGATAAGAGAGCTCAGACCTAAGACTGACCAATTCTGACTCCTTAAGGAGAATGAGAAGGGGTCAGAGGTAGCAGAAAAATCGAGGGTGCAATGTGGTGAAAACCTGGAGAGAGAGGGTTCGAGAAAGCAACAGGCATCAACAGTGTTGGGTGCTGCTGAGAGGCTTCATGGAATGAGGGTTGAAAAATCCAGCCAGTTTCAGACCCTGCTCCTCCACTTGCACAATTTCTGCTGCCGAGAAATTTTGAACTGTGTGAGTCTCGATTTCATCATCTGCAAAGTGGTGCTTATGAAAGGTGGTGTTGGATGGTGGGAGCGTGGGGTGGGGGTCAGGAAGTGCTCACAGTTCCTCATCCAGCGCAGTGAGAAGGGTAAGTGTGGAGGGGAGGGTGGAGCAGACCGTCTTCTACCAATTCCAAAAATCTGTGAGGTGAGGATGTTTTACCTTTACAGGATAGGGGAAGGGATTTTCTGAGTGACTCTGTAAACTACCAGGTGCTAGGCAAATATGAGGTGGTATTTCTGTTTACCGAGACAGTAAACGTCAAAGAGAATTTTTGTTGTGTGCTTTTTGTACGTCGTGGCAGCTTTAAGGCAGATGTACCCATGATGGTGATTTCATGTAGAGGAAACTGGAGACAGGCTGTGATTCTGAGTGTTAGTGCATCAGAACCCTAAGAGTTTAGAGGTCCCCGAAGCTTTAAGATTTGCTTGACTCTGGTGTTACTAAGTTACAGCCACTTGAACATTTTGCCTTGTCCTCATGCCACAGAGCTATCCGGAAATTATGAATAATCTGAAGCCTCCGGTCGGGTGGTCAGGTCAGTGCCCTGTGCACCCATCCCTTCAGCATGACTCTCGGAGCCCCCTCCCCTTCCCTGTCATTTACTGTTATACGGGAGACCATCCCCATTCTGTAGGCCTTACTGCGGAGGTGGTCCTGAGGCTCCTGCTGCATCATGCAGAGAGAAGTCATTAGGTCCTCAAGCAGCAATCCTATGAATTAGCGAAACAAACTCAGAGCTCTCAGAATCAGGAACTCAGCTGAGTGTGTTTCTCAAGGGCAGGAACCTGCCTTAGGTTCACACAGAACCTCACATGCAATGATGCATAATCAATAAATGCTGTTAAAAAAGAGAGAGAGACTGCCTTAGGCACTCAGGCTGTGTGCCTTAATTGGAGGCAAGGCCAGCCTTTGTCGTTGGCTTATGGTGTCAGCTCTTGAGAAGATTTTTGAAGATGCTGTCAATTATCCTGTCCCCTAGATGAATACCTTTCTGGATAATGGCAATTCTACTTATGAATTCCACCCATTAATAGGCCTTGGTCTCTGACAAAATGCAAATGTGCCCAGAGGAGCAAAATTGCATTGTCAGATTCTTATATCTTACTGCATTTGAGTTCTTTGGATCTCTCCAGAGAGCATAGTTTGACTAAAAATGTTGAGAAGAGAGACAGTGGGAGTGACGAAGTGATGGGGGGAAAAATCTAATTTTATGGACTTTGCCATTGTGCCTAGAGTTGATTGGTAGCTTGGATACAAGGCAAGTATCCAAGGACGATGTGTTTTTCCTTTTATTCATTGTTTTCTTTTTCATTCATTCCTTTACATTTCACTTCAAATACATACAATGGATCAAATTCCATATACATAGTTACATATTCTTAGTACAGTTACCCTAGATGCATAATGAGGATGCAGGTAACATTTTTAGTCTTGCAGTCCCGCTTCCATGTAGCTGATTGATTAGCACAGTAACAGGAGCAAATGCGGAGCATAGAGCTTCAGGTGACACATTCAACTAACAACATTCAGGCAAACAAAGAAAGACGAGGACTCTGGTACCAGGCAATTGCAAATTACAGATTAATGAATGTAATTTTGGTTTCAGGGATTTTCCTATTTTACTCTATAACACTGGGGCCAACATTTATTAGCTCAGAAGGGTCTGGTGAAGGCCTGCTGGCAAGGCATTAATGTACCAGGTAAGCTTTTGCATTTGCTCATTGTACACACCAGATTAGACAGCATTACTAAGCTTAATCTGACCTCTAGTGGCACCTTGTAATAATGAGCACACTTGAAATCTACTTAGAAGCTTTGCTGTGGGAATCCTGCCATCACTTTAGCTTAAAACTGGGAGAAAACCTAGAGATGATCTGCTTGGCAAGCTTCCCACCCACTGCCCCATTCTGCAGGTGAGGACACTGAGGTCCAGAAATGTTGGGTGATTTGATCAAGGTTGAAGATCTAACTGATGGTACAGACTAGATTTTTGTGCTAATATGACAGTGTCATCAAAGAACAACCAATATGCATATATGTTTAAGTGTAGATAAGGATAAGGTGAGATATGTAAACCTAATGGCTTTCTGAATTCTGTGAGTCAACAGCATCGAGGCACTTTCAGCTCAATATCTGAATATTTTAGTTCAAAGTATGTGGAATAACTTAGTCAAAATTACTGACTTCGGGTTAGCCGTTCTTAAATGGTGAGTTTCTTTGATTTTTTTTCTTTGAATGGTTTAGAACCATTATGACAATAATTAACAAGTGGTATAATTCTAATGATTTTAGAAGACCAACATGCATTCATCTGATTCAATACTCAGTTCTAGATCTTGGGAATATTCAAATTGGAATAAGACATCGATCTTTGTTTACTTAATTCCAAAATCTTTAATCAAATTGCAGGCAGTGTAAAGTAGTGAAAAGAATGCTGGCTTCAAGTGTGAGCAGATTGGGTAAGAATTCTGGCTCATCTCTGTACTAATTTCTATTGCTGCTGTAACATATAACCACAAACCTAGTGGCTTAACACAACACAAATTTATTCTCCTACACTTCTGGAGGTTAAAACTCCAAAATGAGTCTCAAGGGGCCACAAGGGGTAGGCAGGGTTGCTTCCTTCTGGAAACTCCAGGGGAGAATCCTCTTCTTGCCTCCTCTATGTCTTGGGGTTGCCAGCATTCCTTGGATCCTGCCTGCATCACCCTAGTCTCTGCTTCCATGGTCATATCACCTTTTCTTCTGTAGTCAAATTTCCCTCTTATAAAGATAAACATGATTACATTTAGAAGACAACTGGATAATCTTGCCATCTCAAGACCCTTAATTTAATCATAGCCGCAAAGTTTCTTTGGCCACATAAGGTAACATTCACAGGCGAGGGATCAGGACATGGACATCCTTGGGGCCATTATTCCGCTTGCCACAATCTCTTATCAGCTGCGTGATCATGGTCTAATTACCTTAACCTCCCTTATAGAATTGGTTGTGAGGTTTAAAATAGAGGATAGACAACATGTATCCAGCAAGCTGCCTGGTGCTCAATCAAATAGATGCTCAGCAATATTCCCTTTTTGTCCCTTCGTTTAATCAATTGATAAAACCCTGAACAACAGATTATGTACATAAGAGAGGAGGTTCAAATTCTGTGTAATCTAAGAGCTATTTCTGGAAACGGGACTACCATCTAGTGGATGAGGGGGACACCACAAATCTCTGAATTGCAGTGTTTCCAGGTAGTGGGCTCCTCTCTCTAGCTTCCCGAATGGTGCATCTTGCATTCTGATTTTGGAAGCTTGGTTACTTTCTTCACCTCATTGCCCATCTCCTAGTTTGCACAGATAAAAACTTCATTACTGATAATCATATTAATTGTCTTTTAAAATAATTATGTCCTGTGGCAATCAATTACACAAGTCTGCCAGATGGCACATGGAGTGTGTGCTGAATGGAATGATCAGTTATATTCCAATCTACCCTGTTTTATAGTTTCTACTCTGCCATGGGCTTGGTCTGCCTAGGAAAGACACTAAAATTGTGCTGTGTATTGTCCCTATATGTTTTGCTTTCCTCTTCTTTTTATCATTCCTCTTCAACATGGACTTAGAGAGGATGGGTGTAGTAGAACTCAGTTTCCTTGATTGGAAATGATTCATTGATAGTCACTCTGGAAGCCTTACACTGGAAATCTCCCTTGGTGATGCCAGAGACTATGGGCTGTGACCTGACTGTCACCAAGCTAAACAAGGCCTTCAGAAGTAGTCTTCTTGGGCAACATATGGCTCGCAGTGATTAAGTTTCATGCCTTCAGATGGGCAGTCTGTAGTTTTCCCAGAGGTAATACCTACCATTTTGGAAGACATTGCACATAGGTTTCCAGACATTTTGTGACCCGCCAGCTTCCTGAAGACATTTCTCCAGGGCAGGAACAGACATGCAGGGAAAAAAGTAAAGAAAGACTGACATCTGTTGTTCCTGACAAAGATTCCCCCGAGTCAAAACATGATTTCTCACCTGGAAGTCCTGTGGACGCTGCCCCACACGGTGGCCTTTGCCCCGTGACAGCACAGCCCTTTCTTCTTGCGGCGTTGCAGAGTTGCGTTGCAGTTACCTTCCACCGGCTCTGTAACTAGCTGGCTTTAGGGCTGTAGCCAAGTTACTGAAAGTACCTAAAACCTACACATAGAAAGAGAGAAGTGAAACTAGATCATCTGTAGAAATATTTTTCCTGAAACAGTCTGTGATTCTTTGTTTCATTGATTTTTGTCAGTGGAAAAGGTTAACTTTTTGCTGATGGGAAAAAAAGCCATAATAAGTCTGGAGAAGGAGGACAGAGCTGGATGGGCAGGTGGAATGACCTTGAGAGAAAGGAGCGAAGGAGACACAGCAGCTCATAACTCTGCACTGGTGACCCTGGCTCGAAACTAAGTTCTTTGCACTCTATCTCCTGTGTTTCCTTTGCTCTGCTTTAATTTTCCATCTTAACTCATTAAGAATTCCTCAGCTCAACATTTTTTTTTGATTCTCTGTTGCTACATCTCTGTGCTTTATTTTTGTGTGTACTTCAGTGAAGCAGAAATTCTCAGCAAGATTAAAATATTTAAAGGTAGAGTTTTCAATAGGTGATAACTGTAAATACCAACTTTTTCAGTTATTGCTAGATCAACAAATTCAGAATGTGTTGTTCTAGCCCTGGGCAGAATGGATACCTCGAGGTACTGGCTTTCCATAGCTAGATAGATATTCTGCCCCATGGGAAGTAGGAGTGTTTTTCAGCTGCAAAAGCCTGAACAGATTTGCAGTTACAGACCAAGGAAAAAGTCTGCACTAATTGCAGATTTCAGGGAAGCCAAAGCTGCAGTTAACTCTCCATCCACTAGATGGAGGTAGAGGAGCACAGAAAAAAAACACTTCGGGGTTGTTTATCAAGTTGATCCCATGAAGCTAAGGGGGAAGCTGATGTGTCATTAAGACCCACAGGTAAAATGGATGAATTTTGTACCTTTGAACACTAGTGGAAAACACTGGCTTGAGGTATAAGGCTGTTGGTAAGACCTTTTGATTTTATGCAAAGGTTGTACTCCTTCATCATCATCAAATAGCAGTCCCTGCCTTTGCCTGGTTTGGGCATCTTTTAGCTTTTTACAGCTGGATCTACTGTTGGGCTTCACTTTCAGTCCACTCTGCCAGCCCCACGTCCCAAGGAAGTCCTGCCAGCAGCGGAGGGGGAGCAGCTGCCTCCGTGCAGGTGCATTGGGTTAACAGAGTTGCGGGCATATATTCGAGGGGCTGGCATTTCCGGCTCCTCAGGTGGTATTAGTTTCTGCCTTTTACCGTGATTCGTATAGTAAAGAATGCATCAAATAGGAAAAGTATTTAGATGCTGGTTTAGGCAACAAATGACAATGATATTGGAATATTGACCAAGACTAAATTCAGATGGTCACCCATAATTGGTAAGACACTTCAGCACTAACTGACATTCCAACTTCCCTCCTTTCTTCCTTTTTCTCCCTCTCTCCTCTTCATTCTCCTCCACTCCCTCTGTATTTAATCTCCCCCCTCCTTTCTCTCTCCATCTCTCTCTCACTCTCTCCTCTTTTCTCTCTCTCTTCTTTACTGTCCAGAAGATTCTGAATCTGGAACCTGAAGGGTCCCCTTCCAGCTTTTGGATTCCCTCACTCTGTTTTCTCTCTGGTTTTACCTTGCCTAGGATTCTAGTCAGTCCTGTGTTGAACCCCACCTGGTGATGGAAGCCTTGGTGCCCAGTCCTCTGCCTCTGCCTGGAGGCTATAGTTCTATGCACAGGAAGTGCCCACCTAAATAAAACTACCACTGCCATGTCCTGTCCATGTGCCCCTAGGATGTATCTGCTGATGTGGGCCATTGGCCAGGTCACACTTGAGCCTTTTAATGGAATGTAGGGCCAAATAAATACCCTGGGAGTGGGAGGAGGAGGGAAGGAGTGGATGCAGGTAGAGGCTGAGACAGCCTCAGGTGGGACTGCGTTTCAAAAAAGACTTTTTTTGGTGCCTTCTATTTTATTTTAAAAATGTGTGTGAAGTTTGCATTATGCTGATATGCATTCATGTTTGTTTTAATACATTGAAATGTATTTTATTACTTTGTCATTAAGCAAAATTGCTCCAGGAAGATGCATCCTGTTTATCCTGTGCCTTTGAGTCCTTCCGGCCACATCAGCGGCTATTCCTTTCGTCTGATGTTTTCAGTTTAACTTAGGCAGGAGCAGTGGTGAAGGTGGCAGGGTTTGGAGCCAGACTGAACTGGGTTTACCCGAGCTCCTCCGGCTCACTAGTTGTGTATCCACAGGCACAGCCAGGCCTCTCTCAGCTTCATTTTTTCCCGTCCATGAGTAGGAATAATTGTGACCACATAGGATTGTTGTGAGGATTAAATGGCAGAATGTGCACAGAAGGATAGAAGGGATATAAATCCCTTAGTATAGTGGCAGCCACAGAGCAGGCACCCTTAATAAACATTATTGTTGTTAGGAGCAAAGCCATTTGGATCCTATGTTGAACCATCCATTTGTTCTCATTTGCTGCACTTGAACTTAGTCTGGTCTTTTCAACAGTACTGTGTTAAATATGGCTTTTTGCAATGCAAAGACAACCTGGAAAATGTGAGAGCTGCTTGAATGTTGTTCCTTGTGGTTTGCGCCTCTCTCAGTAAGAAACCTGTACAAATGAAACATCCTCAGTTTAGTGAAATGGAGTGAAAGTGGGGTGAGGACAGGGATTATTTTACTCCCATAGCTTAACTGCTTGGCTCTGCAGTGATCGGGAGACGTGGCAGTTGGCAGCTAGTTAGTACCATAAGCTTTTTAGGACCCTGGGCAGGAGAGCATTTCAAGGAAGACAGAAGAGTAGTGTTTGGCTCTGGCTACAGAACTCAGTGCTCAAGTCTAGTTCTAACCTCCTGCAATGGCTGTGTTCCCTTTATCACTCTTTGCTTCCAAACAAAGCAGAGTTGGAAGCCAAATAGGGTTCAGGGACCAGCTAATTCTTCATGTTGGCTTAACAGATTTTGGAGGAGGATCAGAGAAATGGTTGTCTTTAATGATCTCTTGAATGAAACTTACTTAATAAAGGGGAAGTAGAGAAGTGTGTTTTGGCTACAATTTGGTTCCAGTTTGTACCACGGTGAGGAGAGAGATACCACCTACATCAAACCCAAGTATCTCCTAGGTGCCTACTAGGTTTAAGGCATTGCCTGAGACTCTCTGAGATACAAAGAAATTTTAACACTCTGGCTTGGCAGTTAAGTGCTTTCCACATGAATGGGAGAAACAGTACATACTCATGCAACACTGTTTAACACAATCACTAATGTAAACTGCCTTCTCACAAGAACTCTTTTAATTAATTCAACAAAGTATATACAGGGTCCGAAGCCTGAGGTGTGGGTTTGCTTGAACAGGATAGGCTCTCGCACTTAACCATCTCATAGTCTAGTTGGATGGAGATACGTACAGATGATTGTGATGCAGCCTCTAAGAGAGGGTGCTGGCTCTGCCTGAGGGAGTCGGGGGGCCTTAATCTGAGTGCCTGGATGGAGTCAGGACTCTGGAAGGGGCATGGCTGCGGCACGCAGGACGGAAGGGAACAGTTCTGGTACTGCGGAGGGTTAGGCCTGGAAGTAGAAAGGAAATGATGATTGTGAAAGCCGTCTGGGTAAAGAATTTGGGGAAGAGGAGAGGATGATTCCAAGGCATAGCGCTGGGTGCCCAGCACAACGGTGTATCATGGGCACGAAAGGAGAACAAAGGAGCTCTCAACCAGTTTGGACGTTGAGAGTAAGACATGCCAGAGTTCACAGGTCAGCTCTGAGATCTAATTCCTGTGTATTAAGGAGGATACTAGTAGCCAAGGCTGTTGGAGACTTAGTAACAGGTCTTTGCTCTCAGTATCTATTGACAATGTCTAACATGTTTAAATTTGTAAAATTAAAGTACACTTGGGAAAGGTGATCAGAATATGTTAGAAGGCAAGCTAGATTGAACTAAAGGTATTTTGCAATGTGTGCTAACATAGATATAAATCAAGGGGCTGTGGAAATGTTAATTGAGTGAAGTGAGAAAAGTTAAAGACAATTAAAGTAATGCTTCTCCAGAAGTCCTTTGTGATAGAAATCATTAATTTTCCCAAATTTTCTTGACTTTGTTTCTTGGACGTCTCTCCAGTCTGTGTCCTTACCTTTGATCATACTCCTATGATATAGTTCAAGTTTTCTGTCTTCATCATCCAGGTTAATAATAGATTGCGAACTTTCTTCTTTGCTTTCAGTCTCAGGACCCCAGTCCATTTCCCTCGCTGTTACCTGAACGATCGTTCTAAACGACGTGTAACCACACCACACCCTTTGTTTAAACTCATCCGTGGCGCCCTTTCTTCTGTAGCATCTTACCACTGTCTTGGGTTTTAAAATCTGCACTTTCACAACTGACTTGGGTCCTCGATAATTGTACACACTTTGATCCTTAAAAGAGCAGAAAGAGACACAGACTCTCTCTCTCTCTCCATGCGCTCACAGACAGAAAAGGCCATCTGAGGACATTGAGAAGCTGTTGTCTGCAAGTGGAGGAATCTCACAAGAAACCAACCATGCTGGCACCTTGATCATGGACTTCTAGACTCCAGAACCGTGAGAAATACATTTCTATTGTTTAAGTGCCCAGTCTGTGGTATATTGCTAATGTGGCCTGAGCTGACTGATACAGGGTTGGACTGGGGCGACATTGTGCCTTGTCTCTAGTAGCCATTTGCCGTGAAGGGTTATTTTCAGTTCCTCTAGGGTACTTGGTGTTGCAGGGCATCTCGAAAACAGAGCAGCAAGAAAGTGAATCTTTGGCTCTGGACTAGAGGCTGATGTTAGTGACTTATTCCCCAGTAAGCATCCAAGAGAACACTTGGGTACTTTAAAGAAATGTACCCTATAAGAAGGGCTTTTAAAATTTCTCCCACAATCCCACTTTTCCTACGCAAGCTGCTGGGGTGTGATGATGCCCCAGGGGAAGCTGTTGTTGTTAGAGGAAAGAGCAAAAGAAGAATTGCTGGGAATCCAATAATGTGTCTATGTGTGTCAGGATTCATAGGGTTTTATAGGCTCATGAATCAAGACTGTGGCATCCTGATTTTGATTTAAGATTATTCACTGGGGAGCAAATTTTGCTTTGAACTTTGCTTAAACCTTCCTGAGCAAAGAGATCCTTCAGATATGCAGCGAGGGCTTCCCAGCACGGCACCTGGGGGACGGATATTTCACACAATTTACTGCACATGTCGACTGGACACACATCACTGCTCACTGCACGGCACAGCAGTATTTAGAAAGGGGCTGCTGGCAATCCAGACTTCTGTTTTCTGTTTGGTTGCTGCTCCAGTTATTCTGGGAATTAAGAGAGAAAGGAAATCAGAGAATATGATTGAAAAAAAAAAAAAGGATAAGCTGCCTCACACACAGTGAACCCTCAAACCAAAAGTTGGTGGGAAATATCAAAGCTGAGTCTTACTTTCACAGCTGCCCTAAGTTTTAACGTCTGCTATGAATTTCCTCATCTAATGCACCACATCAGCTTGGTCAGATGGTGCGTGTGTGTGTGTGACGGAGCTCTCCTCTACGGTGGTGTTGGCGATGTGACTCTTACGAGAACAACACTTCTTCAGGTTTGCATGATGTGTAATTTTCAGAGTGCTTTCCCATCTTCTGTTTGATTTGATTTATACATTGGCTACATCAGGTCTCAAGTTAATGCAAGGTCAGAAATTTGTTTTATTTAATTCACCTTCTTGTGCTACACAGCCCGGCACTGTCCACATTTATTCACCAATGATGCATTCAGTGATATAGTAGGGTTTAGAGAAATAAAAGTCCTGGGCATCTTTCAGATAGAAGACTAAATATATTCCACAGAGCTGTTTTTATAAACATCCGAGCTAAAGAGAACTCAGATGATTAAGAAAGCACATGATTAATACTGGCCTTTTTGTTTTATGATTTTCTTATTTATTTAATTTTGCTTTGACTTTTGGTTGAGTTTCTCTTAAAGCAACTGAATATTACGCATAAGACTCAGGCGACACAAAGGTGTTTGATCTCTTGTCAATTAGAAATTCTCAGAAAAAATAGAACCTATGTAATTATTTCATGTGACACATAATTGGGAAATTTGGACAAAAACAGAAATTAGCAATGAATGTTTTTTGTGGTTCAATGAATTACAATAAATAGCGGTGATGCAATCAGTTTCTTTATATAATTCCATCTTAGTTTACTGCTTTTTGGTTGAAATTTAGCCTAAATCGAAAACTACTTTCATTAGATAGGCTTATAGATCATAATATTATGTACAGAGGATACCACCACCATGACTTAGCACATCCTTGAAAGTGCAAAATAATTTCTTTTTCCATAATATTATGTATTATCTGTGAGAGGAGAAGTATGGGAAAAATAGGAAAGTATACTGTGAGTGAGTTTACTGTTGTCTGTTAAAACAATATTGTATATTCTAAAGTTTGTGACTGATGCAGAAACCAGGAAATAAAGCAACCATGTTGGTTTATTAGACATTAAATATATTTTGTTGCCCAGAATTTTGTTTAATGCTAGTGGGAAATAAACCAACTTTATTTAATTAAATTCTATAAATCAATTACAAATGTGATCCATATTATTAGTAGGAACATGTCTACGGTGTTACAGCAATTTGTGACCACTTCTGCAACCCATACTTCCTGTCTCCATTAACAATGCCTACATGTATAAAAACAATATTTGAAGAGAGGAGGGGAAAAAACGAGTCATTCCTTTTACTGCCGCTTGACCTTCCTGCTCAGTTACACTTCAAGTTCAATGAAAGAAGCTAAAAATAGCTTAATTTGGGTAGAAGGCAACCTTAAAAAGTGTATGGATCTCAAACCAAGCACAAAGGAAGAGAAGGGTAAGACTGCTTCTGCCACTTGATGGCCACCAGGTGGCAGTGCACCTCAAGGAATCGGGGAAGACGGCTCTTCTGGACTGGAGCTGCCAGAAACCTAGTGTGAACACTATCTGCTCTCACCCAGAGGCAGGGATGAAGATCTGAAAGTGTTCAAATATTTCAAATCTTGCAGAAAACCTTGGAAAGACAGCCTCTTGCCAGCCGCAAATGCTTGATTGCTGAGATGGAATCTTGGATGATTCTGAGTGGCACAGTAGGGATTGCTGGTCTCTTGAAGGCAGGGCTGCCCTCCTCAGAACACAGCTGCAGCCAGGATGCACTTGGACCACATTGTGGGGCCCTGGGTGGGTGGGTGGGGCGTTCAGCGTCTTTTCTTCTTAATCCTAACTCCCTCCTGAGGTGATCTCATTGACTCCGGAGGTTTCAGCCTTGTCTACAGCCCTGATCATGTCCCACAGATCTAACCGTTGCCCACTCAGACACCTTCCTTTTATCCTATTTGACAGACATCTTTAATTCCATTGGTCCCTAACTTAACTTTAATGCCCAGTTCTCTGAAGCCCACCCCTTTACAGTGTTTGCCAGTTTACCATTATACCAATCCTTAAACTAGAAATTTAGGGTCTTTTTTTAAAATTTCTAAACACATTTTAATAAAATTTGAATTAGAAACACACATTTTAATAGAATTTAAATCATAAAGTTTCTACAGTTTTAATCCTGCATTTTATTTGGCTGCAGCAGAAGCATTTCACATGTGGATTAAAAATTTCTAGCAAACTTCATGGTAATGACTACAAAATATTCCAGCGATCCTGTGGATGCACCGAAATTCATGTCATCATGTTCATGGTGGTTGGGTGTCTTTCCAAATGTTGCATTATTTAAAGTATCTCAGCAATGATACGTGTGCTGAAAACTTGGTTTGCGCTTCTTGTTATTTCCAAGGAGGAAGATACCTGGTAGGGGGATTCTGGGTGAAGGGTGTCAACCTTGTTTTAAGGCTCTTGCTATGAACATGATGAAACTTTCAGAAAGGTCATTCCGCAGTGTCTGAATGTGTGCACATGATCACACCTTTGGCCAATACTGGGGTAGCCATTACTGATCTTTGCTAATTTGATGCACAGAATGCCATTGTGATTTTAGTTTGCATTTCTTTGATATGATTTCCTTGCCTTTGGTTTATGAGTGCTTGGTTATTGCCATTTGCGTGGGGTCCTTTTTACACTCCTCCCTCTTCCTCACTCTTGACAGCCACCAGTCCTGGGGCCTGCTGACTCCTTCTGCCTCCAAGTGTCTCACTGCTCTGCCCTCTGTGAGTCCACCTTGCCCCTTCCGATCCATTCTCTGCATCCAGAGTGACCGTAGAGGCAGATCAGATGGTGACCCTTGTGGCCTTAGCCTCATGTCTGCCCCTCACTGTTCACACGGGCTCTCCTTCGGTTCTTGCTTTGTTCTTCCCAACTTCAAAGCCTTGGACCATGGTGTTACCACTGTTAGGAATGTGATTCCTTTCCTCTTTCTCGAACTAGCATCTTATCTTTCAAACCTCACTTGCTCAGGAGGCCTCCCCCAGCCCAGAAGACCAGATCAGGCCTTCCTGTTAGATCTTTCACTGCTTCCCCTGTGTTGTTCTCATCACACTTACAATCGCTTGCTTCTCGTTTCCTGCTAGACTGTCAGAGCCACGAGGAAAGAGACCACGGCTGGCTTGTGCACCACCGTGTCTTCTGTGCCTAGCACAGTGCCTGGGGTCATTCAGTGCATATTTGTAGAATGGATGACCTCATGAGTGGAAATATTTTTGAGAATAAACAAGTTAACAGACATAATTTAATTCTCTTTAACGGTGGCCATTTTGGTAGAGTATTTCGGGTGTGTAGGGAAGGAGTGGGCACTACTTCACGACTCTACTAACGGAGGATGCGGGCATGGTTAGACGACTCGAACTGTATTTCTCCTGGGATGTTTCCTGGATTCATGACCCCCCGTAGTGTTAGGGGAAGTCTCGCTAGCTCCTTATGCTGGGGTGGGGATAGAAAGGGAAGGAAGAGACCCTGAGAGTAAATGTGTGGGGGGCTCACGATTTTATCTTACTGGACTTACATTGGTTGTGTTAGAAATAGTAATGTCTTAAAGAACGGCTCCTTGTCTCTTTCTCTGCAGCAATTTTGAAGAGGGGCATGACTTATTTGGGAAGTCTGAAGTAGCGCCTTGTGCTAGAGCTGCCTGTGATAGTGGAAATAGCTTCTACCCGACTGTGCACCGTGGTAGCCACTGCTCATCTGTGGCTTTTGAACACTAGAGATGTAGTAAACACAAATTAGGAACTGAATTTTTTATTCTTTTTAGTTGAAATGAATTTATATTTGAACTTAACTGTCAACTAAACTTACTTTTAAATTTAAATAGTGTGGCTAATGACGGCTGTGTTGGACTGTGTTGGATAGGTTGAGAGGCTGTGGGTTTGGCTGAGATGAAGGTGGCTGGGTGCACCGACTGTTTCGAGGTGGAGCACCTTGCCTTTCAGAGGATCTGAGTCGTGGATCTGACATGCTTTTATTTGTACTGTTGCTCCCTTTCCAAATAAGCATGTAAAATCAAGACTTTCTGGAGAAAATGTAAGTTGCAGATGTTTTCTCAACAGGAGAATGCAAGGGGCTGTTTTATAAGCCTGGCTCCCTCTCATTCTCAGAGTGTGCTTCCATCTTATAATTCAGTGTAGTGGCTTTCACTTCTCATCAGATAAAAAGAGATGCCTCAAACCTATTCCAAGAATCGCTTTCAGAAAGCACTTGGTTGGGATATCGCCCTGTCTCCTGGGATACCAGATAGTCTTCAAAACAAAGCAGCAGCTATGCTGCGTCTAGACTCCAGTGCATCTTGTTAGTGTTGATTACAAACCACTTGATGCTTTTATGGAATGTTCATGATATCAAAGCACTTTATGAAATTGAATTCGTGTTTCTAACACTTGTTCAAGTTCACTCGGTTAGAACAGTACTTGCTTCTTGATCTTTTTCATGCAAAGAGCACATGAAAAGTACATAACCTTTTCCTGTGTGAGCACAGCACACACGAGAAATTCAAGCCTGTGACTGTGTGGCACGCCAGGGTAAGTGCACAGGCTACCCGTGGCTGGAGGCGGCGGCCCAGTGGCTTTGAATGGTCCAGGCTCTGCCCAGCTTGGATGAGAGCTGAGAAAGCTGTTACCTGAACATAGCCAGAAGGCATTTGTTGCACTGTGATTGGGAGGCTCTGTTGGCTTGGTGCTTGTGGGGTCTAGGACAATGCTTCATAAAATTTAATGTGCAGGTGAGTCACCTGGATGTCTCGTCAAGGTGCAGATTCTGATTCAGCAGATCTGCAACTGGGCCTGAGGTCCTGCATCTCTAGCAAGCTCCCGAAGATGCTAATGCTGCTGGCCCGCTGACTGCACTTGGAATCATGAGGTGCTAGGGCACATATTTGATTTACACTTTGGTCAATTTTTGCACAGAAAAGCCATCCTCCATCACTACAAAACATTCTTAAATTCTGCCAACTGTGATATTACGCTATCAGCCCAAGTAAGAGTGGATGAAACACTGCATAAAGATCTTTTCTGAGGCTGGAAAAACAGCTCAATACATGCTGATAGGCAGTTGGTGGTCCTGTGTTTACATTATCAGTGGAAAACAGTACACAGGTTAGAGCAGCATATGCAGAGGCAGGCAAACACAGGATTTGCTGGCTCATGTGAAGCCCATCTCTGATGATCAAGGTGGAGGAACTGTGAATAACTCTGGTTTAGGAATCCAGACCAACATTCTTGATCCAAGTCCCCCTTGAGTGGCTAACTTGCTATAGGGGATGCATTACATTTCTTTGAGCCTCATGTTTCATCTTCAGATATGATCCGTGTTTGCAGAAGAACAGACGTCCTTCTACTCTTCTTTTTAACACAGGTATTTGGAACTCCTGGATGTGTGGGATGAGCTGCCAGCTCCTTAATCACAACCAGCAAGGCTATACTCAGAGAAGGAGTGACTGCTTTGTAGAAAAAAGAATCAACTCAAACATAATAGTAACACACGTTTTGTGCTTCAGGGTTTTGTAGATTCACTTACTTAAATCCCAGTCTGCTAATCCTGTGAGTGAATGTGAGTGTGAGTGTAAGGACACTTGGCCCAGTGCAAAGCAGGTACTTAACAAATTCTTGACAATAGAGTTGATGATAGTAGAAAGCACTGTGTGACTGAAGCCCAGAGCCAGGCACACAGTAGGTGCACAACAAGCAGCAGTCAGCAGGACGGGCGGGCTGGGTGCATGGTGGGTCTGCGGCCGCTGCAGGTTCCTTCTCTCTCTGAGGTGAGCTCTCTCCATCAGCAGAGAAGCTGCTTTGTCCCCGCTGTGATCACCCAGCATTCCTACAGCCGCATGTCCATCTTCCAGGCTTTCTCTCCTCCTCTGCTTCTCAACATTTGCAAATCTACTAAAATGCTCCCTTGAGCCTTGTGGGCTGGTAAGAAAGGTCTGTGTCCTCACAACCACATGCACGTGACAAGTGAGCCTGGGTTATTCCGGTTTGTCAAGCTTTTCTTCAGCTCTCAGTAGGATCAGTAAAATTATGACCTTAAGCCATAACTTTCCAGTTAATAATAATCTCTTTATTGTTGACACAATAAAACAAACCAGTAGGAAAAAAATCAAGGGCCAGCCATGCCTTTGCTTGGATAAGTGTGGCCATTTGAGTCAGCACACACTTGTGGACATTTAAACAAAGAGAATTAGGAATGGAGATGACCAATAAGGCTTAAGTATGAACTGTCTGGAGCCTCCATAATCTCGGACTTAAAAATAAATTTTAGGTAGTTCTCACAAGGGATTTCACTCTCTTTTCTTCCTATTCTGCTCCCCTTGTATAAAAGAAAGTGATTACTTTGGTAACTGATGTAAGAAAAATTAGTTAAAATATTTTTTGATTTTAACAGCTAAAATAATGGTCCATCTCTCCTTTTCTGTTTGTCTCTGCGTTGATAAAGTCTTGTTACTGTTGACATTAGGATGCTCTAGGTTTGAAGGAGCCACTAGATTCTAGTCAGTAACTTATCATTCGCTGACAAGTTTCTCAGATAACACCAAGCCAATTAATCCTAGCCTGATGAGCTTTTGACAGAGGTTTTCTTTTAACGATAACACAGCCTAAGTTTATGCAGCTTCTTCCCTTAAGGAATTCAGCCTGATCTTCCTTTCATACTTAATAATGTAACCTGGTCCTCCAGCTGCCTTCCCTAGCTCAGTTTACAGCTATGTCTCAACCAGGGCAACTGCACCAGAAACTCCAGAGTGGGGCCAGTGTGCGTTTTAACAGGAACCACAGGCCATTCTGATGCTTGAGAAGCAGGGTTTGCACGACCACTCCCCACTAGGTTGTTTAAACAGAAACATGGAAGGAATTCTTTCTAATTCCTTTCCTTTACACCCCACGTTAAATTCATCTGCTCAAACCTCAGGCATAGCTCTCAAAAATCCTTTTTCTTCTCTACTTTCACATTCGCTGCCTTAAGTCAAGTCTTCCTAATTTTCCTCTTGTTCTGTGGCAGTGGCCTCCAGTCAGGCCTCCCTGCTTCCTTTCTCCCTTCTCTGGTCCAGGCTCCATACTGTAACCAGATTGACGCACGTGGGGTAATGCCCCTCACAGCACAGGTAACCTTCTTTCTGGGACTTTATATCAGCCCCTCCCTGTCCAACTTTCTCAGCATGATTAATTCCTTCCTGTCTGTATTCCCAAGGGACCAAGTACATAGTTCTGATATAGCACTTACCATGGAGTTAAATTTATGAATTCACGTGTCTGCTTTCTCAAAGAGTTTAAAATCTCTGAGGGTAAGGGTCAGTTTTACTCATCTTTGTATCTCCTGTTCTTGGCGCTTAGTAAACTGCTCTATAGCTATGTGTTGAATTGTATGTGTCATTTCCCCCCCTTTGATATGTAAAGCAGAAACTGCCATCTCTTTATCACAGAAGAAGGGAAAGTTCTTGCCCCAGAATCACAAGCAGGCCAGGCAATGGCCTCAGGAGGAACAGGACCGTAGACCGCCGGTGGTGCTGAAAAACTGACCTTGGTGCTGAGGCAAATAACAGCTCTCTCCCCTTCCCAGAGATTGACTGTGTTGTTTCCCACCCCACTTGCTTATGAGCTTCTGGAGGGCAAGGACCATGTCTCTCTCTCTCTCTTTTTTTTTTTCCTTGTGTCCCCATATCCTAGTAGTAACAGTTTCCCATTGTTGCTGTAACAAATTATCATTCACTTAGTGGCTTAAAACAACACAAATTTCTTATCTTACAATTCTGGAGATCCAAAGTCTGAAGCTTGGCTAACTAGGCCACAGTCAGGTCTTGGCAGGGCTGAGTTCCTTTTTGGAAACTCTAGGGGAAAATCCACATTCTTTTCTCTTCCAGCTTCTAGAGCTGCCCACATGCCTTGGCTTGTGTGGCTTCCTTCCTTGTGGCTTCCTTCCATCTTCGAAGCCAGCAATGGCTGGTTGAGTCTTTTCTGCACTCATCACTCTGACATTTTCTCCTTTGCCTCCCTTCCCCATTTATAAGAACCCTTGTGATTATACTGGATCTACACAGATAATTCAGGATGATCTTTCCATCTCCAGGTCAGCTGATTCACAAACTTAATTCCACCTGCAGCCTAATTTCCCCTTTGCCATTTAGCCAAACGTATTCATAGGTTCTGGAAATCAGGACCCGGATGTCTTTTTTGGTGTGTGTATGTGTATCTGTGTGGCCTTATTCTACCCATCACACTGGCGTAGAGTCTGGCTCATATTAGGAGATAAATAAAATTTGCAGAATGAGGGTGACCTGGCTTCAGGTCTCAGGGCAGTTAGAACAACTGTGGAAGCAATGGTGATTGGGGGGTGGTGAGGGTGAGGGAGACACTCCCTGATAGTGGAAGGCTCCAGTGATGGGGCCTGGTTTTGCTATTGGTGGCCAGTAAGAAAGAATGACTGTAAGGCGATTTCTCCAGCTCTGTTCTTTCTCCAGATTGTTTTGGCTCTTTGGGGTCTTTTGTGTTTCTGTACAAACTTTAGAATTATTTGTTCTAGTTCTTTGAAATATGCCACTGGTATTTTGATAGAGATTGCACTGAGTCTGTAGATTGCCTTGGGTAGTATGGTCACTTTAATGATATAGATTCTTCCAATCCAAGAACATGATATATCTTGCCTTCTGTTTCTGTAGATGACAGATTTTTATACATATAAATGATTTTGAAATCTTCTTGCCCGGCCACTCCTCATCTCACAGATGGGATTTTTGAGTGTGAAAAGATTAAGTGAATTGTCCCACATAGATACACAGCTAATTCTTACTAGAATCCAGTTTCCAAGCTCAGAGTTTCATGCTGTTTTCACATACAAACTCTAGAATCAGAATTTACGGAGAATAGTAACAATCTGCTAAGTCCACACCTGCTTTAAACAGAACCAAATATATTTGAAGCATCCCAGACATGTAATGATACCTCTTGACAAAGGATTCCAAAGGAGGTGATATGATTCTTTAGTGCTTCAGCTTCAATTTCAATTGATATCTGTTGACATTTTGAATAATAATTATCCTTACCTTTCTTGGATAGGTATTGATTATGGTCTGAAGTGCCATTTTTCATAGGCCTGTGGACTCCTGTTTTGGACTGAGGGACCAAGGACAAGGACCTCAGGGGTCACACCATCTTTGCACCAGGGTAGGGATTGGGAGCAGGGCTAAAAGGACCACTGGTGGGTTGAACATCAAGACAGATTTGACATGGGCTTCCCGTATGACTACGTGAAGAATATGAGTGTGGTGCATGGATGAAGAGCTACTAGGTTGCTTGAGGCTGTCTCAGAAAGGGGTGAGGTTCTGGCATCACCTCCTTCCAGAACTAAACATGGAATCACAGAATGTTAGAGCTGGAAGACACTTTGGACTTTATCTTGTTCAACCTGACATTTTACATTTATGAACTCAGGCTCAGAAAGATGGCTTGCCCAAGAACATACAGCTATTCAGTTCAGGCTTAGAGCTTGGAAGCTCCAAAGTGTCATAACTATTATTTGCTTTTATTTGTTTTTATTTATTTTCTATCTTTGCTACTTCTAGGTTTTTATCTACCCCACTCAGTTATTGACACAACACACACACACACCTTTGCTCCCCTACCAAATTACTGGCATTGTTAGTGATGCTGATAGCCAAGGTCCAAATCCACAAAAAAGTTTTGAGTGCTTCTTGTGGAGGTACTGTGATAAAGTAGAGAGATCACTGAATTTGGAGTTAGAAGACCAGGGCTTGCCTTCAGGCTCTCACATACTCATAAATACAGGGGAATCAGCTTTTCTGGGCCTTGGTGTCCTCATCTGTAAAATGCAGATAGAGAGTTACAGGTGAAAACAGAGGATGAATGGCTTAGGGTCTTCTGAGGGTGAGGCTAGGACAGTGAGGTCCAGTGATTATGTTGCCAGAAGTTTGGCTACCTTGAGAGCTGCCTGTGAAGTGCTTTGTATACTCTGGAGTGCTCCACAAATATATTGTATTAATATTACTCCCACATACTGGGCACCATGGTGAATACAGGACAACTGTTGCCTGAGCTATAGTCCTTGCCTCCAGTAAAGTTGTACTAAAGTTATAACTTCAGAGCATGAGAGGGCAGCATATGCTGAATGGCCAGTGAATGACAAGGACAAATAGTTAGAAGTGAGATGACTATGCAGTGGGCCAACTGGGGGAGATTAGAAGAGTTAAGACTTGAGCTGGGTCATGAAGGAAATGTAGCAGACAGGAGGGGACCGTCTTAGCAGGTGGGACACATTGAACCAACACATGGAAAAGTTCCAAGAGTGGTGAGTATGCAAAAGAAGAGATGAGTGAGGAAAACGTTCACAACAGTAGGATCGAGTCATGGTGGGTGTTTACACCGAAGCCTCCCATCTTATTGTGCAGGCAGTAGGGAGCCGCATGTGACTTTCGAGGAGGGTTAATTTGTCCAAAGTGGTGGCCAAGGAATGCCCGCTTTGCAGAGGTGTAGGTTGGTTTACCGCAGAGAGCATAGGCAGAGAGAGCTGCTTGTTCTTTTCTCTTCCTCAGCACTTTGGAGGCATTTGTGCTGCTGGCCTTCAACAACGACTCTTTAAAAAGGGTTGAGATTATACCAGGCTCCACTTGGAAGTGATCTCTGGAACGCCTCTGTCTCCATCTCTGCAGAGGCCTGTGAGCCCTTCTCCTTACTAAGCTGCACAAAACCACAGGGCTGATTGCCTTGTCTTAGTTTTGGGCCAGATGACTTTAATGACTTACATTATAGAGCAACTGACAACAGAAAGATCATTTTTTCCCCCCGAAGTGCAAGGATAGGACATAGAACCTTGACTTTTCATAAGAGAAAAAGAGAAGAGACCTATTAAGGTCACTGAATCCATTCCTGACAGAGGAGGATTTTTCCCTTCTCTGCATGTTTGCTGTGTTTTATACACTCGCATGTAACTGTCTGAGCCGTGGCTGTTTTACCACTCCTAGTGGAAGACTTTTTAATAGATTAATTTTTTCACTCACCACCATTGACATTTTTCTTCTTTTTCAACCAGAGTGTTCACATAGTAGAAAGCTTGGTGATGCCCCTGATGCCCATTACGTAAGGAGCGGTATTGGAGTGAATATGGGAGTCATGTGTTGATGACTCAGGCACCACTACCTTAAAATCTATAATCAGTGAAAATATATTATTTATTTATATTTTGAACTATTTTCTTCCAAAAGCAGACTAGTCACCAATCCAGGATCAAATCAGGAAGAAAAGAATTAATGTGCTTCCAATCACTAAAATGACACATGAATATAAACATAATGGAGAAAGAGAAGAATAATTTAGTGGGATTTTATTTTTATTCAAATCAAAAAATGGAGAGAGATAGAGTGCTTCATTTTCTGTATAATTAAAGAGGGTTTTGAGTTGGAGAACACTGCTCTGTAATTCATACAATGCACCTCTTCCCCCTTAGAAATCGTCAAGGCCTTTGGCTTAGATTTAAATAATGACAACTTCATAAAGACTTCACAAATGTTTAAAATCAGAAAAATTCTTGAAATGCATTCAGACTCAAATAGACTTCCCTTTATTCTGTATTACTTTAATTTTTTCATCATATTGATCATTCTTTCTAGCCCTTTCTTATTTATCAATTTACAAGCCTAAGTCTGTGTGTTGGTTGCCTCATCTGAAAAGTGAGGATGTTGTTAGGAAAATGTGGTTAAATGATAATGAATATCTTATAGTTTCAAAGTGCTCTACATATTATTATTAACAGAAATTAATTCATGGTACTCTATTCCTGATGAAAGGCTTTGTCAACTGGAGAACACTTCTAAATGTTAAGAAATGAAGCCTAAATGAAGCCTCGGAGAGAATAGATTCTTATTAATTATTATTATTAATATTGTTTTCTGATGCTTGTGTGACCTTTGGCAAGTCACAGAAATCCTCTCACCATGCCGTACACCTGGGCCTCTTCTGAAGAGGTGTGCTTACCTCCACAAATCCAGACACCTGACTCACAACATTCCTTTGCCATTGAGATCTGAGAAAGAGCAAATTAAAGGATAGTTATTTATTACACTGTTTGTGCCATGAGTTGGCATCTCAGGTGGGTGCTCCTGACCCCATACCCATCTCACACCCAGGGAAAGCAGCATCAATGCCACGTCTCCACGCACTTACACAGTTTTGCTTAGCTTGACCTTGAGACTAGGGCTCCAAGCCCAGCTGGCCACCGATGGCCTCAGGCTGTCCATTGTGATTCAAGACATTTGTTCCTTAGGCAACTCTTCTGTGGCCGTCTGTCGCCCTTTTGGCATCAAGCAGCCGAACATGGTGGAGGCAGGAGCGGGATGAAGATGTCGAGCACTCCAGATCTGCTGAAAGAGCGAGCCGCAGCTCAGAGAGCTTTCTACCGTGAGCCTCATGTTTACCACGTGGCTGTTACGAAGAGCCAAAGGGCTAAAGGTCAAAAGGCTTTTACACTATTAACTGCTATGGGGAGGTAACATTGATTGGGGGTCTACCTTCAACAGCAACCTTCTGATTTTCCTTTTTAGTTTCTATTTATTAGATTTTCAATGAAGCAGAAATAACCTTTGTTGCTCAGTGAATGTTGATACCATCTGCATGGCTTCCTAAGCACTCCAGGAGATGTCTTTGATACGCTCATGTAGGTAGTTCCAAGCTAGTCCAGGGAGAAGCTGGGGAGAGCAATATTTGGCAATGGAAGGAATTAGAAAATGTACCAGGCCTACAAATCTACCATAATGGAAATTAAAGAATCTCGGATTCTAGGGAGAAGTGGTAAAATGCTCCTTTTACCAAAATGAAAATTGAACCTTGCGGAGCCCTGGTTTGGAAAGCTTTTTCTGAGCTTCATAGTTCTTTTGTTTCACTTCTTAGCAAAGGAGAGAGAAATCAGTATGCCATAAGCAGTTTCTAAGAACAAGAGAAGGCATGAGTAGAATTTCAAAAAACCTTTTTGTTTTTTGGTGGAAACTTTTTAGAGACATTTTGAGAGAATCAAGTGGCTTAGAAAGAACTGATTATTCTAAGTTACAGTTTAGAGAACAGAGACAGAAGCTGAGAAAGGAAGCCCCATCACATAAATGCTGGAGACCAAATGGATTGAGAATAAACTAGAAGGACTATTTTTTTTCTAAGTCAGAAGTTTATTTTCACATGAAGTGTTGGATTAAATCAGAGGAGCAAAATCCTTAAATACAATATTTTAAACTTCAAAATAAAGCAAAACCCAAAGCATACTCAAAGAAGTGATTTTCTGTGATAGTCTAAGAAAGTGATGTACTATGTTTAACAGTTTTTACTTGTGTAATTAGTTCAGATTTTTCAACTGCTCTGTAGCCTCTGGCTGCTGAGAACCTATTGAAAATCTTCTTTTCAACCTTCACTAGTGACTCTGATAGCTTGCCCGTCTTGTGTCTCGTATAAATAAGGCATTGCAGATGGCTGGAATGTCAGTGCTGGCTGTTGCTTGTCTTAAGACTGGTGTTGAAGAGTAGGGCATGGAGACTTGTGAAACCCTTTGAAAAGACTTCAACATTAGCAAGAGACACATGACACTTGGCACGATCAATTGGTCACAGATATTGCTTCTTTAGCATCTCCTTTGACCCACTGACCATCTACCAAGATGTTTTTTCCTGACCCAAGCCAGTTCCTCAAATTCCACATCATGTAAGAATAGAGACAGGATTAAGACTACGAGTTCCCCCAAGTTTTCTCCAGTGTTTGCTTTTCTTATTGAGTTATCTTTTATGTTTTTTAAATGTATAATCACACAAGTGAAAAACAAGCAAAATCAAAAAGGAACTAAGTGACAGATCTTACAGGAGATTAGCACACACCCTTCCTTCCCAACTCATCCAGACGCAAATTATCTTTCAAGGCTGCCCTGTTCAACATTTTCTGGGCAGCCTTTCTGAGACCGTTCCAGAAACCCCCTCTGCACTTTTCCTTCTCTTAATTCTTATTTTATTAAGAATCTGCCCCACACCACTAGGACCAGTTTAAGTCACATCCTTCCTAATCTCTTGTAGGTATATATAAAGTAGTCCTATATCTCAACTTGAAATTGTAAGCTCTGTGAGGGCAAGGACATCTTATACTTCTCTTCTCTACCAGCACATTGTAGGTACGTAATACGGGCACTTGAATGCTGTTAAGGACTGCAGAAGCGGAGAAAGTCCTCAGAGATAAGGATTCATATATTCTCAATGCATCTTACTAAGCGGTAGAGGCATGTGATAACATATTAAATATCATAGGGCCATGAAATTGAAGGAAACATTTCTCAGATTCTACAGAATCCCCATCCTTTCAGTTTTATTCCTGAACTATGTCTCCTCCTGCTGTAAGTAGCACATTACTGGGCTAGACATGATTCTCCCATTTAAAAGCAACTGTTCTGAATCAAGGAAAACAAAATTAAGTAAATTCTGAGAAGGGAATGAGCAAAAGTAACAGGCTCAACATCCTTCTGTTGGGGGATTAAAGCATTAATCATCCTATTATCTGCTATTTTGAACTTCGGCAAAGTTGCTGGAGGTCCACAGGAATTAGTTCCAATTAAAGAACTTTAGACCTTTCCCTCTTAGATCACTCACTGTTTTGGATTAAAAGAAGATGATGATGATAGCATGGTCCCGATAGTCTAATTGCAGTTACTTTTCTTTTTTGCTAAGAAATTGTAGAAAAGGTCACTTCAGATTTTAAAAATTAAGAGCTTCATTGTCAGAAAGTATTACTAATGCATTTAATTACTGTTTTAGAGTATCAAGAAGGTCTAAAGACAGGCATTTTATTTTAATACTTGCGATTCAATTGCATTAGTGACATTTGCTAATAACCTAAGGAAGTTACCTACTGTGGTGGTGAGTTTCGAGTTGTAAAGTTTAGCATTTTGATGTGGGATGCCAGGACTGTGTATAATGCACATAAAGGAGCAAGAATCAATGAACATGTCAATTTTAAAATGTTAAAAACCTGAAATATTCCCCAGTAACTCCGTTAGAAAAGACAAAATGTAATGGACAGTTGCAGTTATTTCTTGACAGACTGCCCAATAGCTTCTGTGGCAGAATTGCCACAATGCACATTTAAAAAGTTAGGAGAATCCTGGCAGATTGAGGTTGGCAGGTAAACTAATTCTGTAAAGTGGTAAATATGGCTAGGTTAATTGCTGAAGCTGCATTATCTTTCAGAGCTGTGCTTCCTTACCTGATGCGTTGATTAAAATATAAAAATTTCAGTGTTCTTCCAGCCTTTAGAGAACTACCTTGTATGGTCAAGAAATATTAGATAGTTAATTATTCAGTTTTTGATATTTTTCAGTTATTCCTCAACCATCTTCCTGGACAGTGAGATGGAAGCTCAGTGTCTCACTACCAGATGTTAGATTTATTTGTGCATACTATTAAAGCCCTTGGTGGTCAGTTTGCTTAGTTGTTTGGAGAAAGAAGAAAGATGACTCAGTTTAGAAGTTTCCACTTATTCCAGTGTGGGGCTTTAGCTCAAAGACAGTGGTCTTAAGTCTACTACAGAGATAAATCTGTTTATTGTGTGGAGTGGGATTTTATGAATATATATTGAAAAAGTTGCTTTATTTTTCTGATCATGAAAGTAGCATGTTCATTATAGAAAATTTGGGTTGTGAAAGAAAACTAAATTACTGAAAATCTTTTCATATGAAGAAAACCATTAACATTTTAATTTTACTTTTTCGCTTTTTCTGTGCAGAGGTTTTTTTGTATACAGTTTTCCACCTGTATGTTTAGTTTTGGACATTTTTTTTAAGCTTAACATTATAACCTAAGAATGTTCCTGTGTTCATTCAAATAATTAACGGACGTGTGGGTTCTATTGAGTAGGTGTTCCATAGCTTACCTAGTCATTATCATATTGTTGAATATTTGAATTTCTCAACTGAAAAAATTTTTACTTTTCAAGTGGAAACGTTTACAATTTTTCACTATTTTAGTAGAGGTGCAATAGAAATCTTTGTGAGCATGTCTTTTTCTTGTATTTTGGAGTACTTTTCTAGGGTTGATTTGCTAGAGTAGAGTTTTTAATCAAAGGGTATGATAATACAATGAGATGATAAAATGGAAGTTTTGGCTGAGATAGCAAGGTACAAGAAATAATATATTCCACAGGATATATCAGACAAAATGCCAAATTTTAAGGAGATTATTAAAAGCCAGTCACATTTGTCTTAATTCTCTTATAAGAGTATAAAAGGGCCATGATTTGAATATTAGATGGAATTTTGAGGGGAAGTTCTTTGCTGTGAGTCCCCCTTCTTCCCTTCAAGGAAATGAATGGGGTGTGCCTGTACCTTGCCTCACCTCAGAGCATTTAATAATGCCCCATGGGTTTGAGTGACATTTGGACCAGTTTCTGACTCATACCTGAGAAATCTAAGAGGTGGGTGACTGGATAAATGCTATGATGAGGGCACAATGGAGAAATTGTCAAAAGGGGAAAAAATGAACTCCCAGAATTTGTCCAGGAAAAGATATGTGGAAGCTTCTCAGGAGCCACACGTTAGAGAGACACCCAACATGGCTTCATCCTCAGTCCTGTCCAACGGATGCTAATTGACATTGCAGCAGACTTTTCTAGGCTGAAAAGGTAAACGGCAATCCTGAAAAAGATAGGTTTGCTGTTGTTGAGGACACTGCAGGTCTCTGAGCAGCTATGAAAGAGAAAGGAGGAATAGAGAAAACAGATCTGGTTACACAAGAAGCAAACATTAGACATTTGGCTGTGTTGCGTTTCAGGTAGCTATGAGACATCTAGATGGAACTACCTAGAAGATAGTAGCATGCCCAGGTTGGTGCTCATAGAGGCCTTGGCTAGAGATGTGATACTTATTCAGTCACACAATGAAGAATGTTGGAGGTCTGAGACAGTCTAAAGAGGGTATAGAGTGAGGTGAGAAGAAGGTAAAAGGCAGAATCCTGGCCTCCATCAGCCTAGAAGAAGATGAGAAACTAGCAAAAGAGGCTGAGAAAGGAAAAAGAGATAGATCCAAGGAGATCCAGGACCAAGCAATGTCATCAAATCCAAGGTTGGAAAGAATTCCAAATGGGGCATGGTCAGTAAGGGGGCCAAGTAAGTTGGGTTTTAAGATTAAATTGTTTTTGGCAAGTAGTGGGACACTGGTGAATACATCCGACTTACCCTCACTGCAGTGATGAGGGCAGAGGCCCAACCGCAGTGGATTGAATAGTGAATGGGTGGAGGAAGGGAGTCTGAGTGAAGACCATTCTTTCTAGGATCTTGCTTGTGAAAGGAAAGGGTGATATATTCTAGTGAGAGAAATGCTTAAAATATCAAGGGAAAGACTTGGGCACATGTGTAGATGATGAGGAAGGTGTCAGTGGAGCGCAGAAAAACAATATAGGAGAGAGAATAATTAACTAAAGGGCCAATCCTGGAGAAGACAAGGGGATATTAGATTGAGTCTCCTGACCCTCTGAATTGGAAACTGTTAAACAATTTAAGGTATATAAAGCAAGGAACGCTGTATAACCCTATAAAAATGATATCATTCTTTAGCATTGATGTTGAACATTCTCCAATATATTCTGTAAATGCAAAAACAAGGTAAATGTTGTATTTAGTATGCTACCAGGGCAATGATGAATGGTCGTGCAGACAGTGCACTAATATGTGAATGACGTCCTTCAGGAGTTGTGCATTACATGGTCTTCTAGGTGACATCCCTCTGGTGTGAGACAGCAATTCACATTACCTTTGCTAAAGGACTTTTTAAAGATTCTTCATATTCCTTTGTTCTGGTCAGTATTCAGAAGGGTAATCTTTTGATCATTTAACTTCCCGCTTATCTATTTATTCAAGGATATTCAACAATCAGACTTATGGATCAGAGTCTCCGCTTGAAAACTGTTTTCAAAGTGAACATTAATAAAGTAGTCTTCTGATGATAATTTTTTTCTTCATGTCACTTGTTGAAAGTGACGTGAGTGTTTCTGTCTGATGGTTGGGCTTCTTCTGAATGAGTAAATCATCATTCTGGTGTAAAATAGTGGTGGGTGAGAACTTGATTAATGCGAGTCCACCCCCTCAGAGTCAGACCTACTTTGATATGCTAACAAAAGTATCTCCCCTGTTCCTGCAAGTTAAAGGCCAATTCCTAGACTGTGATGAATTCATTAAGCCCAGTTGTACTTGTTCAGGCTCATTGCAGGCAGTCATTTGGCCTTTTCTTGTTGACACTGTTAAAGATAAAATTATTCATGACACTTGCTGAAGATTGTTAGAAAGGCTATTCAAGATGGGACTACCTCTATAGGTTCAGGGACAACTGCAATGGGGTTTTGCAGTGGGGGAGAGAGATTGGGTTCAACCCCAAATGCAGCATTAGCAAATGGAAGTTTATAGACAAGGAGCAAGTTGAGGGTCAATGGATGAAAGTTTACTAGAAGGAAACATCAGGAGTAAGGGCGAGATTCTTGCTGAAGGCAGGCCAGGGTGATCAGACATCACATGAAAGATGATGGAGATGAGGAACCAATCAGATATTGAAGGTGATCAAATACGGAGGATGGGACATTCTGGCTAAACTGACTTAGCAGGAGTTTTGCTAAAATTGGACAATGCAGAGACAAACATGCAAGACCAACATCAGGGTCTAGTTGAAAAAGACCTCAGAGTAGCTTGACTAAGTTTGGTCAAGGAGAGGATCTTTATCAAGACACTTTCCTACATGGCCCATTTTCTATTCAATGCAATGGCTTGATGGTCTCAGTCTTCTCTGTAAAGAAAGAGGAAAAGTCATGTGCATTGGGGCATGTGGGACATGGAGGGCTGTGAATGTGTGGAATTGGGGAGAGAACTGAATGGGCCATGAAAAGGATTATGGGGACTTGTTAAGGATGCAGCTAAGTTGTCCCAGTAGGCTAGACTGTTCTAGTTTTTAAGTTCCACATCCCAAGAACCCCTTCAATTTTAGGCAAACCAGGACCATTGGTCACCCTAGATACAGCTGATACTGGAGACTAAAAATTTATAGAAAAACGAATCTGTAGGATTCAAAGATTTCTTCTAAAGAGTTTCAGCAGCCAAGGAGTGGTGCCAAGAGGATGGGTGTTTGGATTGATCCCAAAGCACAGGGAGGTTGATGAAAAAAGATGACTGGTTGGGGATATTGAGAGAGAGTTAAAATGACCTAGATAGGGCAGGGCAGGAAGTGAGCCTGGGTCAGTCATATTTCTGGGTAACAACTTGAGTTTGCATTTGCTGGATCTAATCTCCTGTCCAGACTGCTGACTGGAGAGTCAGACAGTCCTAATCAGGTAATGTTGTTTCTCAACCAGGTAAAGTGTGAAATAGGCAGGCAAGAGCAGAGGGCCCTTAAGTAACACCACCAAATAAGAGCCCTCCTCACATCATTCCTTAAGGTTGTGTAGAACCATAGAATGTTGGAACTTGAAGGGACCTTACCATTCTTCTGGTCCAATTACTCCCCTGGACATCTGGGAAGGTTAAAGTAATGTTTCCATTATAAGGGACTATGTAAAGAATCATTGCCTTTTTCTCTATAGTTGTGAGAGTGATTGAAGCAGTCACTGAATGAGCAGTTCATTTCGGTTAAGGGAGAAGAAATAACCACAACTGTTAGCCAGGTTGTAGATGTCTTAACAGTTCTGCTTCAGCGTGTAACATTTTGATCCACTGCTAAGAGATTATCCAGTTAGAGAAGAGTTAGATTGATTCTATGCTATATGGGCTGAGATTATGCCAATTACGTGGATACTGAGAAAAGAATGGTCAGTATTTTAAAGAACAAATTCATTGTTCAGTATTGAATACTCTTGTGATCAGTGTGTCTGAAATAGAAGTCTGAGTTGTTAGTAAATTCACTTCAGAGAAAATTGTTAAGTGTCTATAATTGTGGGCCAATACTTAGATGCTATAGGACAGAAATCAACAATTCACTTGGCCTGCCTGGGTTTGTCAAGTGTGGAAATAGAATAAAGCCCACCTCCAACCCCACCTTCCAAGTTCCAAAATTGCTCATGTCCTAATCCCAAGAACCTGTGAATATGCTATATTTTATGGCAGAGGGTTAAGGTTGCTGATGGAGTTAAGTTTGCTAATCAGCTGACTTTACCCTGGATAACTTGGGTAGGTCCAATGCAATCACAAGGCTCCTTAAGATGGAAGAGGAGGCAGAAAAGTTAGTGTCAAAATAATGCAGTAAGAGAAATCCATTGCTGGCTTCGAGGTTGAAAGGTGAACACTGGCCAAGGAATGCAGAAAGACTCTAGAAACTGGAAAAGACAAGACAATAGACTTTCCCCTACAGCCTCTGGAAAGAAACACAGTCTTGCTGACACCTTCTTTTAACCTGGTGAGACCCATTTTGGACTTCTGATCCCCAGAACTGTGAGATAATAAGATTGCATTGTTTTAAGCCACTCTACTTGTGTTAATTTGTTGCAGCAGCAACAGGAAAATAACACAGTGAAATGGAGGAGTATCAGGGGACAACATGGAGAGGTGGCTCAGTGGCAGTCTGGAGAGCGCCTTCCCAACACGCAGCTCCTGTTCAGCTCCTGCCAGTATTTCTTAGAGGGAATAAAGCCTCAGAATTGCCAAATTTTTCCATTTCTCAAAATAAGGTGAAGAAACAGATTTCTATGTGAAAGTTAACTGTTTTTATTTAATTATTTGCAGGTAGTTCAAATAATTAAAATTAAGTCTTGCACATTTATGCAAATAGTCATACATGAGGGTGTTCATCATGTATTGTTTGTGATAGCAAAGATTGGAAACAAACTAAATGTGTATCAAAGATGAGTATAAGTAAATGAATTTAAATATATGATAAAAAATGCACACGTTAGTCAAAGGCAGTGAACTGTGTATTCTAAGTATGTTAAGTAAAGATATAAAACAGAATGAGATATGTAGCATGACATCTCTTTTATTAGTATAAAAAATGCATAAAATAGTATATGTAGTTTAGGGAGGCTTATATGTATAAATAAAGAGAGTAATGTGATCAGGGTGGTAGTTGAGTGGGTGCAAAAAGCCAGGATGAGAGAGGTAACAACAAAAGTAGGAAAGTGTGTGGACTGATGACGATCATGTGCTGTGAACTGAGGTGCCCCACCCAGCTTTGATTGATCACGGTGTAAGCCGCAGCAAAGAGGACTGTGCGCTGGGTTAGACCCAGGGCTTTCCACTGGGGATACAAAGAGAACAAGGGAACAAAGAGAACGTAGCTCACCCCTTCAAAAGTCTTATAGAGAACTGGGGCAAAAGATGTGTAAATGCAGCAGAAAAGAAATCCAGTTATAAAAAACTGAACATGAATTCATTCATGTTTTGATTCATTCACTCATTCTTTGATCCAACATTAATTCAAATATCTGTTAAGCACCTGCTGTGCTCCCAGCAGTTTAACTGCAGTGTAACTGTGTAGTACAGGATTTGGTTGTAAGACTAGTAAGAGCTGTGCTTAATATTGTTTTTAAATTCCACCCAGCCTCCACCCCAAGATTAGGTCCAATACTTGTGATGTGGCAGTTAGCCTCTGAGTCTCAGATTCCTTCTTGGCATAAAGGGCATTATTCCCGTTCTAACACCATGTAGGACTGCCGTGAGGAAATAAGCAGGAAAGCTCTTGTGAAGGAGGAGCTTCCCGCAGGTGGAAGACACCTTCAGTGGGCTTCCTGTCTCCTTTTGGTGTGGTCCTCCCTCTCACCTCCACTTCCCCTGTAACTTGCCTCTGCCTCTCCCTGGTTCAGGCCCTCACTGCTGGTGCCCAAGGCACTGTCGAGGGCACCCAGGCTCCCACAGCATTTCCCTTCAGTCTGGCTTGTGATTTAAATGAGACAGATATTCCTAAAACACCTCCATTATCATTAAGTCATAAACTCACAAGGGAAGGGATTTAGATGTCTTCTTCAATCTTGTGCACATTGCTGAAATCCCAGACAGCTCACCTGGGAAATTTCCTCTTTGTATCTGTTTCCAACCTTTCCATTACATTTTTCTAAATTGCCTGCTGTGGTGAGGATGTGGTCATAGCTTCCCTCTGTTCTAGACAATTCCTTTATCCACGTTTCACCAATTTAAACGATGTTCTCCCTTACAGGCAGTTACGAAGATTCATTTGCGGGAAAAACTTCCCTGGAATAGTTGTATTCAAGCTGTGATGTTTCCTATAAAAAAATTTATTCCTGATAATAGGCCTCAGAGTGTCTGCCTAATTCCCACTGATACACATCTGTTCCATAAAGGGACATCTTTTTGGAATCAGTGGGATTTTAGAACAACTCATCTAAGGAAATATGAAAATCAGGTTGGGGGCAGATTTTCACTTTGAAGCCAAATACCTTTATCAGAATAATAATACAATTTATATGTTGGGGTGTATTAGCTCTTATTAACAATTTAAAGCTTCTGATGAAATGAAACATCGACCTAAAAGTTATGGAGAGATGGCTCTGTTTCATAGTTGGAGTTCCTGGGTATTTTTGGTGTTAAAGCAATGCATGATTATAGGAGAATGTTAGCTATAAACTGAAGCTGTTTCCTAGAGGGAATATATTTTGCAATAACTCCCATTCAACTGGAGTTCTCTGCAAACCAAGAAAGAGTTGAATTCCTCTTATTTACTTTTTATTGTTTGAAAATTGCTATTGCATTGCAAGTGTTAGAGATGTTTGGGAAAGAAGAATGAGGCATTATTAGAAACATATCCCTGGGGCATAATTTAGCATCACTAGTAGGAGATGGAAGAAATGGCTTCATACCGAAAAAGCAATGTCTGAGAAATATTACCAGTAACATGCTACTAAAACTAAAGGCTGGACTGATTAGAATCAGGGGGAGTTTGGCTACATAAAAAGGCATTATTGGAACTTGTGGAAAGAAGGGAAAGAGGAAGTAGCTATAATGGTAAAATTAGGTTGCACTGGGGTAAAGAACACAATCCAAAGGCTTTATTAAAGAGTGAATAAATTAATAGCCCCCTTGCAGAGTCGTTACACATCAGATTATTTTTCTAAAGGACTCAATGTGCTTTACAAAGTGTAGATATGACTCACGGACCTCTAGGATATTCTGCATATGAAATATTATAAAGAGAAGTAAACTCACTAAAGTTTTGACTCATCTACGGATATAGGAAACTAAAAGGGGGAATTAGGACTTGAATCCAGGTATTTTTTTCCCCATGGAAACTCTTTTATTGCCAAATGAGATATTTGAAAAAATTTTTTTGTACAAACTGAGAATTCACTTAACAAAACATTTTAATTATAGTCCTGATAATCTTTCTGTGCTTGTTCTGACAATATAAATTATTTTTCTCTCAAAATACTTGGAAGAAAAAAGAAATTAACTTAAGTGATCATGGTAATAAAATATTATTTTGATCTTTGAGATCATACCTTTTAGAGTCTGGGTTAATTAAAAAAGATATTTTGTTATTTAAATTAGTTTTATCAATTATAAAAAAGTAAATCATACACATAATAGAAATTTCAAATAGTGCATGATTAAAGTGGAAAGTAAAAATATCTCTTTCTAATTCCTATTCTCATGGCCTGGAAGTTAAATATTAACTTCCTTTTATATGTCTTTTAGTGGTCCTATAAGATGATTCCTGTGTGTATGAACAGTATTTTAGGTTATATATTACTTATATAATGTGATATATAACACATATCCCACATCCTTTTGATTATACAAATTGAATGAGTAATGCATACTATATTATACCTTGCCTTTTTCACTTGTCAGAATAGCTTGGATATCTTATCTTTCCAAATCAGTGCGTTTTGACTTACGTCTCTTTCAAAGGTGGTACATTGTTCTATTTTGTGTTTTTACTATAATTATTTTGTGAAGGAAAAGCCCAGCTGGGCTAATGAGCTAAGTCACAAATCTAAGAGTGATAAGTGTTAGTTTACTGATCTAAGTTCTGCTGGGCTAACTCATAAATCTGAAGTTTAGTGTCAGTTTACTGGGCTAACAAGCTAACTCGTAAATCCAAGCTCAACAAGTGTCAGTAACGTGATCTGTTCCGAATTGATAAGCTTCAGTGTACTGATTCCTTGCTTTTTGTTGTTTGAGCCTTATTGGCTAATAGCCCATACTTGTAATTAACCCTATGAAACCTCATGTGCACGTCTTGGAGGTGCTCAGAGCTTCGGAGCAGAAGCCCCTCTGAGCCTGCCGGCATAATAAATCTGAGTACTCCAACCCTCCGAGTGGTGCTTGTTTCTTGGCTGGCCTGTCATTTCCGTAACATTTCAGCCAGTTCTCCATTAATAAACATTTAAATGTTCCTCCTGCCATGTGTGTGTATAAGTGTGCGTGTGTGTACATGCTAAAACAAACAATGCTTGTATATGTATTTGTATACTCATGCAAGTATAACTGGAGGAAAAATTCCTACAAGTAGGATTTCCTGGCCAACTGGAGAATGTTTGTATGAAATTTAACCAAATATTTACAAATTGTCCTTACACAGGATCTATCAGCGTGTGCTCTCTAACAGAAGTTCAGGAAATGAACCACTTGCTAATTCCCACAATGAAATTGTGTATTATCACACTATCAGATAGCAAACAATGGTATCCTGTTGCTATATTTGTATCTTTAATAAGGAGTGAGGTTGAGGATCTTTCTCTATGTTTGTTTCTCATTTAAGGTCTTTTTCTCTGAAAGGCTAGTTTATGTCCTTAGATTAATTTTCTCATAGATTGCTTATCTATTTCTTTATTGATTTGTCAGAACTTTTTATATATCAGGAAATTAGTCATCATTTTCTCATATGTTTTGAAAATACTTTTAGTTTGTTCTTTGCATTTTGACTTTGTAATGTAAAATTTTTTTGCACATTGAGTTAAAAATTTTTATATACCAACATTGATTAAATTCTTTTAGGCTTTCTGAGTTTGTTTGATATTTAGAAAGATTTTCCTCACCTTAAGTTTATAAACATATTCACACACATTCTAGTTCTTTTACATTTTAATTCTTTTTACATTTAAATCTTTGATGCATCTAGGTTGTATTTTGTAGTGACGATCATTTGTTAAGGCAATAAATTATTTTAATTTTTTTTCCCCAAATGGCTACTGTATTATCATAGCTTAATTATTGAATAATTTATCATTTCCCTAATGAAGTAAAATTCTGTGTTTATTAAAAATGAAATTCCCATGTATATTTAGCTTTGTTTTCATACTTTCCATTCTGTCCCTTTCTTTGGACATATTTTTCTATGCTAATACCATATAATTTCAATGACAGTTGCTTTAAAGCATGTTAACTATCCAGTAGAGCTAGTTTCCCCTCATTGCTCTTCTTTTATGGAATTTTTCTAGTTAAACAGATGTGTTCATTTTTATAGATGATCTTGATCATCAAAAGAGACATTGAAAAAAATTCAATAGGATTACATTGATTTCATAGATTGATTTCAGCTAGAATTGACATTTTTGCAATTTTAAAATTTCTTCATATTAATCTTAGAAAGTTCTTATTAAGTTTATTTTTAGTTTCCCCACCCCTTTTGCTATTGTAAATGGGATATTTTCTTCTACTGTATTTTGCATTTTTTATTGTATTTAAAAACTAGGTTGATCTGCAGTATGATATATATATCATTAGATTGGCCTGCAGGATTACATGTCTGTGTAGAAATTATTACCTATTATCTATCTATGTATCTATCAGTCATCTATTTTTATGCTTTTGTAGCTGTGTTGGTCTTTGTAAAAAGTTTTAAAATTTGCCTTCTTTTTCATGCTCTGGAATCTTTAGCCTCAGAGTTATGTTTTTTTTTTTGAAGATTTGATAAAATTCGTACCATCTGGACAATAATTTCATCCACATTTCAAGTGTTTTTTTCACAGTAGGGGATAATGTATCTTCTTGTAATTCAATATCTTTTCTTTGTTTATGTCCCATATTTAAAATTTTATGTTTGTTTTTTTAAATCTTGATTAGTTTACCTATTTAAAATTGTTTTAATTGGATTTTTAAAGGAATCAGCTCTTCAATATATTTCCTTGCCTAATCTATTCTTTTTCTATTTAACTTTTATTACTTTCTGCCTTTAATTTTCAAGTTTTTTGGTTCTTTTTCTAACTTTTTGGTTGAGTTATTTATTTTTATTTTACCTTGTTTAGAAATCCATGTTAGACTATCATTGTTTTATCGGAACATTGCTATAGCTGGGTTTAATAGATGCCACTGTATAGGGTGTTCACAAATGTTACTTTTCAGATATGCTACAATCTAAAATTTAAGTTTTTAAAAAGTGTTTTCAAGTGGTTGGAGTTTTCTTTTTGTTTCATTACATAAGTGTTAGCTTCATTGTATGATGGCCTGTGAATACTTCCTGTACTACTTAACAGTTTGTGTAAGTTATTGTGGTTTCCTCTAGGCTTAGTATTTGATCAGTTTTTGTTGATCATGATCACGTTCCATGAGCTTGGAAAGAAGATGAACTCTCTCTTTTGGGAGATATAAAATTCAGTAGATCATTCATTTATTAACTCAATACGTAATATATAAGTGCATAATTATTCACTTTAAATACAAGTATTTATATATGCCAGATTCCAATCTAAGCATTAGGGATGGCAGAGTGAATAAGATAAAAAAAAAAACTCTGTGTTTGTGGAGCCTTCATTCTAGTAAAGGAGACAGAAAGTAATCAAGCAAATACATGTAGATACATTTTCATTTCTGACAAATGCTTTGAAAAAAAGTAAATTTGACAAGGAGATGGGAATGACTAGGCTCAGGAGATAGGAGAGCACTGTTAGAGGGTCCTCAGCAAAGTCCTTCTGGGTGGTGACATTTGAGCAGGGACTAGCCTGAAGCGAGTGAGGAAGCATTTGGTCATGAGAGGACAGCACACCTGGCAGAGAAGGAGAACTGGCAGTGATAAGACCTGAGTATTGGAGGACAGCAACATGAAGGCACATCTGACCCACGTGGAGTGAGTGAAGAGGGGCATGGCAGGAGGTGGGTCAGGGAGACAGGCAGGAGTCCCAGTAATGAATTTGGAGATCTTTGAAACAGAAGGTGACACAGTCTTATTCATATTTTTAAAATGCCACTCTGGCAGTTACCTTTTAAGTCTGCTTTATTATGGTATTTAAATATTCTATGTATCTTTACTTATTATATTTCTGTCTCCTTGATTTGTCAAAGATTCAGAAAGTTGGGGTAAAGACTCCTCCTACCATGCTTCTTTCTGTTTATTTCTGCCTTTGCTTGTCATGTTTTTTTTTTTTATGTGCTTTGATGCTAAGCTACTTAAGAATAAAAAGTTTCAAGCACTTTGGATTGTATTTTTATTTTAAGGATCTCTTCCTTTTCTTGTGTAATGATTTTTCCCTTGAATTCACCCATTATGTGTCAATATTGCAATGATTGCTTTACTTTTTTTTTGGATTTTCTTGGTATACCTTTGTTTATCCCTTTTTAGAAAACATTCTGAGTTATATTTTTTCAATTATTAAAATTCAGTCTATTTTTTTCTTTTACTAAATGATCTGTTTTTGTTTTGTGTATTTAAAAAATTTTTTTTTATAATTAGGAAAATTTATAATCTATTTTTAAGTATTTGGTGGTTAACCCTCTAAACTTCCATATATACTTATGTCAATTTCTTGACTTTTAGATAGTTTGTATTGAGTTACCACTCTGAAATTTGTAGAAATTGACATACTTACACTGCATTATCTCGTCCACACTTAATAATCTTCCTCCTTTAAGAATAATTGCATTCTGTTCTACAATTCTAATCCCTCAGTCGTTAAGACATATCCAGTTTCTTCATTGTATAGCAAATTCCCTGAGATCTTTATTTTAATTATTTTTTGTTTTTACTCAGTTTAAAAAAGTTAAGAAAACCTCAAAAGTGTTTTATGTTTTTATATGCTTACTTTTCTGGTAAGATCTGTCTTATAATAAATCTTAGCTATATATACACAATTTTGGGGTCCAGTTTGTTTTCCATAATAATTTATAGGCATTATTGCACAGAACTGGGAAATTTTTTTCCTCTATTATATCTTCTTAATCAATATTAATATAAGTACCATGATCCCCATGCGTCTCTTCCTGATTTATCATCTTCTCTCTAATCAGATGCATCTTTTTATCTTCTTAATCCTGATCTCTCCAACTATATTTTCAAAACTGTCTTCTAATTTTAGTTGCTTCTCATGTGGTTTTCATTTCCATAGTGATTTTATTTCATTTTTTGTTTCCATTTGTCATCTGTCAAATTATCTTATTATCTCTCCTTTGGTTTCCCTGTCTCCTTTGAGCTTTTATTTCCCCCTCAGAGTCCAAGTTAACTTTACTTGGAATTTATTTTCTTTGAAATTTTCTTCTGTAAGTTTCTTTGAAATGCTTCTTCTGATATTTTAATTTTCAACTAATTCTTGCTCCTCATATTCCTCTCTAACTTCCCTGCAATACCTCAGTATAGACATTGTGCTGGTTCTACTACTCCTCTGAGTGACGTCTTCTGGGCCTGGACTGCCTGTTTGGCTGACAGTGGAGTGGGGATGGGTGAGAGGAATGACCCCATCTTGGATTGCTGTCTCACACACTTTCTTACCAGAATCCTTTGACCATCTTCCCTCTGCGGAATGTCTCCCTTTAATTTGTGTGCTTCTCCTTTTGGGGATATTCAGGAGGTCCTCGGTGGGGGTTGCAGGAAAGGGTGGAGTGTTGAAAGTCCTTCATGGACAGTCTAGCATGAATTTAACTGCACAGCTCACTGCTGCCAGCAGTAGAATCCTCATGATTACCACTTACCCTCTCTGCTGTTCTTTGCCTTTTGTTAGGCTTGCTTCCCCAGTTATGAAGCACTCCTATTATTTTTGGCAAATATTCTTCCTAGTTTAAGGTTGGGATTTATCTGTTCCAAGTTTCACTGGAGATGATGGTTTCCTCACATTTTGCTGCTTTCAGTGTGCTTTGGGGAGGACTGGTAAACAAAAAACCATTTACTCCTCTACCTTTAATTGGAAATTCCACATCAGTGGTTTATTGTTTTTCTTTTTTTCCCCTAGTCTAAAGAAATCTCATTACAAATGATTTTAAAGAATTCACAGTAACTCATTATTTAACAAATTTATCAAAATATAAATCCAGTAAGGCATCACCAACAGTTTCATTGAGAAGACCAGGGGTTTCTGGCTAGCACGAATGTCCATTCAAGTTCATAGTCCCAAAACGTTTATTACGGAACCATAAAGTCACAAAATGGTGGGTTGGAGTATGTAAAGGCAAAGTTTGGGATCAGACTGGCAAGTTTAAATTTCAGTTTAATTTCAGCATTATTTAGTAGGAAATGAGGAAGTCATTGACATCTTTACCAGGAAAGTCACTTGATGAGAACTCAGTTTAAGAAAGATGGAATGAGAGAGAAGAGATGAAGGATTAACAGAGAGGAGACTGATTAAGAGGCTTCTGCTGTCATATTTTTGGAATTTGACATGTTTCTCATTGACTACCTCAGAGTTGCCAATCCTGAAATAGAGAATAAAAAGAGGGAAATACTACCTGTTTTTGGCAAACTGTCTGGTATAAAGGACACTTGTCACAGTGCTCCTGCTTATCTATTACTAAAATGCTACAAGTTCCAGTTTTTAGTCAGATACATTTGATAGCTGCCTGAAATGCATGTAGACTCTGAACCAACGTGACAACACAGGAAACTTCTGAATTTCTCTCTTCTCACTGACATGCTGAATATGTGGTTGCACATGAAACAGTTCTCTCAGAGAGGGATTCAGAAACTAGTTGAGTGACTCCTACACATTGGGAGACTAAGAGAACAGCTACATTGAAATGGGTAGGAGAGACTGAGACATAATCTCACACTACAATCCCCACCCCCAGTACAGCACCATATAGTGAAGAGGGAACCCCCAATTCCCAGATTCTCCCTGAGGACTGAAAGGTTTGAACCACAAATATAGCGTCCCAACTTTTAAGGCTGTCACACCTGGGGAATAGGTCCCCCACCAATCACCTGGCTCTGAAAGCCAGTGGGGCTTGTGTTCATGAGTCCCATAGGACAACAGTAAACTGAGAAGCAGTTAATAGTCATGCAAACACCCACTGCAGTGACCCCCCTGCCAGGGCTCAGTGCAGAGAGAGCAGGCAAAAATGCCCGTTGTCTATTGCCAGTATACCAATATGCCAGTGGATACACAATATAAAAGGATATAACTTGTGATATCAAGAACACAAAATGCGGAAGAGGGGAGTATAAAATACAGAGCTTTTATATGCATTTAAAGATGAGTTGTTATCAGCTGAAAATAGACTGTTATAACTATAAGATACTTCATATAAGCCTCATGGTAACCACAAAGTGGAAACCTATAGTAGATACACAAAGGATGAAGGAGTCAAAGCACGCCACATCTGAAAAAAGCATTAAATTACAAAGGAAGAGAAGAAGAGAGGAAGAAAGGAGCAAGGGGACTACAAACTAGCCAGAAAACACTTAAGAAAATGGCACTAGTTAGTACCATACCTATCAATAATTACTTTAAATCAAAATGGATTAAATTCTCCAATCAAAAAACACAATGGCTGAATGGATTTAAAAAAAATACCCAATTATATATTGTCTGCAAAAGACTCACTTCAGCTTTAAGAACACATAGTTTGTAAGTGAAGAGATGGAAAGAGATATTCCATGCAGATGAAAACCAAAAGCAAGCAGGAATAGCTGTATTTATTTCAGACAAAATTGGCTTTAAAACAAAGACTGCAATAGTAAACAAAGATGGCCATTATATAACGATAAAAGGGTCAATTCATCAAGAGGATGTAACATCTGTAAATATTTATGCGCCCAAATAGGCACAACTAAATACATAAAGCAAATATTAAAGATCTTAAGGGAGGGATAGACAGCAACACAACAATACTAGGGGACGTCAGTGCCACCTTTTCAACAGTGGATAATTCATTCAGACAGAAAATCGATAAGACAACATTGAGCTTAGACTATACATTAGGTCATATGGTCCGAATAAACATATACATTCCACCCAACAGCCAGAGTGCACGTTCTTGTCAAGTGCACGTTCTTGTCAAGTGCACACGGAACATTCTCCAGGGTAGGTCATATGTTAGGCCATAGAACAAATCTTAATAAATTTAAGAAGATTAAAGTCAGCTCAAGTATCTTTCCTAACCCCAGTGCTATGGAATTAGAAATCAATTACAAGAGGAAAACTGGAAAATTAACAAATATGTGGAGATTAAACAACATGCTCCTGAAGAACCAATGAATCACAGAAGAAATAAAAGGGAAAATTAAAAAAAAAAATCTTCGGGCAAATGAAAGTGGAGATTTCAGGTTTACAAACCTTATGGTCTGCAACAAAATGGTTGTAAGAGGGAATTTTACAGTGATAAACAGATACCTTCAGAAAAAAGAAAGATCTCAAACAACCTAGCCTATGGAACTTACACCTTAAGGAACTATAAACGGAAGAACAAACTAAGCCCACAATTAGTAGAAGGAAGGAAATAACAAAGATCAGAGCAGAAATAAATGTAGTAGAGGCTGTGAATATACATAATGGCACATTTATTAGTGATACATACTTACTTGGGAGAAAGACTGTTAGACATTGTGGAGAAGGAGTAGGAAATAGAATATTGTTTTACCCTTGAGAAGTTTATATTCTATAGTGTGTTGGGCACAATAAGGTCCCCCAAAGATGTCCACATCCTAATCCCCTGGAATCTGTGGACATGTTACCTTACTTGGCAAAGGGACTTTCCAGATGTAATTCAGGTTAAAGACTTTGAGACAGAGAAGTTAACCTGGATCTTCTGGGAGGGCTAGTGTAATCACATGAGTCTTTGAAAGTGGAGAACCTTTCCTGGATTTGGTCAGAGAAAGATGATGGAGAAGGGACAGAGAAATGTAATATTTCTGGCTTTGAAGATGAAGGAAAGGACTTACAAGCCAAGGCATGTGCGTAGCCTCTAGGAGCTGTAAAAGGCAAGGGAATGGATTCTCCCCTAGAGCTTCTAGAAAGAAATGACATCCTGCTTATTCGATTTTAGCCCAGTGAGACCCATGTTAGGTTTCTGGTCTGTAGAACTATTGGATAATAAGTTTTTGTTATTTTGAGCCACTACATTAATAATAATTTGTTATGGCAGCAGTAGAAAACTATACCTACAGGAATATAAGTTTTTATATCTGTGGGAATTGTGGCACAAAGTATGGCACTTCTCATATTTTGCTAATTCAATTTAGACAGTTTGAGGCAAAATATGGGAAGTTCTATAGAGACATGACCAAAGCCTTCTAAGAGTTGAGATCAAAAGAGGGACAAGAAGAACTTCAAGAGGGAGGGGGGCATTTATATGATCTGTGTTTTTGAAGTAAAAACAATTTCAAGAAACAGAGGTGAGGAAGACAAATTCTGTGCCGAGGAAATGGGGTTAATGAAGGCAAGCAAGTGTGAGAATATGTATACTGCGTTGGGAAAGAGGTGGATAGGTCAGTATTTTGATATGGTTGATTTGATTAATGTTGCTAAAGTATTTATTTTCACTATTGAATATTTTTATTGAATCACAAATTTATAAAATGTTCCGAATGCAGTGATATAGAGAAGCTTAGGTTGGAACCAGATTATAAAAAGTTTTGAATAATAGGCAAAGTCTATTATTTTTATTTAACATATATTAAAATAATATGTGAATATATTAAAAATTTGTTGCTTTAAAGAAAAAGGTAAAGCTTTGGTCCAGGAAAAAAGGACAATTGGCTGGGGAAGAAAGAGGACAAAGAATAGCTGGCAGGAGAATAGTTAGGACGCCAGTGAGTCTGTCTAGATGAGGTAGTGACATCTGTCTAAGGAAAGTACACCACAGACGTCAGTAAATTTTTGCACACATCTTCTGTGGTATTTCTTTCAAGGAATATTACTCTGTGGTTAAGTTCCCTATCTTGTGGACCGTTGGGCATATGTGAAATGCAAGACCAATATGCTAAACATAAAATTATGATTACAAGTGATTTAACTAACTTGAAACACATTACTTCAGCAATTGGCAAATGAAGCTGGTAAACCCCTCTCCCCCATGCTCTAATAGTTTTGATCTTCCAAGCCTGCCTGCTTTTCTTGGTTGAACGGGAGGAGAGTGTCTGAAATTTTCCACCTTCCTTGGTTTGGTTTTAATCGTCCCCAATACTCTACTGTGATCTCTAAGATGGTCCTACTGCCATCCTTAAGAGATCCATTGCCTGTATTGTTAGAGGCTGCTTGCCTCAGCTGTGGCCAACTTGGACTTCAAGGACCTTGAAAACTTGCCAATTTCTCCAGAAGGACTAGAAGTAACCTCTTTGAGTTTACTTTTGTTCTCTATGCCTTCCTCCTTACCATCTGTCTCCTGCTCTTTCTTTTTTCATCTCCTAATTTCTGTGGAGCGTTTCCCTCTCCAATTGTTCCACAGACTCCTTTGTTTGCCGCTTCTCATAAGGAACAGCCTTCAGCTTTATTTTTAGGGTGTTATTCTAGGTGGGAAACATAAAGGTGACAGGTTTTGTGACAAGTGATTGACTGGGTTAGGATGAGAGGAATAAACAGAGGATAAAGATGGCTGGAATGTTTCAGCCTGGGTGCCTGGGAGAATGTGATTTATTAACAGAAAATGAAAATTAAGGAGGAACGGGCTCAGATGGCCAGGGTTTGGTTTTAGAACATGCTGAATTTGAGGCTCTAAATGCCTATTTTAAGTGGAACTGAATAGCAGACATTTGGAAGTGGCAGTGTGGCCTGGTGAAGATAATGATTCTGTGGTAAAATTTGCTGGTAGGCATACAGGTGGCTAATTTTAGAGATGAAAATATGTGAGAAGAGTGAGTTTGAGAAAATACATAGAGAAGGAAAGAAGAACAAAGAGAAAGTCATGGGCAGGCTGCTTTGTTTGTTAGCTTTGACAAATCTTCCTTTCCTTCTATTGGTAAGAAGTCTAGTTGACTCACTGAGGGTGTCCTCCTGGCCAACTTTTAGCAACCAGAAGGCAGTGTTCTTACTCTTGGATCCACTGCCCTTGGCATTGGCCTGGGATATGGGGATTTGACAAATCTATTCTCTAGTGGGCTATCTCATTCAGTGCCATTTTGCCACTAGAATTAAAAGTCCCCAACTGGAGCTGCATATCCCAAGTATACGTTCTGCCTTTCAATCATCACAAAGTCTCTCCAAGTTAATCGAGAGAGGGAAAACCCAAATACTGTTTTTCCCCTCTGAGTCTATAGCGATAAACAGTAATGAAAGTGCAGTCTTTGTGAATATAGAAAAAATGATCTGCACCCATGTTGGTATGCTCTGGGAATACTTCAACGCATTCAAATAGCTTTTCCTCTAATACATTTCTTTGTAGTAATGGCTTTCTAAGTTGCACCCATGTGAAAAGCTTTTAATTTGGTTAAATTTATGCTAGGAGCTGTTGGAAATTAGAGCTTTGCAGGGGTTCCTCCCCTCCTCTCATTGTAATTCTCATGTGAATTTCTTCCCTGCAAAGTTATGCACTCTCCATCTGGCCACATTCATAAGCCATCCTTCTCATAGAACTTTGATAAAATGCATCAGCTTCTTTGGAATTAGATTAGCATCTCGATCTGAGAGCTTTCCAGACTCTTCCTGCTGACAGGAGATGAAAGCCTCATAAATAAAAATGCTGCTCTGTTTGCCTCTATGTTGTGATGGACCCTGTGAAAGAGAAAGACAATTAGATTTAAACATCTTTTCATTCGGTGTTACAGATATTCCCTCCTTCCATGGCTTGACACTAATGTTATCTCTTCCAGTGTTATCTACCGTGAAGATTGTGTAATAGCACTGGAAAGTTAAATAGCACCCTTCAAACTAGCACTTGCTTCTTCTAACTACTCTAGAAAATCTTTTCAGTGGAAGATGTGGATTCTTTGTGCTTCATTATCAGTTACCATCATTTTAAATAAGGTAATAATGAATTTGTTTTCTTCTCAGAATTTCATGTCCAAAAATAGTCAATAATAATAGACTGTCTATTTGGAATAAAACACCATATTAAAATCTGCACATTAGACCAGAAGTAGATACTTAAACCTATGTCTTTATTTAACATAGGTTAATAATTTGTAGGTGACATATAAGCACATAAGGCAATTCTGGGACACACAATTCAGACTTAGGGTCCACTTGACTTGAGGTATAACTGAATACAACTGAGATGGGACTCAGTTTGACCTTATCAATATGATGTTTTTTGTGATTATTCTATTTTTGTATTAAGTGATTTTGGGCAGGTGAGGTTATTATTATGATTAATACATTTATGATAGAGTTAATAATAATAATTTATATTATCTGAGAATAAGGTGGTTAGGATCTGGAAGAGGACAATGGCTATAAGATTTCAAGAAATGTCAGGTTGGACCTCAGTGTTGTGGCAGTGTGAGCTGTTCCCTTTGTCCCTCCCCTTCAATCTACAATCAGTAAAATGTCTATAACTCACCAAAGTCTCCTTTGCCCAACACACCAGGATGCTGGAGAATCCCACATACCAGTGTCTCTAGAGAGGGGGGACTGGACCACATAGAGGAGGCAAAACTGAGGGGACAGTGGAGGCGGGACCTGTGATCCTGGCTCCCTAGCCACAGCAGCTGAGCCTGCAGGCCCAGAGAACCCAGTAGCAGGAGAGGAGGCTGTGTCAGCAACTCCGGCCTTCTAGTCACAGCAGTGCCCACAGCCACGGGGAGTGGGCAGCAGCAGCAGCAGGGCCTGTGTCCCTGTCCCTTTGGCTGTGGAAGCACCTGTGGCTCTGGCCTTCCAGCCTGCAGTGGCAGCGCCGGTGAACCTGACAACCGCAGGGGTAGCAGAGGCACTGCAGACCCTGGTCTCCCCGCTTTCCCCTGTGGGGGCAGGGTGCAACCCCAGACGTGGTGAAAGCACCCACCATTCCAGTGCCCCAGGCAGCAGTGCTGGCAATGGCTGTGCCACTGGCAGCAGCAAGGCGCCACTACCCCGGGAGGCAAAAGCAGAGCAATGACAGCAAGAAAGCACGGCAGCATCTCTGGGAGAGATGGTGGAGAATGGAAAATGCTGATCTCAAATGTAACTGGAGGCAGCTCAGATAAGAGAAACCGAAATTTTGTGCTATAGTGCCACCTGCTGAAAAAGTAAAGAAAGACCTCTAATTACTAATGTTGAATCAAGTAAAAAAAACTTGACCTAAAGAAGAAATGGGTTTGTTACTTCAAATGTACCAGGAGAGAAACACCATCAAGTATGCTGAAAAACATAGTTATATGGTATCACAAAAAGAAAATGACAGAATTCCATAAACAAACCAATTTTAAAGTCATGAACTGTTGTGATCAAGTTGATAGAGAATTCAAAATAGCTGTCATGAAGAAACTCAGTGAGCTACAGGAAAACTTAGAAAGGCAAAAAAATTCAATGAGCTTAGGGATAAAATTAATGAACAGAAGAAATATTTTACCAAAAAGATTGAAACTCCAAAAAGAGAACCAAACAGAAATTCTAGAGCTGAAGAACTCAATAAATGAGATGAAGAACATATTAGAAAGCACTGGAAATAGAGAAGACCATATAGGAGAGAGAATTAGTAAGTCTGAAGATAGAAACAGAAATAACACAGGTAGAAGAGGAGAGAGAACTAGATCTAATTCTGTGAGAATTCTCTGACTTCATTAGGAAGGGCAATGGAAGAATGATTGGTATCCCAGAAGGAGAAGAGGGAGAAGGGAGCAGAGAGTTCATTTAAATAACAGCCGAGAACTCCCTCAACTCAGGGAAAGAACTGGATATACAAGTTCGTGAAGCTAAGACACTACCTAATTACCTCAGCACAAAAAGACTTTCTCCAAGACATATTATATTATAATTGTCAGAAGTCAATGACAAAGAAAGAATTTTAAAGGTAACAAGGAAAAAAGGGAAATAACCTACAAAGGAACCCCCATTAAGCTATCAGCAGATTTCTCAGCAGCAACTGAAGAGAAGAGAATGCTCCCTAACATATTTTACGAGGCCAGCATTTACCCTGAAATAAAAGTCAGACAAAACAACACAAAAAATAAAATTATATGCCATTATCTCTGATGAACATAGATGAAAAAATCTCGGCGAAATATTAGCAAACCAAATACAATAATACAATAAGAGGATCACACGCCATGATCAAGTGGGATCTAATCCAAGAAGGGTTCAACATCTACAAATCAAGTAACAGGATACACTACATTAACAGAATGAAAAATAAAGATCACATAATCATCTCAATAGATGCAGAAAAAGTATTAGATAAGATTTAATACCAATTTATGATAAAAACTCAATAAAATGGATATAGAACAAATGTACCTTAACATCAAAAGGCCGTATATGATAAGCCCACAGCTAACATCATACTCAATGGTGAAAAACTGAAAGCTTTTCCTTTAGATGAGGAACAAGACAAGAATGCCCATTATCTCTACTTTTATTCAGCATAGTATTGGAAGTCCTAGCCACAGCACTCATAAAAGAAAAGGAAATAAAAGACATCCAAATTGGAAGGGAAGAAGTAAAACTGTCACTATTTACACATGATATGATGCATATATGGAAAACCCTAAAGATTCCACCAAAAAAAAAAAACTATGAGATGTAATAAATGAATTCAGTAAAGTTGTAGTATATGAGGTTAATATACAGAAATCTGTTGCATTTATATACACTAGTAATGAACTATCAGAAAGAGAAGTCAAGAAAACAATTGCATCTAAAATCACATCAAAAAGGATAAAATACCTCGGAATGAATTTAACCAAGGAGGTGAAAGACTTGTACACCAAAAACTTACATTGTTGAAAGGAATTGAAGAAGGCACAACAAAATGGTAAGAGTCCTTGCTCATAGATTGGAAGAATTAACACTGTTAAAAATGTTCATATTATCTAAAACAATCTACAGATTCAATGCAATCCCTATTAAAATCTCAATGACATTTTTCACAGAAATAGAACAAAAAAACCCTAAAATGTATATGGAACCACAGAAGATCCTGAATAGCTGAAAGAATCCTAAGAAAAGAACTAAAGGTATTACACCTCCTGATTTCATATTTTACTGTAAAGCTGTAGCAATCAGTACAACATAGTACTGGAAAAAATAGACACTGAGATCAATGGAACACAGTTGA